>NW_012267223.1:23616954-23621646 GCF_000151885.1 Dipodomys ordii
TGGAAGTGGCACTGAGGCTCAAGTGGTAGAGCACTAGCCTTGAGCTGAAGAGCTCAGAGACAGTGGCCAGGCCCAGAGTTTAGGTCTCACGACCGACCAAAAAAAAAAAAAAAAAAAATGGCCGAGCACTGATAGCTCATGGATTCTAGCTAGTTAGGAGGCTGAGATCTGAGGATCAAAGTTCAAAGCCAGCCTGGGCAGGAAAGACTGTGAGACTTCTATTTCCAATAAACCACCAGAAAACTGGAAGTGGCACTGTAGCTCCAGTGGTAAGCGCTCGCCTTGAGCTGAAGAGCTGAGGGACAGTACCCAAGCCCAAAGTTCAAGCTCCGTGACCAAAAACAACAACAACAGAGAATGAAGGGAAAGCTGGTGTGGTGTCTCATGCCTAGAATCCCAGCATTCAGGAGGGTCATAAGGTTGAGACCAGCCTGGGCTTCATAATGAGACCCTGTCTCAAGAAACAAACAAACAAAAAGAATGAGAAGGGCAAATGAAAACAGAGGGAAAGATCAGAGAAATAGTAGCAGAAAGGATAAAATTATGTCATAGGAACAAAGGTAATGGTGATATCTGAATAACCATTGTCAATGTTCATTCATTCAGCAAATGTTTTTAGTTATATTGTGCCAAAAACTGCACCATGAAGGAGGGAGGAAAAGGTTAAAGGATAGGAAAAAGAGGTGGAAGGTTGGGGATTCATAGGTATGTGTGCACGTGTGTGTATTCATATATAGTGTGTGGACATATATGTGTGTGTATAGTGGTATGTGTGCCTGTGTGTGTATGTGTGTGCTGGTTGGAACTGGGACTTGAACTCAGGGCCTGTGTGCTGTCCTTTAGCTTATTCACTCAAGGCTGGTGCTCTACCACTTGTGCCACACCTCTACTTCCAGCTTTTTTGCTGATTAATTGAAGATAAGAAGTCTCTAGGATATGTTTGGCCTGGCTGGCTTTGACCTGGGATCCTCAGATCTCAGTCTCCTGATTGGCTAGGATTATAGGGTGAGCCACTGGCACCCAGCTGATATATATATATATTTAATTGTGAAAATACTGTACAGAGGGTTTACAATTACATGGGCAAGATAATGAGTACATTTCTTATCAAGCATTGTAGCCTCCTCCTTTGTTTCCCCTTCCTATCCCTTCCCTATCCCTATCCCCTTCCTATCCCTTCCTATCCTCCTCTGGTCCCTCCACCCAACTCTCCCCCCATATATATTTTTGAATAGAGATATTCCCATGGTTGTAGCCTGAGAAAGAGAAACCAGGAGAAAGGGAAAGAGCTAAGATGATACAGAGGTCCTAGAAAAAGTTGGAAAGGAGAAACAAGATGCACCAGGGGCTGGGAAGGTGGCTCAGTGGTAGAGCGCTTGCCTTGCATGCATGAGGCCCTGGGTTCGATTCCTCAGCAACACATAATCAGAAAAAAAAAAGCCGGAAGTGGTGCTATGGCTCAAGTGGTAGCTGAAGAGCTGAGGGACAGCGCCTAGGCCCAGAGCTCAGGCCCTACAACTGGACCTTCCCCCCCAAAAAAAGAAGATACACCAAAGATATGCCTTATGAAGAGACATTTCTTCTGTTGAAGCAAAATGAAAGAAGGAATAAAAGTGGAGAGTAATTTTTGAGGGCTACAATAAATATGGTGAAAGATGAGGACATTGAATGCCTGGTTTTTCTCTCATAAAACAGGAGTAAAAGTCACTTAGTAGGAAGCAGAGAGGTGGGGACAAGCGGAATGGCTTGATGAACATGGAAAAAATCTGAATAGTTAAATTGAGGGTTGTAAGAATCAATGAAAACAAACAGTCATGGTGTTGCCCAGAGACTAGTAGTGAGATTAGAAAGGGAGTCTAGGGCTCAGTAAACATCTATTGATCCTGATCCTGCCCCCCTACTCCTACCCCTTGTCCCAGGATTTCTCCATAGCCAAGAGCTATGGCAACTAGCCAGCTGGTAGGCAAGCAAGAAGGTAGAATTGAGTAGTCTGGGCTGGATAAGAAGTCAGGTGAGACCTCGAGGAGTTCTTGGAGATAGATGGTAGCTCCAGATCTTTGGAGGGAAAGAGCCATTGCTAAGTGATACAAGCTACAAAATATGCTCCCATGGGTGCTGCAGAAGACTAAGAAATGGTAGAGTCAAAGGACATAGGAATGGAGGAGATTACGGGCTCCTGAGAGTTTAAATGAAAAGTTTCAGTTAGTGTGGTGGCTCAAGCCTGTAATGCATAGGAGATGGGGAAACTAGTTCTAGGCCAAGAGATTTCATCTCACTGGCTGGACTCGGTTGTGCTTGCCTGTTATCCCCACTACAGGAGAAGCACAATGTTTGGATGCAGTGGCTTATTATCATCTCCAGAGACCCTGAAGAGGAAGCACCAAGAGGAGAATGGCAGCACAGGCTTGCCTGAGCCTAAAGGGAGACCCTTTATTGAACATAACCAATGCAAAAAAGAGGTTGGAGGCATGGCTCCAGTGGTACCGCACCTGTCTTGAGTTTAGTCCTCAGTACTGCCAGGGGCTGGGGGATAATAGTTAAAATTAATTAAATCCTAGGTCAGTGGAAACAACCGTATCCTGGTGTCTGGAAACCTGGGTTCTACTTGCATTCCACGGTTCCCTCTTCTGAGTCTGAGTCAGAAGACTTTCCTGCCCCAGGCCTTTTCTACTCCACAGAGTAGAGAATTTTTTTTAGGATCATTGTAGGGTCGTTGAGGACAATGACAACTCCCCAGAAGGACCGTGTGCCATTCCTGAGACAGGGGCTCCGGAACCTTTCTGCCGTGCTTTCTTTCCGGAAGTATTGAAGTGGAGACAGGAAGTCCCTTGTCGGGAGGTTCCGGGTTTCCTGGGCTACTACGATGGCGATGAGTTTCGAGTGGCCGTGGCAGTATCGCTTCCCGCCCTTCTTTACGTGAGGCTCAGACCCCGAGAAGCCCCGCTGTGCCTCCCTCCTCTCCCCTGGGCTCAGCTTTGAGGCTTTATTTGGGGAGGGGGAGAAAGGACCCGCCCGCCACCATCCTCAGTCTCTCGGGTTCTCCCCCAGACGCGTCCCTGGGCAAGTGCTCCCTCTCGTCTCTTCACGCCATCTAATTCTGCGCCCGGCTCCCCTTCACCTGGCAGGTTACAGCCGAACGTGGACACTCGGCAGAAGCAGCTGGCCGCCTGGTGCTCGCTGGTCCTGTCCTTCTGCCGCCTGCACAAACAGTCCAGCATGACGGTGATGGAAGCGCAGGAGAGCCCACTCTTCAACAACGTCAAGCTACAGCGTATCCTCCCTCCGGCTCTTCCACAGCCCACGCACTTTCCCACGCGCTCAGACTTCACCCCTTCGCTCCTTCTCCCCATAGTAACAGACAGATTTCTACCCAAGGAGAAAGAGCCAGTATGTGTAGCGGACATGCAGCGTGCAGTACCAAAACCTCTTGTCCCGAGTCATTGATGTGTTTGGCTTTTAGAACGTCTGCCCTGAAACCCAAGTTCCAGGCTTTCCAGCCCGGGCCTTTTTTTAGGCTATTTGTATTTCCTGACCTTCCTGTGTGAAAGTCAGACTTGGTACTACCTTTAATAATTTTCCCCACCCATCTCACTTCATCCAGGAAGTAAGGATCATTTGTTTTTGTTGTCTGATTCATCCCTAAAATATCTGTGGAGAAAGGCTGAAGGACAGTGAGAGGACAGGATGAGGGGAATAGTAATACCTTTCATTTTTCAAAGTTTTTTTTTTTTTTCCCAATAAGGAAAAAAAAAAAACCTAGCCTACTCTCTCACACTTGCCATGTCCCCTGCCCTTGTTTTGGAGATAGGATCTTGCTAACTTTAACCCAGCTGGCCTAGAACTTGAAATTCTACTTGCATTGTAGCTGAGATTATAAGTTTACATTTATGTGCCACATCTTCTAATTGAAATCTTTTTTTTTCCTTGTGTTCTGGTATTGGGGCTTGAACTCAGGGCCTGGGTGCTCACTCAAGGCTGGTGCTCTACCACTTGAGCTACCGCTCCACTTCCAGCTTTTTGCTGGTTAATTGGAGATAAGAGTCATAGACGTCCCTGTCCAGGCTGCCTTTGAATCATGATCCTCAGATCTAAGCATCCTGAATAGGTAGGATTATAAGTGTGAGCCACTGGTGCCCAGTGAAGTCTTTTTAAAAAATCTTTCTCCTGAGCCAGGCTTACACCTGTAATCCTAGCTATTCAGGAGGCTGAGATCTAAGGATCAAAGTTCAAAGCCAGCCTGGGCAAAAAAGTCCGGGAGACTCTTATCTCCAATTAACTACCAGACTGGCAGTGGTACTGTGGCTCAAGTGGTAGCTGGCCTTGAGCTGAAGAGCTCAGGGACAGCGCCCAGGCCCAGAGTTCAAGCTCCATGACTGACAAAAAAAAATCTTTTTATATGTGTTTCTTGAGTGATATTATCAATGTTTTTATAAATATTTACTATGTTTTTCTACTTAGCTTCATCCTTTTGTATTTTAATAAAAATGTCTAAGCATTAAAAAAAAATCTTTCTCCCCACAACGGAAAATTTTAATTTCCATCTTTTTTTTTCCCCTTGTCAGTTGTGGGGCTTGAACTTGTGCCTGGGCAATGGCCCTGTGCTCTTTAGCTCAAGGTGAGCACTCTACCACTTGAGCCACAGAGCCACTTCCGGTTTTCTGGTGGTTTATTGGAGATAAGTCTTTTTTTTTT
>NW_012267223.1:23621706-23650469 GCF_000151885.1 Dipodomys ordii
TCAGCTCAAGGCTAGCGCTCTACCACTTGAGCCAAAGCGCCACTTCCGGCTTTTTTCTTTTTTCTTATGTGGTACTGAGGAATCGAACCCAGGGCCTCAGGCATGCAAGGCAAGTGCTCTACCACTGAGCCACCTTCCCAGCCCTGGAGATAAGTCTTGCAGACTTTGCTGCCCGGGCTGGCTTTAAACCATTATCCTCAGATCTCAGCCTCCTGAGTAGCTAGGATTACAGGCGTGAGCCACTGGTGCCTGGCTAATTCCCATCTTGTTCAGAAACTTCATGCTTATGTGTGTGGAAAGGAAAGGGTAACTCATTCTCAACGTGCAAGTGACAGATTTTTATCTAATATAATTCATGTGTAAGCCATGCCCTTAACCTTAAACCAGGGAAGCTTCCTGTGGAATCAATTCAGATTGTATTAGAGGAACTGAGGAAAAAAGGTGGGTTCAGTTTCCCAGATTCTTTATTTTTCTTCCTAGTTGGGATTGTCTGTGGGCTGGATAAGTTTTCTCACTAATCACTTTTTTCTCTTCCCTGGCTTGAAGCCTGCAGCTTTCAGTACAGTGGACAGCCCAATTCCTTGGTCTTCTTCCTCCCTCCCCTAACTAGTACAGAAATTGAAATCACTCTTAACTGTACCCTAAACCTGAAAAGCGGTGGGCAAAAGAAAATGAGAACTTAGTAAATAGGATAGTAAAATAGTAAAATAAATATTGACTCTCGATCTGAAAAGTCTCTTCCACTATGTCCCAAGTCTCTTCCACTATGTCCCACCTTGGTATTTACCTCTTGTCCCATTTTTAGAGCATGATGCTTTCATAAGTATCTGTTTTTCAGGGAACCTCGAATGGTTGGATAAGAACAAGTCTAGCTTCCTGATCATGTGGCGGAGGCCAGAAGAATGGGGGAAACTCATTTATCAGTGGGTGAGGCCATCCTGCTGCTAAGTACTAAGCAATGACCTATGGCAAAGGAGAATTTTATCTGTGCCCAACAGATACTTGATGTTCCCAGATCCAGACTTAACAAAGTGGGGAGGGGGCTGAAGGAGGAAGTGTAAATGTCCCAGAGTGACTCAATTTCTGTGGTTGCACAGAACCTCCCTTCTTTGCCTGTAGGAGGCCAAGGCTACATGAGGCTGTGTTTGGAGAATGCAGTACTGGGAACCATCATTGCTATTGTTGGCTGGAGCCTCTGGCCACAGGAGATAAATGGGGAAAGGAAGGGGGTAGGGGAGTAAGAAAAAAAAACAACAAAAACAACCTAGTGCCTTTCCCCTATTGTGCCTTTATAGGTCTGTCCACATAAGTGAGGTTTTCTGAACCAGTGTGGGTGTGGGGCCAGAACACTCTCCTAATTCCTCACCACCACCATCCCCAAATATTCCCAAGGGAATGCAGATGGGGGAGGAAGTATCAACAACCTAAATATAACAAATACACACCACCCATTCCTGAAAGGAAAACAACCAGAATGAGAGGTCACTCTTCAGACACGTGAAGAACTGTGGTTTAGAGGTTCCAAATGTGTGTGTACACATACAAATATAGTACCTGTAGGCTTTGTGGGTTTGGCGCCACTGCAGGGGTGACAGCCCTGGTTTGGGAATAGGTACCATCCTGGATATAAAAAAAAAAAAAAAAGTGGAGTTGAGCAGGGTGCCAGTGGCTCATGCCTTGTATTCCTAGCTACTCAGGAGGCTGAGATCGAGATATCATAGTTTCAAGCCAAACTGGAAAGAAAAGTTTGTGAGATTCCATCTCTAAAATAACCAGCAAAAACCAGGCTGGAGGCATAGCTCAAATATTAGAGTGCCAGCCAAACAAGGTGCTGAGTTCAAACTCCAGTACCGGGGAAAAAAAAAGTAGGGGGGGATAGTGTTGGTGGGTTTTATGTTCTTTCAGGAGATCCTTGGTTTTTAATTCCTTCCTCATGTTTGATGTCCACAGGTTTCCAGGAGTGGCCAGAACAACTCAGTGTTTACCTTGTATGAACTAACCAATGGAGAAGACACAGAAGAAGAGGGTAATGCTTTTGTTTTCTTCAATTTTGTCATAATTCTCTCTCAAATTCTAGTTTAATTGATATTCTAACCACTTCTCTGTTTCTGAATTCCATAATATAAAAGTTCTTAATCCATATCCAAAGATACCATAAACTGCCCACATTCACATGCAAAAATACTCTAGTTTTATTTGTGTGGGTGTATGTACTTTTTTTTTTTTGAGGGTAGAATTACAAGATTTTCAAGGTCCTGAGTGACCAATGAAAAGTTGAGAATTACTGCTATAGAAGCCCAGTTGAGGAACCAGTGCAGGGGATTAATCCTGAAATCTCATTTCTTGCTGACTCAGGCTCTCTTTCACCTTTGCTTCTTTTAGAGGGCTCAAGATTTGTGGGTGTCAGCTGAAGAGATTGGGCCAATACCCCCAGCCCATTTAAATACTTTGGGTTCTGGCCAGGAAAGGATTTGTATATGCTTTGATTTTCACACAGTGTAAACACTTTCATAGTTCTTGGCTCCCTGACTCCTTATTCTAATCTGCAGAATCACCAAAAGTTCTAGTCTTCTCTGGAGTAATGTGACGGGGGTGTTTGTCAAGCCTTGGTTGCCCCAGCAGAGTTTAAAGTTCTTGGCTATTCCCCCACTTCCCTGCAGGCTTCTGCTTGCTACTTCACCATCACCCCATGACTTCAGCGCTGCAGCCTGGCCCAGCCCACCACTCAGGCTGAGTAAAACTGGAGGCTTCTCCAGAATGCAAACTTCCCTGACTTGAGCTGGGCTCTCAGAGGGGATGAGGTGAGCAAGCCTGTTAGGGCTTGCCTACTGCCTGCCTTTCACATCTCTCCACAATATCTTACCATATCTCCAGCTATTGGTCCTTGGCTCCTAGCCATGTCCTTTTCAATTAGAAAGGACAGATACTGATACTGGACTTTAACAGTGTCCTAGCTAGAGGTACTGGCTATACTTTTTGTTAGGACAGGTCCTCCTGATTTGTACAAATGTGCAGTTAAGTTCAGTGTCTACTAACAAGGCCCTAACCTCCCCAAAGCTGATTTCAGGATCTTTTTTATTCTTTTCTCTCTCTCTTTGCGCGCACGTGTGTGTGTGTGTGTGTGTGTGTGTTTTAAGGCTTCTTCTTGTGATTCTCAAAGCAGATGGAGATATTCACCAGACACTAAAGGGAGTAAAGGGGAAGGACGTCTGTGAGCTATGGGGACTGAGGCTGCAGAATGAGGAAGGGGGAAATAAGCAGAGTTCATTTCATATTGAGTCAGGCCTTCTTCTATCCCAGACTCCCAAGGAGTCCCCAGGAGATGTGGGTAGTGGCTGCAGCAGTGTTAATGGCATACACATTTCCTAGCTGGGGAACATCTCAGCTTCCATTTTGACTATTTCCCTCAGTCCCCCCCCCCTCCCCAAGGTACTGAGTGTCCCTGACTACCCATCTGTTCCTATCTAGAGTTTCATGGGCTGGATGAGGCGACCTTACTGAGAGCTCTGCAGGCCCTACAGCAGGAACATAAGGCTGAGATCATCACCATCAGCGATGGCCGAGGTGTGAAGTTCTTCTAGCGAAGACCTGTCTCTCCCTTACTACTTACCTCCCACCTTTCTAGGGCTTGCAAAAGGAGACAGACCTATTGTCTCTACAGACTGGATCTTTGACTCCACTATACTCAAAGGGCTCCAGGCCTGAAGGCTGGGACCTAGGGATATGTTTCCCTTATCCTCCCTATGTATCTGTCCCTGGAATAGGTTAAGCCCAAGATGCCACAAAGAAAGGCTGTGCTTCTTGCCCTACCTCCCCTCCTATGGTAGACTGTCCCTGAGGCATAGTCTGTAAACCTGTCTCTTTACATGTGTCTTCACACGTAAGTACCTAATACACACATGAGCCTGCACAAGCTTCTGTCTCCTCCCCTCCCTCCCCCTTAGCTGCTGTTGCCTCCCTTTATCAGGCTGGTGCTGGATCGATCCTTCCTAGGGGTTGGGGGAAGCCCTGGCTGCAGGCAGCCTTCCAGGCAATATGAAAACAGGAGGCCCCAGAAGGGGCCTGGCAGTGAGAGGCAGGCCCACACTGATTTATGATATTAAAATCTCAATTCCCTCTGCCTGCCTAAATTACTGCTGGATTGGGTTGGGGAGGGCTGTGAACTGTTCCACCTGAAAGAAACTCAGCCAAGGGGAGAGGAAGCCTAGGGTCTTTGAGAAGGAGAAGAGCCTCTGGGCCTCGGGGCTCGAGTGAGCCTGTGGTTTCACATGTGTTGGTGGGCTGTGTGGAGGAGTGCTGATGGAACACAGCTTGGGGACAGACTGCTTGCTCTGTGAACACACTTAATGGCTCCCCCATGGAAGTCCTGAACTATTCTGAAGCCCCTCCCTCCACCCATCTGATCTGGGTGGTGTAGTTGAGGCCAAGGAGAGTTGGGGAGGGGGGGGCGGCAAACCGGATATGGACTTTGGTTTATTGGAGACTTTGGCAAACAGAATGGGGAGGAAGGAGAACCCACAGTGAAAACAGCCACTCTGGCCAAGGCTAGGCTGTGGCTAAGAAGGGCAGAGCTGGTAGGTGGCCTGGGGCACAAGCACCCATCCATGTGCAGTCCGGAGAGACACCAAACTCAGAAAACTGCCATTCCACTGACCTCTGTTCAGCTTGGGGCTACTCCAGCAGATTAGGACTGGGTAGTGCTGGCTTATCTAGGGTGTACAGGCCGGTGGTGGCCTCCCACTACACACCCCCGGACCATGGTCTGGGGGCCATGGTCCCTGTTTCCTCTCCCTGCCGCAATGTCATCTTCCTGCCCTGCTACCCGAAACAGGTTTTGCAGACACAGTGCGGGAGGGAGGTGACGCCACCGCTTCACCACTCAGCTCTTGCGAGGCGAGGCGGAAAGCGGGTTCTGGGCAGAGGAGGGCGCGTGGCGGCAGCAGAGGCTTGGGCTCTTGGCTGGCTCCGGGCAGGTCCTGGCTCCGAAAGGGCGGCCCTGGGGGGTGAGGGCGGGGCCGGGGGCGGGGTCCCGGGCCGCCCAGCCAGGGGTTGGGGCCCCAGCTGCTCAGCCAGAGCTGCGCACCGATCGGTCGCCAGTCCCGCCACCACTCCAGGCTGTGGTGCCCGGCCCTTCCCTATGCTAGCACCGAGGACCACAGACACCACGGTCCCCATGTCCCAGACGGAGGCTGACCTGGCCCTGCGGCCTCTACAGCTCCTCGCCCCCTCGGGGCCGCCCCGCCTGGGACCCCCGCCTCGCCGCGCGCGCCGCTTCTCCGGGAAGGCAGAACCCCGGCCGCGCTCGTCCCGTCCTAGCCGCCGCAGCTCGG
This sequence comes from Dipodomys ordii, assembly GCF_000151885.1. Classification (NCBI taxonomy): domain Eukaryota; kingdom Metazoa; phylum Chordata; class Mammalia; order Rodentia; family Heteromyidae; genus Dipodomys; species Dipodomys ordii. The sequence continues at coordinate 23,627,037 of NW_012267223.1, forward strand.
TCGACTTGGGTCTGCTGAGCTCTTGGTCCCAGCCAACCTCGCCCGTTCCGGAACCCCCCGATCCTCCGGACTCTGCTTGTCCGGGCCCCACGAAAAGCCCACCGCCCAGTTCCAAAGAGCCCCCTGAGGGCACGTGGACTGGAGGGAATTCTGTGGAGGCGACAGATCCCGTGCGCCCTGAACTCAAGGGATCTACAGGAGCCCCGGGGCTAGGGGAGCCCCCGAGGGTCCCAGACGCCGCGGCCCAGGAGCGGCGGCGCGAGCAGCAAGAAAAGGAGGACACAGAGACGCAGGCTGTGGCAACGTCCCCAGACGGCCGATACCTCAAATTTGACATCGAGATTGGACGTGGTTCCTTCAAGACCGTGTATCGAGGGCTTGACACCGACACCACGGTAGAGGTGGCCTGGTGTGAGCTGCAGGTGCGGCTGGACGCCCCCTCAGTGGCACCTCCAGGGTTGGGACCCTGTAGAGGTATTAGGAAGGGAGACCGGGTCAACAGCATCAAGGGAAAGATGTATGTTTCTTGCCACCTGTCTTCCTGTCCTTGCAGGGATCAGCTGTCTGGCTCTGGGTGGGATCAAAAGGAGAAACCCAGGCAGACAATATTTGGTGGCTCTCCTCCACCTTAGACTGTTCATGGTCGCATGAACATTCTCATTTCCAAGTCTTACAAATCCCGGAGAGTTGGAAAACAGGATGAGAAATCGGGTGGGAAAGCCAGTTTAGATCTGTGGGGAACTGGCCCCACCAGTTTCCTGCCCTAGGTACCTACTGTCTGTTTCTACCTCTCTCTTTCCCCTAAGTCCAGAAATTGCAACTTTGATCCTCTTGCTTTTCCTCTGTCCTCTTTGTAGACTAAGAGACTGGGATACTGCAGGCAGGAGCTGGACCAGGGTCTTTTCCACCTGCAGAAGGATTTTTCTTTTGGGGGGGGCGGGTACTTGTGGCAGAATGGTGCGCTCCTAGGCCCCTTCTGGAGCAGACTTCTGGACTTCTCCACAGCTGCAGGGAGAGGGAAGACAGGAAACTCCAGCTCTGAGATCACTCCTGCTTCTACCCTCTGCCTACCTGAGCCGTCTCCTCCCAGATCCAAAGGCCTTAGCTAAGCTCTTGAACTTCAGAAAGATGGTGGTTGGGTCCTTCCTTCCATCGGGGAGCCAGAAAGTTCAGATCCAGCCTGGAGGACAAAGCCTGGGAGAAGAGTCCCTTCACTTTGGCCCTGGCACCGGTCTCAGCCCTTGCGCCTGCCAATGCCACGCCCCAGGCTGTAGGCCAGTCCAGGAGAAGCGGCCAATCTTGGGGAGGGGGGGAGGACAGGGAGGGAGCAGGACAGCCATGGGGGGAGGCGGTCTCTTAGTGCCTAGTTCTGGATCTTTTCTTTCTCTCTACCTTACTCCCCAGTCCTCCGCCTTCTTTTTGAATCTACCAGTTCCTACTTTCTGGGGCCAACCCCTTGGCGGCCCCAATTCTCTGCCCGCGGTCCGCCTGCTGCCTGCCTGCCCGCTGCCGGCCCCCAGGCACCCCCTCCTACCCCGCGGCCGGCCAGGACGGCCACAAAGGCGCTATTGAGCTCCAGGTTCCCGGACCGGGCTGCATAAAGACGCTTGTATCCAGAAGAGGTTCTAGGGGGCCGACCCTGGCCCAGCATGGGTGTATCTGTAGAGCAACCCAAAAGGACCGGGAGCTTGGGGATGTGCAGCCTTTTCGGGGAGTGATCTCATCAACTCGACCTCATCGGTGGACTCCAATCCTCATCCTTCTGCACCCCCCCCCCGCCCCTGCTCTACTCCAGGTCCCCAGTCCTTTTCTTGAGGGTCTGGGTCTGACGCACCCCCCCCCATTACCCATCCCACAGACTCGGAAACTATCTCGAGCAGAGCGGCAGCGCTTCTCGGAGGAGGTGGAGATGCTCAAGGGGCTGCAGCACCCCAACATTGTCCGCTTCTACGACTCCTGGAAGTCGGTGCTGAGGGGCCAGGTTTGCATCGTGCTGGTCACGGAACTCATGACTTCGGGCACGCTCAAGACGTGAGCTCTGGCCTGGGTGGGTGGGAGAGGGTGGGACTCTCTCCACTGCTTCCTAAACCAGTCTCAGTCTCCTCAAAACTCCCTATACCCCTTGTCTAAAATCAGTTTTACCATCCCCCTCCTATCAGATTGGCTGGATGGAGGGATGACAATGTTCACTCAGAATGGCAGTTGAAAACTGGGGTGTCTTAGCTCTGTCACTACCCCAAAACTGATCTCTCTTCCCACTGGGCTTCCACTCTATCCTTGGCCCCACCTTGCTGTCACCTCCTTGACCTAAACGATTTTATGGGCTCTGCCCTTCCTAGATCTACCCCATCTTCCTGGAGATGAGGATCTTTTCCAGGGGCAAATCTGACCTTCTGACTTGCTCCTCAAAATCTCTGCAAGATTTCCCACAGTCCTGGGGATAAAGTCCACATTGGCTAACTTACAAAGTCCATAGGATCCTACTTCATCTTTCTTCAGCCTAAGTTCCAAACAAAGAATCCCTGGGCACTCCTCCCACCCAGCCTTGTCCCTTGCAACTGTCTGCGCCTTTGAGCATGGTGTCCCTTCTTGCCTGGAAAGTCTCCATCCTGTCCCCTCTTCACCCTTGAACTTCTACTCCTCCTTCAAAATAGAAAAGTTATTTCCTCTGTGAAGCCCTCTCCCATGCTTGAGACAGTTAGTCATCCCTTCCTCTGTTCCCACAGCACCTTGGCTGTAGCCCTATCTGCACATTTACACCAAAACAATTTTGTAACCCCAGGTCTATCTACTCAATTACCCTACCCCCTTTCTCTCAGGGGCCCTGCAAAGACCTAGGTTAGAAAATTGAGGGCAAAGGATGCAGAGACAATGTCACGAATGGGTCAGAGGGAACTTTCCAGCAGGGACCACAATGATCCTAGGTATGCTCCCCTCTCTTAGGTACTTGAGGCGGTTTCGAGAGATGAAGCCCCGGGTCCTTCAGCGCTGGAGTCGCCAGATCTTACGGGGCCTTCATTTCCTACACTCCCGGGTTCCTCCCATCCTGCACAGGGACCTCAAGTGCGACAATGTCTTCATCACCGGCCCCACAGGCTCTGTCAAAATCGGGGATCTGGGCCTGGCCACTCTTAAGCGTGCTTCCTTTGCCAAGAGCGTGATTGGTGCGTTCCTCCTAGAGGGTCCTTGCCGTTACTACATTCCTATACACCTGAGAACCTGGGACCCCCTTCCCTTCTGCAGGACCCCCTTCCCTTCTCCATTCATGGAACTAGGAGACCATAGGGACACTGAGAGGACCCCAATACACACTGTAAGGCCAGGGTTAGTCACTTGCACTCCAGAATTCCTGGGGTTTCCCCCTGGGCTGCCTGACCCATGGTATGCCCAAGTGGAGGGACCAGGCCTGAAGGAAGGCTCAGCAGCCTGAAGCCTGTTGTGGATTCTATAGGGACCCCGGAATTCATGGCCCCCGAGATGTACGAAGAAAAGTACGACGAGGCTGTGGACGTGTATGCATTTGGCATGTGCATGCTGGAGATGGCTACCTCGGAGTATCCCTATTCCGAGTGCCAGAATGCTGCACAAATCTACCGCAAGGTCACTTCGGTGAGAGGGGGTAGGGATTGGGCTGGGTGGAGGAAGGGATTCCAGATGCTTCTCCTGCTTTCTGCTCCAAGCAGCCAACCATGAATGCCTTTTTCTGTTACGAAGATTGACTAGACACCAAGATACATTGGTGAACCCTGAAGAATTCAGGATGCACACACATGCCTCCCTCCCCCAATACAAGCTATTTTAGAAATAATAATAGTCATAATAATGTGTAGTGCTTCCAAGAGTTTATGAACGTTTTTGAACCCTAGTTTGTCCAATCCTTCGAGTTGCCCCTCGAAGTGAGCATGGCAAAAGTTCTGCTCTGCGTTTTTGTTCTGTTTCTTTAAGCAGGAGCCTTGTTTCAAGGTCACACTATGCCTGGAGACTGGGATTTGAAATGAAATCTTCCATCCCAGTCACCAAGCTTTGGCGACTTTTACTGCATTGTCGGTCAGTGGAGGTGTCAAGCTGAGAAAGTTGGGACACACAGAAGACCTGTGGCCTCTTACAACCCCCTCCTCTACCTCACCCCACTCCCCTTCCCCGCAGGGCACCAAGCCCAACAGTTTCTACAAAGTGAAGATGCCAGAGGTGAAGGAGATCATTGAAGGCTGCATTCGCACGGATAAGAATGAGAGGTGGGGTATAGGGATAGAGCTGGAGAGGGGGTGGTGGAGAAAAAGGCATGGATGGAAACAGGCTCATCTCACTGCCCTGAGGTCCCCAGGTTCACCATCCAGGATCTCTTGGCCCATGCTTTCTTCCGCGAGGAGCGCGGCGTGCACGTGGAGCTGGCGGAGGAGGATGATGGCGAGAAGCCAGGCCTCAAGCTCTGGCTGCGGATGGAGGATGCGCGGCGTGGGGGGCGCCCGAGGGACAACCAGGCCATCGAGTTCCTGTTCCAGCTGGGTCGGGATGCCGCAGAGGAGGTGGCACAGGAGATGGTGAGTAGAAGACAGCTTTACGCTGTGGCCGATTGTGTAAAACGTTTATCACCTCCATCGACCAGAACCGGACAGCTGATGAGGTAGGGGCACTAGAATGGTTGTGAGGTCCCTCTACACCCTAATGGCACGCCTGCAGGTGTCCCCTCCTTCCCTCTGCCCATTCATCCATGCATGGGGCAGCACAATATTCCTTGGCAGAGCCCTGAACCCTTCCACCTCTTTTTATTTACCTCCTGCTGATGTGTTTATCCTAGATCGCTCTTCTAACTAATGTCTCTGTTGTTCCCTTTCTTTCTCCATCTCCCCCTTCTTTTTCTTCCTCCATGATCAGAACCACGGAGGGCTAGGACTTCAAATAAAACCAGTTGCCAAGCGTTGGCAAGTTTCCGATTTCAGCAAGCCTTCGCTTGAGAGTCAAAGTTAAAATACTTCTTTCCCTGTCACTGGGCCCTTGATTACAGCCCCAAGCCATGGGTCTTGATTTTTTTTTTATACATTACAGTCTTCCTTCTCCACGACACTGTAAACTCCCTAAAGGCAAAGAGTGTATTTTTTAAAATTGATTTTTCATGTACTCAGCTCACAATAGGAACTCATTAATAGCCAGATTCTCCAAGACTTAGAAACACTTCCATGTGCATTTGATCATGGCTACCAATCCTTCATGGATGATAATTTTATTCCGTTGATGAGGAAGTGCAAATTTATAGAGGTTGACTGTCTTATCCAAGGTCTCAAGTGAATAATAAGTGACAAAGCTGAATTTAAACTGAAGTAATTCAGATTTGAGATCCTATTACCCTGCCCCACTTGCTTGACTTACCCAGCAAGGCTAGAGGTTGAAGTGAGTGAGAAGAGGAGACAATGGATGGATGCTGGCATAAGTGGAGACAATATATGGGGAGGTAGAGGATGCTGGGACAGAAGCTTGGGACCTGGTTCAGGAAGGTCTTCAGTGGGCGAAGTGTGGGATTCTCAGTAGAGAGCCTGAAATTTTGAGGGCAAAGATCATCTGTGATGGGTCAAGAACCTGAGAGTGTGTTTGACTACTGGCCCAGTACTTATAATGGATTCTTACTTGGCACTATTGGCATTTTTGTTTGGGTGCTATGCTGGATAGTGTAGGATGCTGGGAACAACCTCTCGCCGCCGCCGCCTCCTCCTCCTCCTCCTTTTCCTCCTCCCCCTCTTCCTCTTCCTCATTTTCTGCCAGGTCTGGGTTTTGAACTCAAGGCCTTGCACTCTTCTGTTGCCTGGCTTTTACACTCAAGACTGGTGCTCTACCATTTGAACCATACCTTCACTTTACCTCTGGCTTTTTGATGGTTAATTGGAGATAAGAGTCTCAGGGACTTTTTTGCCCAAAGAATTGCTTTGAACTGCAATCCTCAGATCTCAGCCTCCTGAGTATTTAGAATTACAGGATGAGACACTAGCACCCAGGACACTAGCACCCAGCAGATGCTAGGTCCTACCTAAAAGATTTGGTAGCACCTACCTTCTAGTTGTGGCAACTAGATATTGTCACCCCCATTCCCACATACATTGAAACCATTGATTTACTGTGTAATCATGAATTTGTCACTTAATTTTCTTTTCTCTAAAATGGGTGGATAACTATATAAGCCAGATGGGGCAGGTGCTTTACACCTATAATCCCAGCACTCAGGAAGCTGAGGCAGGGAAATTGAGAGTCTGAGGCTAGACTAAGCTACGCACCAAGATTCCATCTCAAAAAAAAAAAAAAGGACTATAACACAATGTTATTAACAGGATTTAATTATTCTTTCTTTTGTTGTTGTTGGTCCTGGGGCTTGAACTGGGAGCTGTCCCTCAGCTCTTCAGCTCAAGGCTAGCGCTCTACCACTTGAGCCATAGCACCACTTTGGCTTTATCTGTTTATGTGGTGCTGAGGAATTGAACCCAGAGCCTCATGCATGCAAGGCAAGCACTCTATCACTGAGCCACCTTCCCAGCCCAGGATTTAATGATTCTAATGTTAGGAGTCACTAGTTAACCAAGATAATGGGAAATCAATGTGATCATTAACAAACCCTGCTACCAGTTTCCTTCTTCCTAAATCTGTATTTATTTTTATTTTCCTCCCAAATCTTGGAGGTCTCAAGGTGTCCTGATTTTTTTTTTTTTGGGTCCGGTCGTGGGGCCTGAACTCTGGGCCTGGGCTCTGTCCCTCAGCTCTTCAGCTCAAGGCTAGCACTCTACCACTTGAGCCACAGCGCCACTTCCAGCTTTTTTCTTTTTGCTTATGTGGTGCTGAGGAATCGAACCCAGGGCCTCATGCATGCAAGGCAAGCGCTCTACCACTGAGCCACCTTCCCAGCCCCAGGTGTCCTGATTTTTGAGGAGCTCCAAATTGTCTTCCTCACCTTCCTGATTCCAGGTAGCCCTGGGCTTGGTGTGTGAAGCTGATTACCAGCCAGTGGCTCGTGCAGTTCGTGAACGGGTTGCTGCCATCCAGCGAAAGCGTGAGAAGCTTCGAAAAGCTAGAGAGTTGGAGGCCCTCCCACCAGAGCCAGGACCTCCACCAGCAACTGTCTCCATGGCTCCGGGCCCTTCCACTGCCTTCCCCACTGAGTCCGAGGAGCCAGAGGCAGACCAGCACCAGTCCTTCCTCTTCCGACATGCCAGCTATTCATCTACCACCTGTAAGTTACCCAGACCTTGGGACTTGGATCCCAGAACATTCAGCCTCTGACACCTCACCAAAGTCTGACCTAGCAACACTGACACTTACCTTGACTTCCCTCTCAGGAAGAACTCTCCCACAGCTCTCTCCTTGCTCACTCAGGCCACCTCCAGGTCTATTTATTTATTTTGATCTGTTTCCTCCTCCATCAGCTGATTGTGAGACTGATGGCTACCTCAGCTCTTCTGGCTTCCTGGATGCCTCAGACCCTGCCCTTCAGCCCCCTGTGGTGGTGCCACCCAGCCCAGCGGAGTCCCATCTGTGCCTGCCCTCGGTGAGAAGGGGTTACATGACAAGACAATGACTATTATTATCCTGTGACACCTCTCCCCAAATCTGTCCTTATGTCCCTAAAAGTCTACCATTCTTGTCCTAATCTTCTCCAGATCTATCTCCCTAGTCCTCTGAGCATTCTTACCACCATCTCCTTGGATCCCAACAACTATTGTCCCCTGACCTCATGAACTCTTATCCTGTTTCAGGGTTTTGCTTTGTCCATTCCACGATCTGGCCCTGGCAGTGACTTTTCTACTGGGGACAGGTATGTTCCAGTATGAGTTGGAGGGTACCAGAGTGGAACATAGGGAGTGCTGAGATCCCAGTGTCTAGTCAGGCATACCTATCTTCTTGCCCTTTTCTAGTTATGCCTCAGATGCAGCATCGGGCCTCAGTGACATGGGAGAAGGTATGGGACGGATGAGGAGACCTCCAGGGAAGAATCTCCGGCGCAGACCTCGATCCCGGCTTCGGGTCACTAGTGTAAGGAGGGGCAGAGGAGATGGAGAATAATCTACAGGGCCAGAAGGCAACTTCAGGGGGAGTAGTAGTAATATGTGTTAGTACCCAGTGAGGCAGCCAGTCTAATTTCTAGTACTGAACTTTTGGGGTTAGAGTCTACTCTCCAAGTCTATTCTGGCCACCATTACTTGACTGGAGTAAGATGTTGAACACATGATGAAGACGGGGGCATTGACCTCCTCCTCTCCTGACTTTGACTCTGAAGGTCTCAGACCAGAATGACAGAGTGGTTGAATGCCAGCTTCAGACCCACAACAGCAAGATGGTGACCTTCCGGTTCGATCTGGATGGGGACAGCCCAGAAGAGATTGCAGCTGCCATGGTAAGAAGGAGAGAGATGAGAACATAGTAATTGGATACTAGACAAGCATTGCCACAAGATGTCCACTGAGGCAGGACCACCCCAATCCCATAAGGGCTTATAAAATACTCATTGACACCACTTAGGATGGTGAGACTGAAGATATTTCATCCTTGTATGGAGGGAGATTTTCTGTTTATCCAGTTGAGTTTGGCTCCTCAGCTGGGAGCAATTTGAGACTGACATCGGTAGTGATAAGTGCTGTGTGTGTGAAGTGTTTGTAGACATGTGATACTGTGGTTGGAGATAAAGGATTGGCCAGGACAGCAGGGGAAGGAGTGGGACTTTCCCACTCATCAGTCTTGATTCACGGGTAAGAGAAGTAGGAAAAGATTGTAAGAGCATGCCTATCCAGAAGTGTAGCATAAGTAAAGACATTGCAAGTAGGGGGTGACTTGGATTATGGCACTGGAAAAACTTCATGAGAAACCACTGCCATTGGAAGTAAGGGCTGTTACAGGAAAGTATGGGAGGTATATATGGGCAGTTAGAGTGGACACAGATCATATAGTATCTTTTTTTTTACTCAACCACTTGAGCCACAGCACCACTCTGACTTTTTGATGTTTAATTGAAGATAAAAGTCTTTCCTGCCCATGCTGGTTTGAACCCTAATCCTCAGATTTCAGCTTCCTGACTAGCTAGGATTATAAGTGTGAGCCACTAGCACCTAGCAACAGATCTTTTTTTTTTGGGGGGGGGGTCTAGACATGGGGCCAGAACTCTGGGCCTGAGTGCTGTCTCTCAGCTCTTCAGTTCAAGGCTAGGGCTCTACCATTTGAGCCACAGCACCACTTCTGGCGTTTTCTGCTTATGTGGTGCTGAGGAATCAAACCCAGGGCCTCATGCATGCAAGACAAGCACTCTACCACTGAGCCACCTTCCCAGCCCTAGATCATTTATTATCTTAAGCATTAGGTGGAATGTAACATGATAGGAATAGGTTTTATAAAGACCATTCAGACATGGAACATGGGAGGGGATTGTCCATAGGGAATCCAGCTGGGAGGTGAACAAAAGAAGCCAGATGTAGATGTAGATGTGTTGAAGGAGAAAATGGATTATAGGGTCAGGAAAAGAAGGCAGGAATCTGAGGGCTGATTCAGGAAAATAAGTTGTTCTGTAATCTAGCAACCTATTGAAGTAGTACAGTACATTTCCCAACAAATATTTGCTGAGTTGATATGATAAGGGGTTAAGAAGAGGGGACATCAAGGACGACTTTTAGTTTGGAAGAAGGAAGAGGAGTAAACCACCCAATGAGAAGGGCAATTGGAAAAGAAATTAGTCTTTTTCAGGGATCATGATGAGCTTGAGTAGTGGTTATACAAGGTCCTTCACAGCAGTGGGATGTGAGTTGAGACAGAGATAAAGAGAAGTGGACTTAGAAGTTATTGATACAAGCCAGGTGCTGGTGGCTCACGCCTGTAATCCTAGTCACTCTGAGGGTCTGGGTTCAAAGCCAGCCTAAGCAGGAAAGTCTGGGAGACTCTTATCTCCAATTAACAACCAGAATACCAGAAGTGGTGCTGTGGCTCAAGTGGTAGAGCACTCACCTTGAGCTGAAAAGCTCAGGGACAGCACCCAAGTCCAGAGTTCAAGCCCCACGACCGAAAAAAAAAAAGTTGTTGATATAGAATTGAGAGTGAAGAAACAGGACTGCAAGATCAGAGACGTAGAGGATTTGAGATTGTCTCAGTGGATATTATCTGTTCTAGAAAGGGAAGAGCATAAGGGGCAACAGGGCAGTGAAGGACACAGAGATAGTGCCAGAAAGGTAGGAACATGTTACTAAAAAACTGAGTAATCGGGCCTGGGAAGATGGCTTAGTGGTAGAGTGCTTGCCTTGCATGCATGAGTCCCTGGGTTTGATTCCTTAGCACCACATAAGCAGAAAAAGCCGGAAGTGGCACTGTGGCTCAAGTAATATAGTGCTAGCCTTGAGGTGAAGAGCTAAGGGACAGCGCCCAGGCCCAGAGTTCAGGCTCCACAACCGACAACAAAAACAAAACAAAACAAAACTGAGGACTTTCAAGGAAGTGTCATATGGTAAGCTTGAACACTGGATTTTATTAGGTCTTTATGAACCAGGGGCCTATGGCTCATGCCTGTAATCCTAGCTACTCAAGGGTTGAGTTGTAAGGATCAGGGTTCAAAGACAGTCCAGGCAGATAAATCTGAGAGACTTTTATCTCCAATTAACCAGCAAAAAAGCTGGCAGTGGAGGTATATGGTTCAAGTGGTAGGGTGCCAACCTTGAGTGAAAAAGCTAAGCAAGAGTATGAAGCCCTGCTGGGAAGGTGGCTCAGTGGTAGAGCGCTTGCCTTGCATGCTTGAGGCCCTGGGTTCGATTCCTCAGCACCACATAAGCAGAAAAAAAAAGCCAGAAGTGGCGCTGTGGCTCAAGTGGTAGAGTGCTAGCCTTGAGCTAAAAAGCTGAGGGACAGCGCCCAGGCCCAGAGTTCAGGCCCTACGACTGGACCCCCCCAAAAAAGAAAAAGAGTATGAAGCCCTGAGTTCAAATTTTAGCACACACATATAGGTTTTTGTGAGTGGCCATTTCATAGAGTGGGGTAGTAGATACCAGCCTCTGGGGTGATGGGAGTAGAAAAGCATCAGACAGCTGTGTGCTGGAGGCTCATGTCTGTAATCCTAGCTACTCAGGAGGCTGAGATCTGAGGACCATGGTTCAAAGCCAGCCTGGGTAGGAAAGACTGTGAGACTCCTATCTCCAAAAAACCACCAGAATACTGAAAGTGGCACTTTAGCTCAAGTGGTAGAACACTCACCTTGAGCTGAATAGTTGAGGGACAGTGCCCAAGCCCAGAGCTCAAGCCCCAGGACTGACAAAATAAAATAAAATAAAATAAAATCACTCAGAAAAATCTGGATGTGGCGCTGTGGCTTAACTGGTAGAGTGCTAGCCTTGAGCAAAAGAAGCTCAGGGACAGTGCCGGTGCCCTGAGTTAAATCCCCAGAACAGGCAAAAAAGAAAAAAAAAGGAAAGAAAAGAAAAGAAAAAAAAACAAAACATGAGGCATCATCAGCTTTCTTAAATAGCTCCTCTATCACCTTATGGTTAGGACAAAAAAAAAAAAATAATGCACCTGACATGGGCTTATCACTTTCCTTCAAGCCTCTTGACTCTTTCAGAATCTTCCTTCCAGTAACACTGGTTTCAGAATGTTCTTCTAGAAAAGCTGAGTTCCAGCCTGCCTCTGCCTCCATCTGTTCAGGGATATCATCTCTTGAGTTTTCTGTCCATTCTGAACCTACACATCCTAAGCAATCCTACCCTTGAACCCAGGATCCTTCCCCCTCTTCTCTGTCCTTACATCCACTCTTCTGAAGCAGTGTTCCTGAGATTTAGATCTGATCTGGATACTTTTCACCCTAAAATGTCTACCTGCCACTAGTGGTTATACAGTGGGATTCAGATTACAAAGCAGGGTCTTAAAAAGCCACAGCCCTTCCAGCATCTTATTTTCAGAATGTGCCATTCCTTAAATGTTTTAAAACTGTTTTCTGCTCTCCTCTCTTCTTTCTGATGAACAGAAGACAGATTAGACTTTCATTAATACCTGAGTTCAGATTTCAGTGCTATTGAAATTTGGTGAGCCTAGGGAAAGTTGTTGTTGTTGTTTTCCTGGGCCTAGGGATCAGACCTGAAGCCTCGCACATGCTAGGCAAGTACACTAGCACTGAGTTACATCCACAGCCCCTCAGGCAAGTTTCCTAACCTCTTTGAGCCTCCATTGCTCATCAAATGATAATACTTGTTTTGCAGAGATGTTCTGATATAATACGGTATAATGCATGAGCAGTTCTACATGTGGTAGGTCCTCAATAAAAGGCTGCTTTTAAGGTTCAGCTTCAAAGACTTTCTGGTGAAAGTGTCAGATTCTGCCCTACCAGGGTTTGATCTGCTCTCTTACTGAAATAATAGCTTTTTTTTTTTTTTGTCAGTCATGGGGCTTGAACTATACATGAACCACAGCACCACTTCTGCTTTTCTGGTGGTTGATTGAAGAGTCTCATGGACTTTCCTGCCTGGGTCGGTTTTGAACCATGACCCTCTCATATCTCAGCTTCCTGAGTAGCTAAGATTACAGGCATGAGCCACCAGTGCCTGGCAATAGCTTTTTTTTTTAATTTACTTATTTTTTTCTGGTCCTGGAGCTTGAACTCAGGGACTGAACACTGTCCCTGAGCTTCTTTTGCTCAAGGCTAGCACTCTACCACTTGAGCCACAGTACCACTTCTGGCTTTTTCTGTTTATATGGTACTGAGGAATGAACCTAGGGCTTCATGCATGCTAGGCAAGCACTCTACCACTAAGCCACATTCCCAGCCCCTCATAATTTTTTTTCTTCCAGTACGGGAGTTTGAATCAGGGCCTTGCATTCACTAGGCAGGTGCTCTGTCACTTGAACCTCATCTCTGGTCCCTTTCTGCTGTTATTTTATTTATTTATTTATTGTAAAGAGGGGTTAGTTACATGAGTAAGGTAATGAGTACATTTCCTATCAAGCATTGTTACCCCTCCTTTGTGCCCTTGTTATATTTTCAAATAGGGTCTTGCTTTCTGCCTAGGTTGGCTTTGACCACAGTCCTCCTATCTACAATTTCTGCAATGCTGGGTTGACAGATGTATACCATCACATCCAGCTTTTTACTAATTGAAATAGGGTCTTGTGTACTTTTTGCCTGGGCTAGCCTTGAATTGAAATCTTCCTGATTATCTAGGAGCCTTCTGGGTGGCTAGATTACAAGTGTATGCTTCTATGCCCAGTTTACCTTTTTTTCTTTTGCCATTCCTGGGGCTTGAGCTCAGAGCCTGAGCGCTGTCGCTGAGCTTCTCTTTCTCAAGACTAGCACTGAGCCACAGCTCTACTTCCAGCTTATGTGGTTCTGAGGAATTGAACCCAAGGCTTCATGCATGCTAGATAAGCACTCTAACACTAAGCCACATTCCCAGCCCCATTAGCATTTTTTTTAATTTTAGAAAACCAAAAAACATTATGAAATTTACCATTCTAACTTTATTTTTTTGGTGGTGCTGGTGTTTGAACTCAGGGCCTCAGAGTTGCTAGGCAGATGCATTATTACTTGAGTTATACATTTTTAAATGTATGGTCTTGTAGTATTCTACATATTCATATTGTAGTCAAATAGATCTCTAAGTTTTCATCTTACAAATATGACATGCTATGTCCAGTAGTATTTCTAGTATTTTTTTTTTTTAGTCATGGGGCTTGCACTCTGGGCCTGAGTGCTGTCCCTTAATTCTTCAGCTCAAGGTGAGCACTCTACTACTTGAGCCACAATGCCACTTCCAGTTTTCTGGTGGTTTATTGGAGACTAGTGTTTCACGGACTTTCCTGCCTGGGCTGGCTTTGAACTGTGATCCTCAGATCTCATTCTCCTGAGTGGAAAGGATTACAGGTGTGAGCCATTAGAGCCCAGCCTTATTTTTAGTATTTTTATATTCACCCTAGATAGGGTTGTTATTTTTGTTGGACATGGGGCTTGAACTCTGGGCTAGGGCGCTGTCCCTGTGCTTTTCAGTTCAAGGAGAGCACTCTACTGCTTGAGCCACAGCGCCACTTCCTGTTTTCTAGTGGTTTATTGTAGATAAGAGTCTCTTGGATTTTCCTGCCAGGGCAGGCTTTAAACCGCAATCCTCAGATCTCAGCCTCCTGAGTAGCTAGGATTACAGGCGTGAGCCACCGGTGCCCGCTGGTAGGATTCTTAAGTGTCTTACCTATCACAGGGTGACTTGCAGTATGTTATGTATTTGACTCTTCCATTAGATTTTGGGTTTCATGAAGACTAGGACCTTGTTTCATGCTTCCATATATTTCATAGTACCTAGCATAATGCATGTCATAGAGTAGATATTCAGTGAGTATTCATGGAGTGTACCATTTATTTCCCTATTTTATTTATTGTATAAATAAAATTTTTATTGTATAGGTGACCATTTGACTTTTGTTGATGTTATTAGTGGTGGGGCTTGAACTCAGGGCCTGAGTAGTGTCTCTGAGATCTTTTGCTCAAGGCTAGTGCTCTACCACTTTGAACCACAGCTCCACTTTCAGTTTTCTGGTGGTTAATTGGAGATAAATCTCATGGACTTTTCTGCCCAGGCTGGCTTTGAACCCTGATCCTCGTATCTCAGCCTACTGAGTAGCTAGGGTTATAGGCGTGAGCCACGGGCACCAGGCATGTGTGCTGGTGCAAACCCTATGAGACCAGGAATTGTATCCAAACCCATGCAAAGCACCTGTAGAAAGAACTCAGGCTCTGGCTTTTTGTAGGCTTGAATTCAAATCCTGTGATCTTGGGCACCCTGAAATTAACTTTTTTGAGCCTTGGTTATCTTTAAAATGAGGGTGTTGGGGCTGGGAAGGTGGCTCAGTGGTAGAGTGCTTGCCTTGCATGCATGAGGCCCTGGGTTTGATTCCTCAGCACCACATAAGCAAAAAAGAAAAAAGACAGAAGTGGCGCTGTGGCTCAAGTGGTAGAACGCTAGCCTTGAGCTGAAGAGCTGACAGCGCCCAGGCCCAGAGTTCAGGTCCCACAACTGGACCAAAAATAAAATAAAATAAAATAAAATGAGGGTGTTCATATAGATACCAGGAAGTTGTTGGTGTTAAAAGATGATACTTAAGGGGCTGGGAAGGTGGCTCAGTGGTAGAGCGCTTGTCTTGCATGCACGAGGCCCTGGGTTGGATTCCTCAGCACCACATAAGCAGAAAAAGCTGCAAGTGGCGCTGTGACTCAAGTGATAGAGCGCTAGCGTTGAGCTGAATAGCTGAGGGATAGCACCCAGGCCCAGAGTTCAGGCCCCAAGACCAGGAAAAAAAAAAAAAGATGATACTTAAAGCATTGATGTGTAGATACATTGTAGGAATGTTAGTTCCTTTCCTGCTAAGAACTGCACAGCACACTGTCCACAACAGATACTTAAGTCAATTCCTGTTTTAGGTTGGTAGTTGGCAGAAGTAGTGATATGAATTTTTTTGTGTAAATGTGTGTGTGTGTCTGTGTGTGTTGGTCTTGGGGCTTAAACTCAGGCCTGGGCACTATTCCTTAACTTTTTTTGCTCAAGGTTAGTGTTCTACCACTTGAGCCACAGCTCCAATTCTTGCTTTTTTGGTGGTTAATGGGAGATAAGAGTCACACATTTTCCTGCCTTGGCTGTGTTTGAACTGCAATAGTCAGATCTCAGCTTTCTGAGTAGCTAGTATTCATGAACAAGTAGGAGCCACTGACACTCAGCTTTGATTCTTTGTTTGTGGTGTTGGGATGTGCTTCAGGTTAAGCAAGGGCTCTTACCACTGAACTACATCCCTAACCTTTGGAACTCACCATATAGCCCAGGCTGGCCTCAAACTCGAAATCCTCCTATTTCCTTAGTGCTGGAGATTACAGGTGTACACTACCACACCTAGCTTGAATGGCTGCTTTTAGAGCAGGAGCAGATGGTAGAGATGAGTGAAATAACCAAGACTCCTCCCCATTCTGTTGATCCTTGCCAGGTATATAATGAGTTCATTTTGCCTTCTGAGCGAGATGGATTCCTGAGCCGGATCCGGGAGATTATCCAGCGAGTGGAAACCCTGTTGAAGAGAGACACTGGTGCCACCGAGGTTGCTGAAGATGCACTAACCCCCCAGGTCAGGCCTCTGGACATCTCCAGGAGAAACAGTTGCCCTCAACAGTTCTTAGAGTTGGATTGTTTCTTTTCATCTCTGGAACTGTAAAACAGTGGCTATTACCCACTTTGGTCTAGAAAAATGTGTTGAATGCATACTTTCAGCTACTTATTTTGAAATAGTTTCAGACTTGCAGAGAAAAGTTGCAATCATAGAGAGAACTTCTGAATACCCTTTGCCCAGATTTGCCAACGGTGTTTTCTGACTAGCTTTACCACTCTTCCTCTCTTCTCTCGGTGTGTATGTATTCAAGTTACCCTTCTAGATCACTTGAGAGCAAATTAGTAGATCATATGCTCCTTTCACTCCTAAATATTTCAGCATATATACTTGAGTTCCTTAACCTCATGTCTGGAGTCCTAAAGACTCAGGTCCTAGCTGAAGAATCCCAGCTTGAAACTTTCCATCTAAGACTCAGTTTTTCCCTCTATGACTGAGGGGGTCCCTTTTTTTCCCTCAGGAGTCAGCATCACTGCCTGCCCTCCCAGGATCCCTCCCTGACCCATCCAGTGGTATGTACTGAGTTCTAACCCTGCTGGGTTACTGGGAAGGGTACAAGGTATGGAGGACTGGAATCTCAATACTCTTTCCTCCATAGCAGAGCTCCAGAGCAGTACCTCCCTGGAACAGAGCTGGGCAGCCTTCTCCACCTCCCTATCTTCTCCTGGAACTCCTGTGTCTCCTGGAAACCCATTTTCCCCTGGAGGCCCCATCTTCCCAGTCCCTATGTTTCCTATCACTTCTCCGCCTTGTCATTCTAGCCCCTCCCTATTTTCCCAGATCCCCTCCAGTCCCTCACCACACCTCCCCAGCTCTCCACCTCCATTCTCTCCCAATGCATCTGAGTTTCCATATCCATCCTCTCCATATCCCCTGAATTCTCTCTCCACCAGTTCTCCACCTCCATTCTCTCCGGGTAGTTCTCAGGTCACTCTTAGTCCTTCTTTTCCTCTCTGTCCCTCTCCTCCACCACTTCCCTCCACCACAGCAGCCCCTCTCCTCTCCCTGGCTAGTGCCTTCTCTCTGGCTGTGATGACTGTGGCCCAGTCTCTGCTGGCCCCCTCCCCTGGACTTCTTTCCCAGGCTCCCCCATCTGTTCCTGGTCCTCTGCCTAGCCTGCCCCTTCCCTCTCCCCCTCCTTTTGCTCCTTGTGGTCAGGAGAGCCTTTTACCCCAAACAGCTGAGATGGAGAATGAGGTGAGTAGGAAATCAAGTCCTCTTGACTTGATGTAGAGGGAGGGGGACTCAGTGGCTCCATTTTGGATTATTTCCCATCTCATGAATCCGTATCTTGTAGGCTTCCCCAAATCCTGTTCAGCCACTCATGAGTGAAGGAAGACTAGCGCCCATCTCTGAAGGTGAGGCCTCTGATCAGTGACCAACTCCTGGCTATTACCCCCAACCTGCTTTCTATCTTTCCAGATTTCTCCCATCCTCCATGCCTCCCTTCCTTGTCTCCCTACAGAGGGAAAGCCCCAACTTGTTGGGCGTTTCCAAGTGACTTCATCCAAGGAACCAGCTGAGTCTCTTCTCCTTCAACCACCATCCCCAACTTTCTCCAGTTCTATAAAACTTCCAACCCCTCACCTGACCTCAGAGACCTCAGAGAGCTCAGACACAGAAGATAGCACTGGAGGCAGGCCAGAGACCAGGGAGGCTCTGGCTGAGAGTGACCGTGCCGCTGAGGGCCTGGGAGATGGAGTGGATGAGAATGGTGACTATGGGAAGGACCCTGGAGCTGGGTGCAGCTCCCCACCCCTGAGCCATCCCAGCCCAGTGTGGATGAACTACTCCTATAGCAGCCTGTGTCTGAGCAGTGAGGAGTCAGAGAGCAGTGGAGAGGATGAAGAATTCTGGGCTGAGCTGCAGAATCTTCGGCAAAAGTGAGTCTGGGGTAGATGGCAGAGTGAGAGGTGAAACTGGGAGAGCAAAGTATGTGGCCAGCCCTCTCATGGTCCTTGTGCACCCCTAGGCACTTGTCAGAAGTGGAAGCACTACAGACACTACAGAAAAAGGAAATTGAGGACCTGTATACCCGGCTTGGGAAGCAGCCCCCACCTGGTATCGTGGCTCCAGCCGCCATGCTCTCCAGCCGTCAGCGCCGCCTCTCCAAGGGCAGCTTCCCCACCTCCCGCCGCAACAGTCTGCAGCGCTCTGAGCCCCCTGGCCCTGGTGAGACTGCAGACACCTAGCTCCATCTACTGACTTGGTTTTCTTCCAGGCCCTACGGGGTCTGCCCCTTTCCCTCACTTAGTGCTCTCCCTCCCCATCCTGCTCCCAGGCATCATGCGAAGGAATTCTCTGAGTGGCAGCAGCACCGGCTCCCAGGAGCAGCGGGCAAGCAAGGGGGTGACATTCGCCGGGGATATTGGCAGGATGGTGAGGGCGGGCCCGAGAGAGGGAGAGCCCAGGGAATGGTAACCGGCAGCGGTTTCACCTTCCTCCCATCTTGGAGATTTCTTTAGCATTTTTTTTCCCCCTCTAGTGAAATCAGAACAGAAGCTATATGTCTCCTCCATACCAGGGCCCACCACGGCGCTTGTGCTCTCACAGTCTGATGCTTTTCTGACCAACTCAATTCAGCAAGGAAGACCCCAGAACTGAGGGGGGAGAAGGTCAAAGGGTATGAAGAGTGTGGCTGTATTACATCGAAGACTCAAACATGTAAAAACCATTTCCTGTGTTGGAAGTGCCTGTTCTGCAGCCTACTGAATTCACCTGCAATCCCTTCCCCAGCCAAGGGTCAACCACTAAGCAATCCCACCCAAGCCTAGATGCTTCTTAAGGGCCCATTCCCAGCTGGGAGAGTAGGAGGTGTACTCAATATCAGAATTAGCAACAGACAATAAAAAAAATTACTGGAAATAAGGATGTGAGTCTATTAAGTCATGCCTTAGGAACTGGGAGCAAAGACTTGTGGGTGTGAAGCAGGGAAAGACTTAGAAAGGACTCCTTCCACAATGGCAGACAAGGTGGAATCTGCCCAGCCTGCTGGCTTCCTGCCACCAAGTCATGAGGAAACTGTAAGGCCAATGATCCACTTGGCCAGGCTAAGATACCCTCCAGACTCAACCCTAGGTCTGTATAGGCAAGCACCAGTGAAAGTTAAAAGAATGAAAATTATTCATCTCAGTCTTCATCCCCCTACCTAGAGATGGGAAAAGGCACTGAAGTTAGCCTTAGAGTGTGTTCTTGAGGATAGAGGGCAGAAGAGTGACCTTCCTTCCCCTAGTTCAGTCTCAAACAGCCCAGTATTCTCTCTCTCAAATCAGGTGGAAAGATCTCACGGAAAAAGTAATTCTAGTTAAACATTTACAGCTACCTGGGGCAAGGCCACAACTGTAGCTACTGCCCGTGGAGCTTTCCAGCATGAAGTGCCATGTGTCTCTCTCCACCCCCACACATTAGCTTGGCTTCAGGAGATATGACTCAGTTTATTATTCTTAACTTGACCCTGTCTTTCCCACTTTACACTCCAACACTGCCCAAAAATTGCCACACCCACTCCCATTACAGTTGGGCCCCTGGGAGGAAAGGAGTAAATCACAAAGGCAGAAAGTTACAGAAAAGCCAAGGCTGCATACATCTCAAACAAGAAACAAAGGAGAGGACTCTGACAGTACAATGCATGTGAAATGCGAAATGTTCTGTTGATAGTGGCCAACATTGCACAGTCTCTAGCTTCTTGGGCTCGATCATGCTCCAAAGTTAGTAACTGGGCCAAAGATGATGTGAGCAACCAACCAATTTCTACAGGGTCATAGGGCACCATCCACCATGTGAGGGGCTCCAGTTGGTTGAAGATATGTAATAATCACCCATTTCAAGGTCCGGATGCCCTTGCAAGAGCTCGGGCTCGGGCAGCTTTAGCTTCATCTTCCAGTTCATCTAGGAAATGCTCCTGGGATACTGAGTAGAAGGTGTAACCATCTGGAGAAATGCGTTGAGGAAATTGCTTGCAAATAGGAACATTCTCTTTGCCTATACCACTTGTTATTCTCCCCACAGTGATTCGGGAGTCCTGACCTCTGCTCTTTTTGAATCCTGACCTCAACTCCGTTATTACTACTAAATCATATTAAAAGAGCACACCTTAGAAATAAGGTTAGCCAGTTGGGTGCTGGAGGCTCATGCCTGTAATCCTAGCCACTCAGGAGGCTGAGATCTGAGGATCATAGTTCAAAGCCAGCCTAGGCAAGGAAAGTCCTTGAGAGTCTTATCTCCAGTTAACCACGAGAAAACCAGAAGTGGCGCTGTGGCTCAAGTGGTAGAGTGCTAGCCTTGAGCTGAAGTACCCAGTACCCAGGCCCAGAGTTCAAGCCCTATGACCGACAAGAAAGAAAGAAAGAAAGAAAGAAAGAAAGAAAGAAAGAAAGAAAGAAAGAAAGAAAGGCTAGCTGCTGGTGGCTCATAACATAATCCTAGCTACTCAGGAGGTTGAGGTCTGAGGATTGGGGTTCAAAGCCAGCCCAGGCAGACTCTTATCTCTAACCACCAGAAAAATGGAAGTGGAGCTGTGGCTCTAACTGGTAGAATGTTAGTCTTAAGAGATGGGGGTGGGGGGGGCTAGTGACTGGGAAGGTGGCTAAGTGGTAGAGTGCTTGCCTTCCATGCATGAGGCTCTGGGTTTGATTCCTCAGTACCACATACACAGAAAAAGCTGGAAGTGGTGCTGTGGTTCAAGTGGTAGAGCGCAAGCCTTGAGCAAAAGCAGCTCAGGGACAGCGCCCAGGCTCTGAGTTCGAGCCCCAGGACTTGCAAAAGAGGAGGGAGGGAGAGGGGGAAGGGAAGAGAGGAAGAAGGAGAGGGAGGGGGAGGGAGAGGGGGAGAGAGGGGGGAGGGAGAGAGAGGGAGAGAGAGAGAGGTGGGTATTGATCCCAGTTAATCCTACATTAAACTATTAAACTTCTGGCTCAACTCTCCTACACACTTATGTACCTCTGCCCCATTTCCACATGCAGTACAACCAGCACGGATACAAATAGCCAATACCAGGGCCCCGATGCCAAGCCCGGTCACGATGTTTCGGGTCCGCCTCTGTGACAGCGTCTTCTGCCACTGGGCAAGTTGCACCTGCCGCATGAAATGCAGCTGTGCTGGAGTCAATTTCTCCCGCGTCAGGTCGATGCGTTGAGCGAATGGGGCCTTTTCATTTTTCGCATCCAGGGGCTCACCAGCTCCCGGCGCCGCCATGTTGCTGCACCGCCCTTCGCAGTCTCTTGGCGCGGGAGTCGATGGGAATCGTAGTCCTTGGTTAACGCGAGGGGTTCTGGGAGTTGTAGTGCTGGGCTAGAGCCTGAGCTTTCAGCCCTAGCGGAAGAGTTGGAAAAGCGGGAAGCAGCTTGCTTTCTCATTGGCTGAGGGGTCCCGCAGGCCGTTGGAGCGAGAAAAGCTGGGGAACTCGAGGCTGTGGTGGGCACCGGGTTTTTGTCAGACTTGAAACGAGAATAGACACGTTAGTGGATGACGAGGAACGCGAGTGTTGGCGGAGGACTCTGGAGTGAAGCTAAAATGGCCGGTTTATGGGTCCAGTGAACTCTCGCTGTGTGCCAAAAGGCTTCTGAATATGGACCGGCTTTTGAGGCCGAGACCGGGTTCGGTCAGTGACTTCCAGTTTGGAGCGGTTGCCACGGAAACCATCGAAGACACTCTGCTTCACTTGGCGCAGCAGAACGAACAAGCCGTGCAGGAGGCTGCGGGACGCATGGGCAGCTTCAGGGAGACCCGCATCGTGGGTGTGAATGCAGGGACCGGGAGCGGGGTTTATGGGAGTCTTTGAGGCACTGATCTTAAGATGCTGTGTGTGTTTATTCTCATATAATTCATGCCAGCTCATGGGGTTACAGTGATTTTGAAGGAGGATCCCACACATCCATCTCAGGGGACCACCCAGAGGCAGGCAGGCACAGGAGAAAGATTATTACAAGGTTTATTAGAAGAGCCATATTTCCCCCAAGAGGGAGCCCGTGGCCTCCGTCCCCATCCAGATAGCAGGAGGTCTGGGGGATAGGAAGTGAGGTAGGTGGGATTTCAGGTGGGTCTGGGTGGAGAGAAGGAAGGACCTGCTGTATGGTGGGAACTCCAGGAATGGGAGGGGTCCACGGGGCCCAGGTGTGGGTGGAGCTGAGGACCAAAGGTGAGCATAACACTAACATTTAACAAGGCACATCAGCCGTATCTTACATTTCTTCGTTTAACGTGCTTGTTATTGACACTGACAGATGAACTAGGAATGGAGTCCTTATTCTTAAACTATGTACCACCTTGTGGGGGGGACAGTAGGGTAAATAGGCCAATGCTAGGTACAAATGTAGTGAGATGATTGGCATAAAAGATAAAACAAGCTTTTGTGGTGAGTTATGAGGTGATAGGAGGAACTGGGGGAGTGGTCCACTTGTGGCATTTGAGTTAGACCTTGAGTGAAGGGTGATATTTTGGTTGGTTGTAGGTTGTAAAAAGGGACAACATTTCTACTAAAACAGGATAGCATTAATAAAGCTTAAAGATTGGGGTATGTGGCTGGGGATGTAGCTTAGTGGTAGAGTGCTTGCCTAGCATGCATGGGTTCGATTCCTCAGTACCACATAAACAGAAAAGGTTGGAAGCCGGGCGCTGGTGGCTCACGCCTGTAATCCTAGCTACTCAGGAGGCTGAGATCTGAGGATGGCGGTTCAAAGCCAGCCCGGGCAGGAAAGACCGTGAGACTCCTATCTCCAATAAACCACCAGAAAACCGGAAGTGGCGCTGTAGCTCAAGTGGTAGAGCGCTCGCCTTGAGCTGAAGAGCTGAGGGACAGTGCCCAGGCCCAGAGTTCAGGCCCCATGACCGAACAAAAAAAAAAAAAAAAAAAGACAAGGTCGGAAGTGGTGCTGTAGCTCAAGTGGTAGAGTGCAGCTCAGGGAAGTGCCCAGGCCCTGAGTTCAAGCCCTGGGACTAGTAAAAAGAGAAAAGAAAAGAAAAGATTGGGGAATATGTAGGTACAGTTATCGCCCAAGTTGAACAGAACATGTAGAAGAGTTGTTGAATTTAAGAACACAGGAGGTTGGAGACATCCCAAATGGGCATACAGACATCAAGAGGGAAGAATTTATACTTTGCTTAGTAGAGAGATGTAATACATTGCAAGTTTTAAAGTAAGAGAATGTTGTGGCTCTTACTTTTGCCTTGGTAAAAATTATTTTTGATGTGATATAAAGAATAGATTTGATTGGGATAGGAGGGAGACAGACCAGTGGAGTCTATGTTGGTAGCCTAGGTGATAGGGCAAGGGAATAACGAGGAAGGTTGTATTTAAAGTGAAGT
>NW_012267223.1:23651099-23652282 GCF_000151885.1 Dipodomys ordii
CTGAGCCAACTTCCCAGCCCCCCAGGCCACTACTTTAAGCCCCATGAATGACAAAAAAAAGAAAATGAATTCAGAGCCAGGCACTGATGGCTCGTGCCCTGTAATCCTAGCTATTCAGGAGGCTGAGATCTGCATATCATGGTTTTAAACCAGACTAGGCAGGAATGTCGGTGGGATTCTTTATCTCCAATAAACAATGCTTCCCCCAAAACAGCCAGAAGTGAATCTGTGGTTCAAGTGGTAGAATGCAAGCCTTGAGCAAAAGTAGCTCAGGGATAGCACTCAGGCCCTGAGTTCAAGCCCTAGGACTGGCACATACACACACACACACAAAACAGCCAAAAACATTTCAGAGACAAAAGCTGATTTGGGTGAATTTAAGAAATGAAAATAGGAAAGCTAATTATGCCAAAGGCCTGAGTCTGAGACTAGGAGTATAGCTGTGCCATTAACACACACACACACCAAAACTAAAAGGAAATGTGGCTTTTGTTTGGGGAAAAGTGCTTTGGGTTTGGATCTGCTAAGTTCATGGTGCTTGAAGAACATCTAGAGGAAGATTTCTAGCAGGCTGCTTAATAAGGTCAGAACTAAAACTAAACTTTTTTAGTTTTCTTCATAACGATATTGTTGAAACTATGACAGAGATGAACTCCTAGAAGGAGAAAAGAAAAGCAAGTCAAAGACAGTTTCTTGGGAAACACATTGTGTTCAATGATTAGAGAAGAGTCACAAGGGAACTAAATGAGGTAGTTAGGAAGATAAACCAAGGACTTTTGGACTTCAACAGAAGTTTCCAGAAGGATTATGATTAGAAGTTCCAGATGCTTCTGGAATATCAACAGAAATGAGGATTGTTAAAAGGCCATGATAGGGCTGGGATGTAGCTCAGTGGCAAAGCGCTTGCCCAGCAAGTGCAACGTCCTGAGTTCGATCCCCAGTACCAAAAAAGAAAAGACAAAAAAAAATACAGTTAAAAAAAAAGGCCATGATAAATCCTAGCTATTCAGGAGGCTGAGATCTGAGGATTGTGGCTCAAAGCCAAACTGGGCAAGAAAGAACATGAGACTTTTTTTTTTTTTTTTGGGTCCATCGTGGGGCCTGAACTCTGGGCCTGGGCGCTGTCCCTCAGCTCTTCAGCTCAAGGCTAGCGCTCTACCACTTGAGCCACAGCGCCACTTCC
>NW_012267223.1:23652382-23677673 GCF_000151885.1 Dipodomys ordii
TTTTTGCCAGTTGTGGGGCCTGAACTCTGGGCCTGGGTGCTGTCCCTCAGCTCTTCAGCTCAAGGCTAGTACTCTACCATGTGAGCTACAGCTCCACTTCTGGCTTTTTCTGCTTATGTGGTGCAGAGGAATCGAACCGAGGGTCTCATACATGCAAGGCAAGCACTCTACCACTGAGCCACCTTCCCAACCCAGAACATGAGTCTCTTATCTCCAATTTTCAGAAAACTAGAAGTGGCACTGTGTGTCAAAGTGGTAGAGCACTAGCCTTGAGCAAAAGAGCTCAGGAACAGTGCCCAGGTTCTAAGTTCAAGCCCCACAACCAAAAAAACCCAAAACAAACCAAACCAAAAAATGTACTTAACAGTTTGGGATATTTGCTAATTTATGTGCATGTGTTGTATGTATGGGGGACGCATAAAGGGGCACACATGTGTCTGTACATACCAGTACTGGGTCTTGAACTCAGGACCTGGGTGCTGTCTTTGGGATCCTCAGATCTCAGTCTCCTGAGTAGATAAGATTATAGGTGTGAGCCACCAGTGTCCAGTATTTGCTGATTTTTTTTTTTTTTTTTTTGGTCATGGGGCTTGAACTCTGGGCCTGGGTACTGTCCCTTAGCTCTTCAGCTCAAGGCGAGTGCTCTACCACTTAAGCCACAGTGCCACTTACAGCTTTTTCTGCTTATGTGGTGCTGAGGAATGGGACCCAAGGCCTCATGCATGCAAGGCAAGCACTCAACCACTGAGCCACCTTCCCAGACCTATTTGCTGATTTTTGAGATGATCATTTTAGCAAACTGAGAAAGGCAAAAATTAAATTGCAGACTATTAGGGAGTGAATGATGCAGTGGAAGCAGCAGGTGTGTAAACCAGGCTTTCAAGAAATTCACCAGTGAGATAGAGAGAATGGAAGCCCTAAATGAAAGAGACTAGAAGGGGAGTCTTTTTCCAATACTAGATTTCAGTATTTTTGTAAATAGAGCAGGGAGAGTCAGTAGCAAGGAGAAGATGTAAAAGCATTTTCCATTCCACCAAACCCAAAGATGTTTCACTGGAAAATTAAAATGGAAAACACATGCACGCGCACACACATGCACAGAGAGAGAGAGAGAGGAATAAAGTCTTAAGTCCAGCACCTAAAAGGACTGGCTTTTAACATACATTTATATGTCCTAGGGCATTTTGTTGAATTGTTTAAAGTAGTCCTGAACTGGACATTGGTAGTGGAGTTGTGGTTCCTATAACTATATGGCAATGCCAAGGGTTTGAACTCAGGGCCCCATGCTAGCTAGGCGGGAGCTCTGACCGAATAACTTCCCTGCCCCGAGTTTGCTGACATTTTTTTTTCTATCATGGAGCTTGAACTCTGGGCCTGGGCACTGTCCTTGAGCTCTTCAGCTCAAGGTGAGTGCTCTACCACTTGAGCCAGAGCACCACTTATGGTTTTCAGGCCGTTAATTGGAGATAAGAGTCTCTCAGACTTTCCTTGCCCCGGCTGGCTTTGAACTGTGATTCTCATATCTCAGCCTCCTGAGTAGCTAGGATTATAGGCATGAGCCACTGGCACCCAGCCGCTGGTTATTTTTTGACAGGATCTTTCTTCCTGTCCCGATGAGTACCTGAGTGTGATCCAATTAGGCTTCCAGTTGTAACTAGGATATCAGGTGGGAGCTACCACATCCTATTCTGCATTATGAAAAGATCTCAGCCTACCTCCTCAAGAGGCAGAGACCTAGAAGATCACAGTTTGAAGCCAGCCCAGTTAGAATAGTCCCTGAGGCTATCTCCAAAATTAATCAACAAAATGTCAGACTTGAGGTATGGCTTAAGTGATAGAGTGTGAAATGTAAGAAAGCCAAGCCAGAGTTTGTGGCTCTGAATTTTAGCTCTGGTACAGACACACAAAAGGAGTTTTGGAGGCTGGAGGTTTGGTTCAAGTGGTGGAGAACAAGTTGAGTATGAGGTCCTAAGTTTAAAATCCAGTGTGTTCTGTCTGGGCTGTCTTCAAACAGCCATCCTCCCAAGTACAGCTTTCCAAATAGTTACAGACAATAATAAGGTATTGTGCATTAATCTGTGTGATTTGTGTCAAGTAGATTGTTTAACTATTTGTGCTAGTTTGACAATTTTTTGTATTCTAAGAAATTCAAATGTTCTTTTCTTTTTTCTTAACTCTGAGCCTGAGCACTGTCCCTAAGCTCTTTTGCTCAAGGCTAGTACTCCCACTTTGGGCCACAACTTCACTTCTGGCTTTCGGATGGTTATTTGGAGATAAGAATTTCACAGACTTTCCTGCCCAGGCTGGGTTTGAATCGCGATCCTCAGATCTCAGCCTCCTGAGTAGTTAGGAAAACAGGCATCAACCACCAGCGCCTGGCTAAAATTCAATTTTTCTTTGAAGGCACAATAATTTGGCTATGTGTATACAGGATAAGAATCAAAAAGTTCAAATTTGAAACATGTATCAACATGATTCTCCAAAAGTTTTGGATTTTGGCTAGATATGGTGGTAAGCACCAGTAATCCCAACTACTTAGTAGGTGGATATCAGGAGGATTTTGTTTTGAGGCTAGTCCAGGCAAAAAGTTAGCAAGATTCCATCTCAACCAATAAGCTCAGTGTGGTGGCATACACCTGTGGTCTCAGCTATGTGGAAGATCTTGGTTTGTGGCTGGCCTTGAATAAAAAGTATAAGAGACTGTATTGGAAAAATAACTAAAGCATAAAAAGACTGGGGAAGGCTAATTATGCCAAAGGGTTTAGCCTCAAAGACTAGAAGTATAGCAGGAGGACACATGACTCAATGTAGAGGATCTGAAAAAAGGAAAAAGCAGTTGGATTTTGAAGCACTTTAGTTCTCAGATTTCCAGATTGGGTATGAGAATAATCCACAATCTGAATAAACTGAAATCCGAAGTCCTGGTCTCAAGCATTTTGGATTAAGAATACTCAAACCTGTAATTCTTTGCTGATCAAAGAAAGCTCTTAGGTCTGCAAGAGCTTTCTTTGGTAAGAACTGACATTTACTCTTCTTTCCACCCTCTAATGATATTGCAAACTAAATAGAATTCTATCTGGGTCTGTTCTTTCAAAGAGAAACAGAAGCAACTAAAATCTTGCCAAGGTACCTTGCCCTTTCAACCCTCGCAATGATTCCTTCCTCCTAAAATTGGGTTATGTTCCCTGAGTGAGGGGATGTTTCTTCAAAACAAGCCACTCCACGGTAACAAACTTGTTCCTGGGGAGAGGCCCAGCCACCATAGATTTACCCAACAAACTGCTAGTGGAGAGGTGGTGTCCAGCTGTAGGGTGAATGATGTTTGTAAAGCAATGGGAGTGCTCCAGAGGGTGGTTACTAAACAAATAGTGTCCTAAAGACTATCAAAGCTCCAGGAGGGACCTTTCTGTTTCTGCCAACATTCCACAGAAAACAATATAGGGGTCAGGGTTTTTATCCATCCAAGAATCATCCTTGAAGCTGGGGGTTACCAGCATGGTGTAGAGGCCAACTAGGCCAGCTGTTATGTTTGTGTGTAACTGGCCAAGGCTTTTTATCAGCTGAGACCCACGGGAAGGCTCTAGGGTCAGTGAAGGGACTTGGTAAGCCCTTGAGTTTGGTCCTGAGTCAGCCTTCTTTTCATGCCTCTGATCTTCCTGTTGGCAACAAGAGAAACTAAGCTCAGTTTTGGTTGTTTTAATCTCATCTTTCTCACCTTCTGACCCTCTTCTCTTAGCCCCATCATGGTTTTAATAGAATGCCAAAAGTTCACAGAATGGTTTTGGTTGCATCTTATGAATTTTAGCTCTTTTCCTGTTTTGGCAGAATTTGTTTTTCTCCTGTCTGAACAGTGGTGTCTGGAGAAATCTGTCAGCTACCAGGCTGTAGAAATCCTAGAAAGGTAAGGCCCTGTGCATTGGCCCTTGTGAGTGGTGCACCTTAAATTGGCTAGTAAGCCAAAAAAATGTACTGGTTAAGATGAGACAAATATGCCTTCCATTGATAGAATGGTTATGGATCTGGTAAAACAAATTGTGAAATAAAGTAAATATAGTAGAAGACATCCTTATGATGCAGATAGCAACTACATTGGTAAAAGCAATGTCAAATTCATCAAGAAAGCTGAAAGATTTTTTTGGGAAATATACAACTGAAATTAAGCAGAATCTTAAAGAGGAACAACTGCTTAATCCTTTTATGAGCTGTATTTAGAAGCTTGAGAACGGAGTGAAATGTTCTAGCATATTGAAGGTCTCTTCAAAAGTATGTCAGCCAGAACTGGGAATGTGGCTTAGTGGTAGAGTGTTTGCCTAGCATGCATGAAGCCCTGGGTTTAATTCCTCAGTACCACGTGAACAGAAAAGCCAAAAGTGGTACTGGGGCTCAAGTGGTAGAGTGCTAGCCTTGAGCAAAAGAAGCTCAGGGACAGTGCCCAGCCCTGTATTCAAGCCCAGGACTGGCACAAAAAAAATTATGTCAGTCAGTCACAACTTAGTCTATGCCTCCCCACTCAAAATTTCTAAATAAGTGTCTTTTATTGACTCTATGCTTCCATGTGTATTTCATTTTATTGCTTAAGTATAAAATGTATTTTTTATAGTAAAGAGTTTTTTTGAAGTACTAATAAGGCCAATGGAATAACAAAGTACACAATCTCACTCTCAACTTCCAAATGTAAATTCCCTAGTTAGCATTTGATACCTGAGAGGACAAAAAAATATAGTGCCATTTAAAGCACAAACTCCCTTAGGTCTGAGTGACTGTGGGTTGTTTTTCCTCCTGATTCCTCCTTTACAGATTTATGGTTAAGCAGGCAGAGGACATCTGCATGAAAGCCCCAATCCAGCTGAGAGCTAATGAGAAAACAGAGTCTTGGAATTGGAAGGCTCTGAAAGAGCAACTTTTCAACAAGTTTATTCTCCGTCTGGTGTCATGTGTTCAGCTGGCGAGCAAACTTTCCTTCCACTACAAAGTAAGGAGCTAGAGTTGTTCACTGGAGTTGTCCCTATGTTAGAAGGAAACCAGCCCATCAAAGGTGGCTGTGAGAAACCTACTCCTAAGATAGGCTATGTTACTCATGTGGAAATTCCAGAGGCTAATTATGCCTCCTAAGCATACTTTCTACACACACACACACACACACACACCACACACACACACACACACACACACACACACACACACACACACACACACCATTATTAAATAGCCTGGAGTTCTGTTCCCAAAGTATAATTTCTGGACAGATGCCATTATACAGGTCACCTTTCCTACCCTAGAACTCAAGGAGAGTTTGTTTACATAAGGTACCTGAATTACCAACATACCTAGTATTAAAGAAAACGATACACTTAAAAGAACAAAATGTTTCCGCATCACTGTACAATAAAATATCATTCATTTAGCAAATATTTATTGACTTTCTTCAGTGGCCAGATGCTGTAGTAGGGATCATAGCTACAACAGTAAAAATGTTGTCTGTACTCAAAGGAATTCATTATCTAATGGGAACAGACACATAAACAAACAGGATAAAAAGGTGCTGTGGTTAATGCAAATATAGAGGGTTAACAATGTACCTCATTAGCCTTGGAGAGAGGAGGAAATAGACCCAGAGAAAATGACTTCTTTAAGTAGGTAGGAGGAAGATGGGAGGATACTCAGAAAGAGCAAACAAAGGGAGGGCAGGGAGAAAGAGAAGGAGGGGGTAGGAATAGAAGGTAGGTCTAGGTACTGATAGCAGAGGTGTAGCAGCTGGAAGACAGGAAGAGTATTTGGGGTTTGGTAATTATAAGTAATTCTGTACAGACAAACTTAAGACTTTCAGGTGGACCAAGAGAGAAGATTATCAATAAAGACATGGGTTGAACTGTTTAAGACTTTGTTGTACACTCTGCCAAGGTATGTGATCTGTATCCTGACATTTTTCTTCCTGTTTGGTTTTCTTTGCACAGATAATAAGCAACATTACAGTCTTGAATTTCCTCCAGGCTCTAGGTTATCTGTACACTAAAGAAGAACTGCTAGAATCAGAGCTTGATGTTTTGAAGTCCTTGAACTTTCAGATAAATCTGCCTACACCTCTGGCATATGTGGAGATGCTCCTTGAAGTTTTAGGTACTTCACTAGGCCAGAAAATGTGGGTTTGGCCGGGTGCTGGTGCCTCACACCTGTAATTCTAGCTACTCAGGAGGCTAAGATCTGAGGATTGCGGTTCAAAGCCAGCCTGGGCAGGAAAGTCCCTGAGACATCTCCAATTAACCATAAGAAAACTGGAATTGGTGCCGTGGCTGAAAATGGTAGAGCACTAGCCTTGAGCAAAAAGAGTTCAGGGATAGCGCCCAGATCCCAAGGTCAAGCCCTATAACCGACAAAAGATGGGGGGGGGAGGAGGGAAGGAGGGAGCAAGGGAGGAAGGAAGGAAGGAAGGAAGGAAATGTGGGTTGGATACTTCCCTTGAGGGCAATTTAAAAATGTGTCCAAAGTTTTGGGAATAGCAGGCAGAACCTGCCAATGAGGAGCAGTAGGAAACCAGTGGTGTCTCTGAATAACTCAAAAAGAGTTCCCTCTGACACTTGCCAAAGAAAAGTAGCTTAGGGGAAGTGGTGCTGTGGCTCAAGCAGTAGAGAGCTCGCCTTGAGCTGAAGAGCGCAGGGATAGCACCCAAGCCCAGAGTTCAAGCCTCACGACCGACAGACAAAAAAAAAGAAAAGTAGCTTAGGAGTCTCAGCAACTGGTTGCTATTTGGACTCACTAGTCTCTTCCTTTCCTTTCCTTTCTTCCCTTCCTTCCCTCCCTCCCTCCTCTCTCTCTCTCTCTCTTTCTTTCTTTCTTTATGTCTTTCCTTTTCTTCTTTTTTGTTAGTCAGTGTGGGGCTTGAACTCTGGGCCTGGGTGCTGTCCCTGAGCTCTTCAGCTCAAGGCTAGTGTTCTTCCACTTGAGCAGAGCACCACTTCCAGTGTTCTAGTAGTTTATTGGAGAATCTCATGGATGGGCTGGGAAGTTGGCTCAGTGGTAGAGCGCTTGCCTTGCATGCATGAGGCCCTGGGTTCCATTCCTCAGCACCACATAAGCAAAAAGAAAAAAGCCGGAAGTGGCGCTATGGCTCAAGTGGTAGGGCACTAGCCTTGAGCTGAAGAGCTGAGGGACAGCACTCAGGCCCAGAGTTCAGGCCCCACAACCGGACCAAAAAAAAAAAAAAGAATCTCATGGATTTTCCTGCCAGAGCTGGCTTTGAACCATGTACCTCAGATCTCAGCCTCCTGAGTAGCTAGGATTACAGGTGTGAGCCATTGGCACCCAGCAGAAGGCCAATTTTGAAGGACAAAGGGACAGAGAATTTTCCATTTATAGTATATATACAATTACAGTGTATTTGTTCCTCTTGTATTTATGCTTCTCCATAAGACCAGCTCTCTGATTTTGCAATAAGAAAGTGACTAGTAAGCGGGTGCTGGTGGCTCACACCTATAATCCTAGCTACACAGGGGGATGAGATCTGAGGATTGCGGTTCAAAGCCAGCCTGGGCAGGAAAGTCCCTGAGACATCTCCAATTAACCATAAGAAAACTGGAATTGGTGCCGTGGCTGAAAATGGTAGAGCACTAGCCTTGAGCAAAAAGAGTTCAGGGATAGCGCCCAGATCCCAAGGTCAAGCCCTATAACCGACAAAAGATGGGGGGGGGAGGAGGGAAGGAGGGAGCAAGGGAGGAAGGAAGGAAGGAAGGAAGGAAATGTGGGTTGGATACTTCCCTTGAGGGCAATTTAAAAATGTGTCCAAAGTTTTGGGAATAGCAGGCAGAACCTGCCAATGAGGAGCAGTAGGAAACCAGTGGTGTCTCTGAATAACTCAAAAAGAGTTCCCTCTGACACTTGCCAAAGAAAAGTAGCTTAGGGGAAGTGGTGCTGTGGCTCAAGCAGTAGAGAGCTCGCCTTGAGCTGAAGAGCGCAGGGATAGCACCCAAGCCCAGAGTTCAAGCCTCACGACCGACAGACAAAAAAAAAGAAAAGTAGCTTAGGATCTCAGCAACTGGTTGCTATTTGGACTCACTAGTCTCTTCCTTTCCTTTCCTTTCTTCCCTTCCTTCCCTCCCTCCCTCCTCTCTCTCTCTCTTTCTTTCTTTCTTTCTTTATGTCTTTCCTTTTCTTCTTTTTTGTTAGTCAGTGTGGGGCTTGAACTCTGGGCCTGGGTGCTGTCCCTGAGCTCTTCAGCTCAAGGCTAGAGGCCCTGAGTTCATAAGCCCCAGGACTGTCCCCCTTCCCTCCCCCCCAAAAAAAGCCAAAAGTGGTGCTGTGGCTCAAGTGATAGAGTGCTAGCCTTGAGCTGAAGAGCCGAGGGACAGCGCCCAGGCCCAGAGTTCAGGCCCCACGACTGGACTCCCCTTCCCTCCCCCCCAAAAAAAAGCCAGTCATAAGAAAAAAGTTAGACAAAAGTGTTTGATTACTATAAAGCCAGGTTGGTCAAAAGCCTCAGTTACATCTGTTACAGAGACAGATGGAACAACAAAAGGCTTATAAACCACTCAGATACAAGGCTCATATTTTAATCCCAGTTGAGTTTGGGGATGATGGGAAAGCAGGTTAATTAGCTATCACTGAACAGTGTCCTTCCATGTTTAAAAAAACAACACCAAATGCTCAACATAAACAATTCATAGTTGAAATTCTATGACCCTAGAATTTGAAAGCTCATGTTTCAGTCTAGCTTCAAAATTAATATGGTTTTAATCACTCAGAGAAAAGTTTATCTCAGTGAAAGAAGACTTTATGCTGTTGGCAGTTGGAATCATCGCAGCAAGTGCTTTCATCCAAAACCATGAGTGTTGGAGCCAGGTATGCACCAATGAGCTGGATCCGCATGGCCAGAATTCATTTAATAGAAAGCATTCCTCCATCAGTTAAAGAAAACAAAAGTATCTACAGAAGACAAGTGCCAAGACCCGGGATCAGGATTTGAACTGAGGGCTGAGCAGGCTGAGCTCAGCATGAGAGGGTTGAAAAACTAGGTTAGGACTGAAAAAAAAAATTGGGGGGGGGGAACGTTAGTTGTGGGGCTTAAACTCTAGGCCTGGGGACTATGCCTGTGCTTTTTCGCTCAAGGCTAGTGCTCTACTTTGAGCCACAGCTCCACTTCCAGTTTTCTGATAGTTAATTGGAGATAAGAGTCTCATGTACTTTCCTGCCCAGGCTGGCTTGAACCACAATCCTCAGATCTCAGCCTCTTGAATAGCTAGAATTATAGGCATGAGTCACCAGCACCCAGCTGGGACTGAAATGTGTTTTTCAGTTTTTTTTTCCTTATGAAACTAGAAATAGAGGCCAAGTTCAGTATGTTCATTTTCCTTTATGGGTATGACCGAGTATTATGAAATCCAAAAAGCATACCCCCTCTCCCCAAACAGAAAATATGTCAAGGCCCAACTACCCAGGAAACAGCTGATAGATCATGAGAATGTGGGGAAGTTTGGAGGTAATGATAATCCCCCTTAGCTTTCACAAAACTTACTCTCACAGAGGGAAATAGTTTTCACACTAATGCTTCAGGGCAAAGGCATCCATTTGAAGCTGGATTTAATCTTGCCTGCACATTCAGAGAAATGGAGTTTATTTGGTTGGAAAGAATATCCCAAGCTGTGTGTATACAAAAGCATGTTGAGGTTATTTAATAACAAAAAATCTGTCTCCGTTTCTGAAGGTTGTGGGGCATTTGCAGAGCATCACTGGCATTGCTGTGGAGAGCATTGCTGAGTTCTCTTATGCAATCCTGACTCACAGTGTGGGGGCCAACACTCCAGGACGACAGCAACCTGCTCCTCCCCACTTGGCAGACAGAGCTCGCAGGGGTGCTGCTTCCTCAACATGAGGCAGACTGAGCCCCCCAAATATAAACACCTATCACTATACTCTTCCCTCTATTTGTTTACTTTCATATTCAAGGCACAAAACTTCTAAGTCTCCTTTGAACTGTACTTTGTATTCTAATTCCATGCATATTTTTCTGAATCAGCTAAAGTGGACAAGTTTGCCTTTTTTTTTTTGGTCCTATCAGACTAAAAATGTCAAAGAACTAAGAGGAAACAGGTTAGTGAAGTTGTTTTTTAACAAGTAGTTCATGGCTTTTCTTTTAACCTCATTTCATGAACAGGGAACATCAGACATGGAGATAAGTATTAACCTGGATCTTAAAAAGACTATTTATTTGGTTGCTGACTATTGTTGAAATTGCCTTTATTTCCCTTTAATTTCCTCTCTGTCATGTTACTGAGATCTATACAAATGACTTCCTCTACAGTCATCTTCACTAGGTTTTTGTTGTTTTTTGGTGATACTGGGGTTTGAACTCGATGCCTTGTGTTTACCTAGTAAGTGCTTTACCCATTAAAAGCCACACCTCCAGTACAGATTGTTTTGTAACTCAAATGTCTCTATACATGTTTCAACAGAATTTCCATATACTTTTTTAGATTAAAAAAAACACAATAGTGCACTTCTGGGTTGTTATCAGACTGTAACAAATCTTTTATTACAAAGAATTAAATCTCTCCATAATGTCTCAAACAGTATCAAACACCATTTCATAACTCTCATATATAGCAGAGTAGGCACTCAGTGCTAGAACTGAGTGAGGAGAAGTGTTGAATTTCAAGCTTCTGATAATATCTCATGTTGACCAGGCAGAATGTAGATGCCATTTTCCTGTTATTCCTGTTTCATACATTTTATTGTTGCAATGGAGACCAAAGTTCATAATTTAAGTCTAGGAAGTTGAGAGATAAAATCCAGTGAAAACATACTAATCTCAATTCAACTCAAAAAAAAAAAAAAGCAAACTTAAGTTAGTTGTTTTGGGGGACAAGAAAGGAAAGCATGGGGTTAAAACCATGACAAGATCTGCTAGGCATATATGGAATATTATAACACTGGAATTTGTCATGATATTTTAAAATAAAGTGGCTTTTTGTGAATTTTGTCTCTTTCGGTATTGTAAACGTGGTGTTTAATATTAATCAAATTTAATTTTAAGCATTTTTTCCAAACAAAACAAAATTTAAAACCATCAAGGCAAATATCCCCTAAGGAAAAAAAGTCATTTGTTATAAAATTGTGAGGATACCCAAGCAAGACCCCACTTAAGATTTGTCAGCATGAACTTGAGAGCTTTTGTCCACTGTTCCTCAGAATTGAATTGCGTTTTGATGGAGTAGGAGCCACCGCTGCCTCCAGTGTCTTCAATCTTGCCTTTCTCCACATCCATCCTGCAGATGGGCACAGCAGAGCTCAATTAATAACAGATCTGAGTTAAATCAGTTCAGGCAAATGGGCAAGGACCTGATCACAGAACCATTCACATCACTTTAGCTCTTTAGAACACTTAGCTCATTTGGGACTCTTGGCGACAACGGTAGTGTATTTTGGATTTGCTTGAAAGCACCAAACCAAGAAGGCTGTCACAAGAGCCTTATTGTCATTGCAGAATACCAGGACAGGACATACACCCAAACAGATGAGAAGTCTGGAACAGGGTGAGTGAGGGTCACAGTACTCCTCACTGTTTCCTAGGCATCTCTGAACTCAGGGGAAAAAAAGGGAGGCAAAAGAAAATAAATGCTTTGTTTTAGGATAAGAGCAGCTCAAGCTATTTGTATGAATTTTTTTTTTTTGAGGCAGAGTCATCTGCTTCAGCCTCTGGAGTACTAAGATTATATGGGCCTGTGCTATCACACCTATCAATCTTATACGCTTGAACTGAGTTTCTACCCATCACTAGACTTCTATAATATCTGACCAAAAGAAGCATTCTTACATATTTCCAAAGACTTTAGTAAAAAAAATCCTTCCAGAAAATAGAGAATAGACTTAAGCTCTGTGCCAAGAGAATTTCCCAAACCACCTAAGACAACATTCTTGTATCCAGGCACCAGGTGGTCACACTGTCTTGTTTGCAGTGCTATATGTCTTTGCCCATTAGTGCCATGTGATTCTGCACCATGTTTTGCTTTTGCCTCTATTCTTACTGTCCAATTTTGTTCAATTTGGCCCTACTACAAGTTCACTAGGCAATGGGAGATACCAACCTGTAAGGAAGACAAAATCGTGTCTCGCCTTTCTCTACCTCTTCTTTGAACTGCTGCACACAGTCCAGGAAAGCCACCATCGCATGGTCAAACTTGTTGTCCCAGAAAAATCGCAATCCCCCAGAACAGTATAATGGCAGCTCCTATACAAGAAGAGAGAACTGCCTATGAGTGTGCACCAAGACAAGTTACCAGATAGAGTTACCAGTTCCTATCTCTCAAGTTGTATTGTGTTTTTAGAAACAAGTATTACTACAGGGATCTATCCATTATAATCTTGAACAGCTACAAATAATACAGGCACCCAGAACTGTTTCCCCACCAGTGGAATGCACTGAACTTCTACTTCAAAGTAATTCCTTCCCTATCCTCTTACATGTTTTCCTTTGATCTGTCTATATCTCTCAATAGACTATAAAATCCTTTTTTTTTCTGTAACATTTTCTATAATAAATGGCTCCTTTTGAGATTTCTCAGTCTGAAAAAGAAACTGGATCATGCCAGTATCATTTTTATTTTTTCAGTGCTAGGGAATCAAACTCAGAACTTTGTATAAGCTAGGCAAGGATCTACCTCCGAGCTACATTTCCTGTCCTCAAATGAAACCACTTCGTTGAGTAATAAGCACCCTGTAGTCCAGTGAAAATGGGGCATGCAAAAGTACCTTAGATTTGTCTGTCAGAGACTCCAGATAGGAATGATTTCCATAGGGAACAAGTCGATACCTAAAATAGAAATGTAGACAGTAATGGATATAGGACTCCTCCTGAAGTAGCTGATAGAAAATGTTAATAAGGGCTGGGAATGTGGATTAATGGTAGAGTGCTTGCCTAGCATGGATGAGGCCCTGGGTTTGCTTCCTCAGTACCACATACACAAGAAAAAGCCAGAAGTGGCTCTATGGCTCAAGTGGTAGAGTGCTAGCATTGAGCAAAAGCAGTTCAGGGACAGTGCTCAGGCCCTGAGTTCAAAAAGAAAGGAAAGAGAGGGAGAGAGAGGGAGAAAAAGGAAGAATGGGGGGTGGGGAGAGAAAGAGGGAGGGGGTGGTGGTAACAAGTTGGGCACCTGTAGATCACACCTGTAATCTTAGCTACTCAGGAAGCTGAGATCTGAGGATCATGGTTCGAAACCAGCTGGAGCAGAAGTCCCTGTGAGACACTATCTCCAACTAACCACTCAAAAACCAAAGTGGTGCTGTGGCTTAAGTGGTAGAGTGCTAGCCTTGAGCAAAAAGAGGCTCAGGGACAGCACCCAGGCCCTGAGATTAAGCCCCACAACTGACAAAGAAAATGTTAACAATGATTTTCCAATCTGTATCCTACCCAAAGACTTACTATACCCAACACTTTCCCCTACCTCCCCATAAGATCAATGTTTGAAGAGACTTTATTTAAAAAAACAAAAACAGGGCTGGGAAGTTGGCTCAGTGGTAGAGCGCTTGCCTTGCATGCCTGAGGCCCTGGGTTCAATTCCCCAGCACCACATAAGCAAAAAGAAAAAAGCCGGAAGTGGTGCTGTGGCTCAAGTGGTTGAGCGCTAGCCTTGAGCTGAAGAGCTGAGGGACAGCGCCCAGGCCCAGAGTTCAGGCCCCACGACGGGACCCAAAAAAAAAACTAAACAAAAACAAAAAAACCAAACAAACATTTATTATGTAACTATCTGGGGTTGGGGGAGTCTTTCATAGAATAATGTAGAATAATGTAGGTTTTTTAAAACTAAAACTTTCTTAAATACTTAGGCTCTGGA
The DNA here is from genome assembly GCF_000151885.1 of Dipodomys ordii. Taxonomy (NCBI): domain Eukaryota; kingdom Metazoa; phylum Chordata; class Mammalia; order Rodentia; family Heteromyidae; genus Dipodomys; species Dipodomys ordii. The sequence goes on from NW_012267223.1 coordinate 23,666,203, forward strand.
GACTGTAACTAGGAAACCATTGCTACAGTCACCAGCTTGATGACTGCTCTATCAGTGGGAAGAGCACTGTGATGAAGGGAAAAGTCAGCTGTAGATAGCTTCCAGCCACAATAGAGAGCAGTGGGAAATTCAGACTATGTAAAAAAAAACATACCAATCCCCATGGAAGAGCTGTATTGCTTACCTCTGAAATTTCAGACCCATCTTATTGGCCAGGGCATGGAGCAGCAACACTGTCTGGCCCCACGCAGCATTAATCTCATTCCATTCCACAGGAACACTGGGTAGGCGACCCAGTCTGAAGTTATTGATTGTGCCGAACTGCCCACTATGCCTATAGAAAAAAGCAGAATGAAGGGAATACAGTGATTGCTAATAACTTTTGAGATTTCCCTCTTCCACCTAAAACCTAACACAAATTTCTTATCTCAGATTCGTATGTCCAAATGCTACTTGGCATTTTAAATACATGCCAAAAACTTGAGTTATCATCTTTCAACCTGTTTTTTGAAAGTGCCAAAGCAAACGGGTGTCATCCTTAAACACTTTCTCTCAGCTCCTTAGCCCAAAAAAACAAACCCCACTGATTCTACCTCCTGCATCTTAAAATATGTCCCACTCTCTCCAACCTAAAGTGACTACTCTTTTCCTATTTAGAGTCCCACTAACAAATCTTAATCCCTCCCCCTAAGTCATTTCTCCTATTGAGGTAAAGCTATCATTCACAAACACAAATGTAATTACGTCACTCCCCTGCCTAAAATGCTTCTATTGCTTCCTCTCCCCTTTGGACCAATGCCAAACCTCTTAATGAGGCCTATCAGATCCTTAAGAACTGGTACCTCTCCAGTTTCATATCCTGTCATCCACCCCCTCATAATCAATCTTCAGTCACAAAAAGCTCTTTTCTGTTCTCTGAATCCACCACTCCCTTTTTCCTGTTCCTTGCACATGATGTTCTCTCTGCCAGGAATAACTCCCCCTTTGTAAATGACTACTTCACCCCTCAGATTAAACATCAACCTCCTGAGAGAAACACTCCACACAGACTCCCCAAACTAGGTAGTGTTCCCACAATGCATTGGGCCTACCATTTTCACACATTACATTTACCTATTATTTATTTGCCACTTCTACAAAATTGTAAATAACTGGAATATATTGTTCGCTGCAGCCCTCCTGCCACTTTACCCAGTACATACTACATTGTACATACTCAATAGTTATTCGTTAAGTGGATAGGGAAGATATCAAAGCACCAGGCAGCTGGAGGTTTCAGAATTTCTTTCCTAGAATGGGTGATGTTATTGAGCTCAGGAATTCTAATCCCCTGTGCTCATCCCATCACAATAATGACAGAAACCTTACCAAGGTGAAGATGGCCTACAACTTTTCATGTGGGGAAGGAGGGTGTTCTAGTTTAGTACTCTACAGCTAGGGTCCAGATCTTCAGTGCTCTCCAAGCAGACCACATCCTCCAACTCCCCCTTACCATATGTGAAAAGTTGCATTAAAGACATTGGTTTTCTTCAGCTTGTCCAGTTGTATCTGAGCATATCGCATCTGGTTTTCTACACTCTTCAGCTCATCATCCAGCTCCAATTGTTGTCGTTTAAATTCACTGTATTCCCTCTGGTACCTGTGAGCGGAAAAGGGAACCACTGAAGGCTGTTGAGTTTGGGGGCTACAGTTTCTTTTCCACCATACCTCTGAATGATTTGCTCTAGTGATTTTAGATACACAGAATTTTCTGTATTTGGCATAGCTCTCCCTGAGAACCATGTATGTTATGCCTAGAAAGGACAAAAATGTCTTAAAATTCCAGCTGCCCATATGCAAAAATATAGGAGGGGGAAAAGAACTTTTTTTATTTTGAAAGCAAGGTGAACCTGAGTTAAGAGACCTTTCTCCCATAAATTGGCCATAATTAGCACTTCACTTCTATATGTTATTATCCTTTAAGTAGTTAGTATGTATGCCATCTTCAATGAAACTAGTTACACCACTCTGTGTATACTTTTCAACTTTAGTGAATGTGGTCATTTTGTCTTCCACTAGACAGAGGGCTCTTCCAGGTCAAGAAGATCCTTGACATTTTTGAGTGGAGAGAGAACATGTGTAGACTAGCATGCTCATCTTTCCAGATGATGGCTGAAAGGTGGCTGACTTATCTAAACAGGCCCTTTCTTTCCAGGATAGCGTCAAGACTAGAACCCTGGTGTTGAAACTTTTTTTTTTTTTTTGCCAGTCCTGAAGCTTAAACTCAGGGCCTGGGCACTGTCCCTGAGCTTCTTTTGCTGCAGGCTAGCACTATACCACTTGAGCCACAGTGCCATTTCACTTTTTCTATGTGTGTTGATACTGAGGAATCAAACCCAGGGTTTCATGCAGGCTAGGCAAACATTACCACTAAGCCACATTTGCTAACACTTTAATCAATAACGTTTTTTCTTTTGATCACGTTGACCCTTCACACATAATCCTCCTGTCTTTTAGCAACAGGGTCTAGAAACACAGAGTTTGAAGCAGACATGCTGCTGAATGACAGCTCTGACTATAGCTTACAAACTAATCAGACACATGCAGTTGGGAGCTATTCCTTCCTAGAGTCTTTTTTTTTTTTTGGGGGGGGGGGTCCAGTCGTTGGGTCTGAACTCTGGGCCTGGGAACTGTCCCTCCGCCCTTCAGCTCAAGGCTAGCGCTCTACCACTTGAGCCACAGCGCCACTTCCGGCTTTTTTCCTTTTGCTTATGTGGTGTGGAGGAATCGAACCCAGGGCCTCAGGCATGCAAGGCAAGCACTCTACCACTGAGCCACCTTCCCAGCCCCCCTCTTAGAGTCTTATTGGCAGAAAGACAGATGAGTAAGATAAGCACTCACTGAGCTTCTTCCTGATCTAGTCTCTCGGCTTCAGCCTGGACCTTCTCCAGATTTTCTGCTACTACCTTGCGGTTCTTTTCCACATCTTCCAGCTCTTGGATCAGCCTCTCCTCCTCTAATACCAGCTCCCTCAGCTCCCTCTGTAACTGTTCACTGTCATCCTCATTTACTTGCTCTAGTATCTCCAAACAGCATCTGTAGAAGAAGTAGACGGAACATATATACCAGAGGGAACCTGTCATTCCATGTGCCTGAGTAGAGCAGAATTTCTGGGTAAGAGCCAAGCAGTTTCTCAAATCCAGATCTATCTCAGTTGCCTGGCCCTTGATCTGGGAATACTCACTTGTAGTTCTGACACTCATTTTCAGTGACATTGAGCTGAGTGTCCAGCTGGTCTAAAAGAGTATCTGTGCATTCTTCACACAGTGGGTGATCCACATCTGTCTGGCCCGACATGATGTCAAAAAGGTCCCCAGTGACCTGAAAACATGGGAGAGTCAGAGTAGGGCCTTGTTATGCTACCTGCGCAGCCACCCTTATATCAGCCAGGTCTGCTTGACAACAGAATGAGGCCAACTTGCCTTGAGTCTTCGGCTGAGATTCTCCATGGTGCCACCATCAGATGCCTCCCCAATCAGAGTGAAGCTGTTAGCACTTTCTGTAGACATCATCCTGCAGACAGCCCCCCGCCCATGGGCCACATGAGGGAGCAGAGAGGTCTCCTCCACTTACTTGCTGCCAGTGGCAGAGACTCTCAAGCACTGGCTTTGGGGGCCTCAAGGCATATACCCACTCCTAGCCCAACTGACCTCCCAAGGGTCCCTCTCTCCCAAGAGAAGGCCATGCTGGTCTTCCACAGGGGCACTCAGCACGAGGCTGGCCTGGATGGACTAAGGAAGGAGGGAGAGGGGGCATAAAAAATCGACATGTGTCTATAGCAAAAAAAGGAAGGAGAATTAAGAAAGACCATTTTCAATTATTCTACTCCTCACAAGCAAACTTTACCTGCTGCATCAATGAGAACTAAGAATCTGAACATCTAACATGTACTGTTTTAAAAGTTCCAGAGCCCATTTCAACCATTCCTTCACCATTTTTCAATTTTCCATCTTTAGAGCTACTATCTCTTCCCACACTGTGAATGGTTGCATGAAAAAAATCAATACTGAAAGGTGATGGGCCAGGCCTAAGGGAATAAATATTTTCTAAAAGAGCCAGAAGGGTGATGATTCATCTTTATCATCTAGCTCCAGGTTTTTGATTCCTGGTTTCAAGTAAAATTCTACTGGCCCCTGGCAAGGAACAGGGGGCTGAGAAGTAGTAGGCACCTGGCTGGGGGGATGAATCTGCGAGAGACACCATCCTGGCGAGTTTCAGTAAATGGCTCCTAGGAAAGAAATAAGAAAGAATTAGAAAGCCAGGCACCAACAGTTCACGTTTGTAAACCATCCTAGGAAGGCTGAGATCTGAGGATCTCAGTTCCAAGACAGCCTGTGCAGTAAAGTCCATGACACTCTTTTTTTTTTGTCTTGTCAGTCGTGGGGCTTGAACTCTGGGCTTGGGCACTGTCCCTGCACTCTTCAGCTCAAGGATAGTGCTCTACCACTTGAGCCACAGCACCACTTCCAGTTTTCTAGTGGTTTATTGGAGACAAAGAGTCTCACAGACTTTCCTGCCCGGGCTGGCTTTGAACCAAGATCCTCAGATCTCAGCCTCCTGAGTAGCTAGGATTATAGGTGTGAGCCACCAGCGCCTGGCTCCATGACACCTTTTTTTTTTTTGGTCGGTTGTGGGGCTTGAACTCTGGGCTTGGGCGCTCTCCCTTCACTCTTCAGCTCAAGGCGAGCGCTCTACTGCTTGAGCCACAGCACCACTTCCAGTTTTCTAGTGGTTTATCGGAGATAAAGAGTCTCATGGACTGCCCGGCCTGGCTTTGAACCTCAATCCTCAGATCTCAGCCTCCTGAGTAGCTAGGATTATAGGTGTGAACTACCAGCACTCTTTTTTTTTTTTTTTGGGTCTGGTCGTGGGGCCTGAACTCTGGGTCTGGGCACTGTCCCTCAGCTCTTCAGCTCAAGGCTAGCGCTCTACCACTTGAGCCACAGCACCACTTCTGGCTTTTTTCTTTTTGCTTACGTGGTGCTGAGGAATCGAACCCAGGGCCTCAGGCATGCAAGGCAAGCACTCTACCACTGAGCCACCTTCCCAGCCCCCTCACCAGCACTCTTATATCCAATTAATCACCAAGAAGGTGGAAATGGAGCTGTGGCTCAAGTGGTAGAGTACTAGCCATGATCAAAAAAAGGGTCAGGGACAGTGCACAAGCCCTGAATTTAAGGCCTAGATCTAGCACAACGGGGTGAAGGAGGGAGGGAGAGAGGGAAGAGAAGAGGAAGAAGAGAGAATATGAGTTGGCTTGAATTTTGGCAGTTTTGTTTTACAAACAGCCTTGGAATGATCACAACTGTATTTATGGACACATGGTACAAACAATTCCCAAGTCCCATTTGATCACCCCTCCTCTGAACAGCATTTTCTCTTACACATTTATGGTTAAATTTGCATTTTCTCAACACTTACCAGTAAGGGGTAGGGGACAGAATGCCCTAAACCATGGTATAAGGGAAATATCAGATCAGATTGGAATAAAGTCTGCCACATCATAAAGTAGACAATTTGTTTTCAATATTTTGATATAATTTATATCAGTGCTCTATGCCTTTTCTCACTCCTCTATCTCCTTGCAGAGAGGTGCTAGCCAGAACAAATCCCCAAACCAGCTAAGATTAATGACTGATAGCAGGGGTGACTATTTGGGCCGGATAAATCTCAGGTGTGTATTTAACACCATCCTATTTCACAGGACAGTCTTCCTCAGAACAGCTCCGGGTCCCACAGGTGTTACTGGCTTGATCCTGTCCTCTTCCTACCTCATACCCTCTGCTTCCCACTGGAGTTTCTTGGAATCCTATCTCAAATAAATAACTGGTACTAAAAATAGCAGGGAAGCCAGGCGCTGGTGGCTCACACCTGTAATCCTAGCTACACAGGAGGCTGAGATCTGAGGACTGCAGTTCAAAGCCAGCTCGGGCAGGAAAGTTCATGAGACTCTTATCTCCAATAAACCACCAGAAAACCAGAAATGGCACTGTGGCTCAAATGGCAGCTCAAGCTTGCCTTGAGCGGAAGAGCTCAGGGACAGCGCTCAGGCAGAGTTCAAGCCCCATGACCAACAACAACAAAAAAAAGATAGCAGGGACTGGGAAGGTGGCTCAGTGGTAGAGCGCTTGCCTTGCATGCCTGAGGCCCTGGGTTCGATTCCTCCACACCACATAAGCAAAAAGAAAAAAGCCAGAAGTGGCACTGTGGCTCAAGTGGTAGAGTGCTCACCTTGAGCTGAAGAGCTCAGGGACAGCGCCCAGGCCCAGAGTTCAGGCCCCACAACTGGACCCCACCCCCCCAAAAAAAATAAGATAGCAGTGAGGGGGTGGTGCACGAGGGAGGCCAAATAGTATCAAAATACATTGTGTGGATATATGAAGAAGGTATAAGGAAACTCACTAAAGCTGTTGAACAATATAGGGAATAGGGAAGATGGGGGAAAAGTGATAGAAGAGATTAATATGACTAAATTATAATATATGCATGTGTGAAATACTATGGTGAAATACCTTTGTATACTTAATATACATTGGAAAATTTTTTAACTAAATATCAGAAAAATAAAACCCCTCTGTTGGGGGTAGGGATCAGTGGCGCACGGAGAGCTAACAGAGGTTGAATATGATCCAAATTCGTTATGAGGACATATGAAATAGAACGATGGAACTTGTTGAAATTGCTTTTAAGAAGGGGGTAAAGAAGGATGAGGAAGAGTAATAAAGGGGTAAGTCTGACTGGGTATTGTATCTGTGCATGGAAATGTCTCTATGAAACCCCCTTGTACAACAATATATGCTAATTATACATATATATTATATACAAATTATATGTTATATATACAGCTCTTATAATACCTCTTTGTCAATACAAATTATCAATGACATATTAACAGTTTAAAAATAATTTGTTCATTGGGCAATAGTAGCTCATACCTATAATCCTAGCTATTCAAAAAGCTAATATCAGAAAATGGTAGTTTAAAGCTAGCCTAGGCAAAACAACCTATGAGACTTATCTCCAATTAGCTAGAAAAGTGTCAGAAGGCTGGGAAGTTGGCTCAGTGGTAGAGTGCTTGCCTTGCATGCCTGAGGCCCTGGGTTCGATTCCTTAGCACCACATAAGCAGAAAAAAAAACCGGAAGTGGCGTTGTGGCTCAAGTGGTAGAGTGCTAGCCTTGAGCTGAAGAGCTGAGGAACAGTGCCCAGGCCCAGAGTTCAGGCCCCATGACCGGACCAAAAAAAAAGAAAAGTGTCAGAAGTGGAGATGTGGCTCAAGTGGTACAGTGCCAGCCTTGAGTGGAAAAAGCCCCGATTTCAAGTCCCAGTTCACCCGCACAAAAATATAAAATAAATTAAAAAATGACATGTTCCTTAACACTGACAGAGCAGAATGGCTATGAATAATCTGCTAGAACAGATGCAAACCAAGAATACTCTCTAATTTTAGGGTCATGCCTTAAGGCATCCATTTTTGAATGGAGGCATTATTCAGTAATTGTGTGATCTCTGGTAAACCAAACATTCAATGTTTTACAGTGAACTGATCATGTAGAGTATCTCTCATAAGCCACACTTTGTGAACCCCCACGGTCTGGGGGTACCCTGCAGAAACCCAGCCTGAATTCCTGTGTTTTCATATCAAGTCTCCCATTTTGTGTATTTCTTCAATGAGGAAGACAAGGGAGAGGGCATTTCTGTTACCTCTCCTGAGTTAGCCTCTTCCTCCTGGGTCTCTCCTGGTTTCACCTGGGTTGTGGTAAGTAATGGCGCTGAAGGCAAGGAAAATACTGAGTCAGAAACACTCTTACCAAGTCAGGGATACTTATCAAAGTATGGGAAAAGTATCTGAAAACCTTCATTAGTATTGTACCCTTAATTTTTTCTTAAAGTATCCTTTACACAAAGAAGAATCTGTTGTCTTTTTTCCTCCCCCAGCGGAATCAGATTAAGGGAGTGTTGAAATTTGAAAGGCATAATGAGTGTCATTTTTAAAGAGTCCTCATTTTTTTTTAAGTACAGAAATATTTAGGCTTTATAGGCCAGTAATCAATTCAAAGCAGTTCAGGATAGAGAGGATGTGACTTACAGATGAAGTATGATCAACTATGTTAGTAATTATTGAAACTAGGTGATGGGTACATAGGGTTTAATTACTTCCTATAAAAATTCTATCATGAAAACTAACATTCATTTCTCCTATAATAACTGGGAAGAAACAAGTGGGAATTTTCTGGTAAAATGAAACCTTTCTACATAATGATCCAGGTTATATGAGTGCATCCATTTGTCAAAAATGTATTGCGAGGAATCAGATACCAGTAGCTCATGCCTGTAATCCTAGCTACTCCAGAGGCTGAGATCTGAGGGTTGTGGTTCAAAGCCAGCCCAGGTAGGAAAGTTGAGAGACTCTTATCTCCAACTAATTACAAAAAAGAAAGACAGAGAGAGAAAGCAAGCCAGAAGCACAGCTGTGATTCAGGTGGTAAAATATTAGCGTAGAGCACAAAAGCTTAGGGACAGAGCCCAGTGCTATGGACCTGAACAAGGTTCAAGCCAGTGTTCAAGCCCTAGCACCAACATGGAAAAAAAAAAAAAAAAGTATTGATGGCATGTACCTTAATGGGCCTCACATGCACAAAACTCAGTTCAATCACCAGCAACACACATAATCACAAACACACACAGATATAGAGGAAAAAAATAACATACATATAATACTTATTCAGCCCCAAAATAATGAAATCCTTCCATTTTGGGTCACTTTACAGCTTACAGCTTAAAGAAATAAGGCTTAGGGGCTGGGATATGGCTTAGTGGTAGAGTGCTTGCCTAGTATCATCAAGCCCTGGGTTTGATTCCTCAGTACCACATAAACAGAAAAAGCTGGAAGTGGCACTGTGTCTCAAGTGGTAGAGCTCTAGCCTTGAGCACAGAAAAACTCAGGGACAGAGCTCAGGCCCTGAGTTCAAGCCCCAAGACAGGAAAAAGAAAGAGAGGGAGAAGGAAGAGAGGGAGAGAGGGGGAGGGAGGGAGAGAGGGAGGGAGAGGGAGAGCAGGAGGGTAGGGGAGAGGGAGAGGGAGAGAGAGAGAGAGAGAGAGGGAGAGAGGGAGAGAGGGAGGGAGATAGGGAGGGAGGGAGACAGGGAGGGAGGGAGAGAGGGATAGAGAGAGAGAAAAATAAGGTAGAGAGAGAGAGAGAAATAAGGCTTAGAGGGGCTCATGATCGCCAGTGTTGGCAGGTGGACTCCAGGCCGATGAACGTATTTAAATTTCATATTCATACTTGTCTCTCTCAGAACTTTTGAGACTCTTACTTTTCCACTTAACTGATCTCCCAAAGCTGCAATTCATCAGTAAAATGTTAACGATGGTACTTCTCCACAGGATTGAGGGAGGAACTAAACGACATAATCTATGTAGTTCATAGTACCCGGTAAGTCCTCAACAAATGCTGTTTATTGTGTATTCATTATTCTTTTACGAAGACATCAGCAGGGGAGAAAGCATTCTTTTCTAGTCAGAATCCCTTCGTGTTCCTAATGAGAAAACACGCAGCCACAGAGATGTGACTTTTCTAGATTCACGTGCCAAGTCCATGGCGACCTACTCAGATTACCATCAAAACAAAAACAAGAAAACCCACTGTCTCCAAAGTTGCCCACTTTCACGTTCCTGACCACCCTCTTTCCACAGGTCTTGCTAACCTGTGAGCTCCTGGATGGTGACACGGTCCAAGATCTTGAAGCTCGTGTCCAATTTCAGGGGCTGGCTACAGCGCTGACACACGAAGCTCACCTGCATGGTGCTGCTGGACGTCTTAGACCCCTCCATCCCTGTGGCAGTGGAGAGAAGGCGGAGTTAGGGAGAATGGGCGCCCCCGAAGCTTCTGCACTGGGTCATCACCACCCGCCTTGGCGGGTTGGGAGTGAGGGGAATTCAGGCTCACGCCGTTCCCTCTGGGCGCGGGGCGATAACCAGGTGGACCTGCTTCCGGACAGCTTCTGGCACAGGCCGCTTAGATGTGAGGGTCACAGAATAGGCTGCAACAGGGGCCGTAAAGGTTGGGTTCCCGGGCTTCCTTCTAAGGTCCCGATTCGGCCCCCAACGATCTTTACCTCGGGACCTGGGAGTCCGCCTCCTCAGGACCTCTCTATCGCGGGGGAAACTGCGGCTTCGGGCTGGCCCCAAACACGGCCTCCAGAAATTCCATCGCCCAGCCTGTGGCTACTTCCCGGTCCGCCAACAGAAGACTTCCGCCCGTGACCGGATGTGACATCACGACGAGCCGGCAGCGGACGACAGGAAGGTGGGTTCTGGTGCACCGGATGCTGCCCCCGCAGGACGTGCTTGGAAATGCAGAAGATGTTGGGGAGGGCCGGGGCGGTGTCTTCAATTTGCGTGGGGAAGAGAAAGCCCAGGGAAAAAGGGAAGAGAGCCTCTGTTCTCTCCTTTAGTGGGGTTACAACAGGTTTATCTGGTAAAAATGACCCCAGATGGCGTCACTTTTATTCTTCCTTCAGTGTCGGTTTTTAAAATAAGTTTTCCGTAGTGCCTGGATGTTTTAAATGTTTCTGAGGGAATACAGCATTGTTGAGGACTTGCCGGGTACTATGCATTACATAGATTATGTCGAAACCCCTGTGGAGAGGTACCATCATTAACATTATTTTACTGATGAATTGCAGCTTAGCTTACATATTTTTTTAAAATAAAATTTCCATTTACTTTTTTCAAATAGCTTCATCAAGATATAAATGACACACTATAACATTCACGTAAAGTATATAATTAAGTGACTTTAGCATAGTCATAGAATTATGCAGTTATCAACACACTTTTAGAACATTTTCATTGTTCCTCTAAAATACTTTGTGCCCATTAGCAGTTATTCCTTAGTTGTCTTCAGAGGAAACATGATTCTGATGACATATTTATTATGGATTTCTGGCCTTCAGAAATATAAGACAATAGGGCTGGGGATGTGGCTTAGTGATAGAGTGCTTGCTAGCATACATGAAGCCCAGGGTTCAATTCCTCAGTATCACATAAACAGAAAAGGCCAGAAGTAGTACTGTGGCTCAAGCACATAGAGGCTCAGGAACAGTGCCCAGGGCCTGAGTTCAAGCCCCACGACCAGAAAAAAAAATTTAGAAGAAAAGAAAGAAATATAAAGCTGGGGGCTGGTGGCTCACGCCTGTAATCCTAGCTACTCAGGAGGCTGAGATCTGAGGATCGGGGTTCAAAGCCAGCCAGGGCAGGAGAGACAGTGAGACTCCTATCTCCAATAAACCACCAGAAAACCGGAAGTGGCGCTGTAGCTCAAGTGGTAGAGCGCTCGCCTTGAGCTGAAGAGCTGAGGGACAGCGCCCAGGCCCAGAGTTCAAGCCCCAGGACTGACAAAAAAAAAAGAAAGAAAAGCATGACTAAATG
>NW_012267223.1:23677723-23678446 GCF_000151885.1 Dipodomys ordii
AAAAAAAAAAAAAAAGAAATATAAGACAATAAACTAACTTTGTACTTGGCTACCTAGTTTTTGATACTTTGTTATAGCAGCCCTAGATAATTAATAATAGGTATGGTATGAATAAAAGCGGGCAATATGATAAAGGATAAGCCAGGTAAGTAGAACCACTTCAACTGGGGAATTCAGAAAATCCTCTGATGTCTAGCAAACTACTACAAGAAGTAAGTGTGGAAGAGACTATCTTTCTGGGTTTTTTTTGTTTCGTTATTGTCAGTTGTGGAGTTTGAACTCTGGGCCTAGGTGCTGTCCCTCAGCTCTTCAGCTCAAGGTGTACACTCTACTAATTTAGCCACAGTGCCATTTCTGGTTTTCTGGTGGTTACTGGAGATAAGAATTTCACACAGCCGGGCTGGGAAGGTGGCTCAGTGGTAGAGTGCTTGCCTTGCATGCCTGAGGCCCTGGGTTAGATTCCTCAGCACCACAAAAGCAAAAAGAAAAAAGCCGGAAGTGGTGCTGTGGCTCAAGTGGTAGAGCACTTGCCTTGAGCTGAAAAGCTGAGGGACAGCACCCAGGCCCAGAGTTCAAGCCCCACAACCAACAACAACAACAACAAAAAGGAATTTCACTGACTTTCTTGCTTTGAACCTCTATCCTCAGATCTCTGCCTTCTGAGGGGCTAGGATTATAGGCATGAGCCACCAGTGCCCGGGCTCTTTCTGTGTTTTTTTTTTT
>NW_012267223.1:23679067-23707288 GCF_000151885.1 Dipodomys ordii
CTGTACAGAGGGGTTACAATTACATGGGCAAGATAATGAGTACATTTCTTATCAAGCATTGCAGCCTCCTCCTTTGTTTACCGTTCACATCCCTTCCCAGCCTCCCCTGCCCCCCCCACAAGCCCCTCACTTTTAAAATACAATTTTGTTGTTATTATTAAGGTGTTGAGCAGAGGAGTATGATACCAGTCTAGGTATCAGAGAGACTCTGTTTTATAAATGACAGAATAGAGAAAAGCATAGAGATCACAGGTATAGAATTTAATGAATTGACAAAATAAATTTACCCGTGTAACTAGCATCACTCCTCTCCCTTAAAACCCCTATCAGTTGAAACTCAACCCAAGAATAAAGAATATCCTCATTTCTGACTAGACTATTTGAACTGGTTTTAAACTTCATTTAAATGGAATCATGCATTATGTACTCTTGTTTCTAGTTCTTTCACTTAGTATTACCTTATTGAAATACATACATTTTATTTGTGTAGTTTTACTTTATCAGTTGTCAACATATTGTTAGTATTCCATTCCACTATATTAAAAGGTAGATCTATTCTGTTGAGAGACATTTGGGTAGTTTCCAGTTAGGGTTATTGTGAATAACATTGATGTGAGCATTTTTGTTCATGTATTTTGGTGAATAAATTTATTCATGTCTATTTGGTACATCCTAAAGTTGAGATTTCTGGGTCATATATATGTGCACGCATATATTTGTATATGTGTATGTAACTTGAATAGATGGAACCATGTCTGTGGTAGAGATTGCAAAGGATAATTTTTGTTGCTTCATGGAGAATACCATAGTAGGGAGTGGCAAGAGTGGAAATGGAGAGCCCAGATAGGGTTCTGTTGTAAAAGTCTTAGAGAAGGATGACAGTGGCTTTGAATAGAATGACAAACGAGGAGATAGACAAAAGCATACGTATACATCTTCTGGGAAATGAGAAAGTGTGACAGCCATTTGTAGTGTGTTTTAAGAAAACCTGTAGGATCTTGAGCAGTATTGTGCACTCACAATAATTCTGGACATGAATTTAAGGTAAGACCAGTCATTGGTGACCACATGCCATTTATAAAACCCCTAAAATGAATAGTGCTTATTAAATATAGTGGCACTTACCATTGTTCACTAAACAAATTGGTGGAGTATTATATACAACATTTGGATAGAAGAGAAAGAATGTGTGTCTGTCTTCTTACACTTTGTTTGAAAATAAAAACTTTTTCTTTTTTTTTGTAGGGCTTGAACTTTGGACCTGGGTGCTTCCCTCCCCCCCCAGCTCTTCAGCTCAAGGTTAGTGCTCTAGCGCTCTACCACTTGAACCACAGTGCCACTTCCAGCTTTTTCTGTGTATGTGGTACTGAGGAATTGAACTCAGGGCTTTATATATGCTAGGCCACATTCCCAGCCCTCAAAGTTTTTTTTAATATATATATATATATATGCATTTATGTATGTGCATATGTATTTTGGGGGCTACTGGGGTTTTAGCTCAGGGTATCCCTGAACTTGTTTACTTGTTTGTTTCGTACTCTACTGTCATGGCTATTTGGAGTTGAAGTCTTTTTTTTTGGCCAGTTCTGGGACTTGAACTCAGGACTTGGGCACTGTCCCTGAGCTTCTTTTGCTCAAGACTAACACTACCACTTCAGCCACAGTGCCACTTCTAGCTGTTTCTGAATATGTGGTACTGAGGGATCGAACCCAGGGCTTCATGCATGCTAGGCAAGCACCCTACTACTTAGCCACATTCCTAGCCTGGAGCTGAAGTCTTATGCACCCATGGCTCCTGCCTGTAATTCTAGCTACTCGGGAGACTGAGATGTGATGATTGAGGCTGGAATCCAGCCTAGAGAGGAAACTCCTTGAGACCTTTTCCCCCCAGTCCTGCAGCTTGAACTCAGGGCCTGGGCATGGTCTCTGAGCTTCTTTAGCTCAAAGCTAGTGTAAGTATTATGCCCACCTTTGGTTCTGAGCTCCACCCAGAACTGAGCCCCTCCCTGCCCTGGAGTTCCCACCATATAGCTGGCCCCTTCCTCTCTGCACCCAGACCCACCTGAACTCCCAACTACCTCACCTCCTACCTTTCAGATCCTGCTGCCTTGTGTTCTCTCCCTGGTGAAAATAGCTCTTCTAATAAACTTTGTAATAATCTTTCTCCTGTGCCTGCCTGCTTCTGTGTAGTCCCCTGGGATGGAAGTGATGGATGCTTCCAGCTAATACTTTACCACTAGAGCCACAGTGCTACTTTCAGCTTTTTCTGTTTATGTGGTATTAAGCAATGGAACCCAGGGCTTCACACATGCTTATCTACCACTAAGCCACACTCCCAGCCCCTCTTTGAGACTCTTATCTCCAATACTCAAAAAAGCTGGAAGTGGTGCTTCAGCTCAAGTGGTAGAGTGGTGGCCTTGAACAAAAGAAGCTCAAGGACAGGGCCCAGGCCTGGAATTCAAGCCCCAAGACCAGCAGAAAAAACAAAAACACAAAGTGCAGGGCTGGGAAGGTGGCTCAGTGGTAGAGTGCTTGCCTCGCATGCATGAGGCCCTGGATTGAATTCCTCAGCACCACAGAAACAGAAAAGGCAGGAAGTGGCACTGTGGCTCAAGTGGTAGAGCACTAGCCTTGAGCTGAAGAGCTGAGGGATAGCACCCAGGCCTAGAGTTCAAGCCCCACGACCGGGAAAAAACAAAACAAAACAAAACACCAAAATACACACGAAACAAAACAAAACAAAAACAACACCAAGTGCCAGTGGCTCATGCCTATAATCCTAGCTACTCAGGAGCCTGAGATCTGAGGCTCAAGGTTCCAAGCCAACCAGAGCAAGAAAGTTAGTAAGACTTTTATCTCCAATTAATGACCAAAAAGCCAAAAATGGTCCTGTGGCTCCAAGTGACAGAGCACTAACCTTGAACACAAAATCTCGGGGATAGCGTCCAGACTCTTAAGTTCAAGCCTTAGGAACAGCACACACACACAGACACACACACACACACAACTTAGCAAGACAGGAGAATATGAAAAAGTTTATTAGGACACTGGTCAAGACAGACAGGGTAGCTAGCTAGCTAAGAGGCACAGCGATGTGAAAACAGAGTTGGGAGCGGGGTTCTATGTGTTTGGTTAGGTTACTTTGGATTAGTTATTGCATTTTGTGGAACTGATTGATTGGCTGTCTCTTTCTTGCACCATGATTTAAATGTTCACATGAGCAGAATAGCTAGAACCCTTAGTTTCCCAGTGTTCCATCTGGCACATTTCCTTGGTCCTGACCCACTTCCTCATTCCATCTGGATCTTATTATTTGTCTGCCATTTTACCTTAAGTGAGGTCTCTTCCAGATTTCTCATTTGGGACATGCTTCCCCGTCTAGGCTTTTGCTAGTTATTTTGGAGCTGAGAACCTCAAGGGCTGGCTTTGGGCCCTGATCCTCTGTATCTGAGCTTCCTAAGTAGCTAAGATTAAAGGCATGAGTCAACAATGCTCAGCTTCCATATTCTTCTATTAAACACAAACTCAACTCATTTCTAGTCTCTGGAACAATGCTGTTCTGGAGCCTAGCAGTCGCCCAGTTCATTTTACTGAATGGAATAGACAATGAGATATATGAATTGGTGAGCAAAGAGATACAATTTCGGACTTAATTGGTGAGCAAAGAGATACCATTTCGAACTTCCTTTGGGGGAAATGAACAGTTTTTGTCCTAGTGAGAAGATCTGGGTTCTGGTCCAGAATTTGTGGTAAACACCCTGTTGTTTTGGGCAAAGGGCATAAATTTGCCCTTCAGTTTATCTCTGAGGTCAGAAGGTTTATGAAAAGTGGTGCAGAACTATTCCGGGGGATGCCTGATACAACGGAATTTGTTTTCTGTTTGGCTGTAGCTTAAACACTTAGGCCTCGGCCCAAGCAAGAAGGAAGCGGGAGGCGCACTCTAGATCCCAGAACTCAGCACTCAGACCGCCAGCTTCCTCCGGCCCACGTCACTAGGATGCGACAGCGAGGCCTGTTCCAGCTGCGGCTCAGATACCTTCCAAGCAGGCGAGTTCCGGGCTTACAAAAGACCCTATAGTTCCTAAGTCTCAGAAGACTGCTCTCAGCAACTCCGATCCCCCAGTGCCCCCCTTTCATTTCACCACTACCCGAGCACGGACACCTGCGGGGGGGGGGTCATGAGCCCCTCCCGGAGCGGCCAGGGCAAAGCTTCAGCGCGGCTGCGCAGAGCACGTGCGCATCTTCTCAGGAGCCCTGGCCATTGGCTGTGACGCAACTTCCGGCGTGAGCGGCGAAAGCCGGGAGGGCGAGCACGGGAGGGAGCAGGCAGCAGGCAGCAGGCAGACCGGCGGGCGGACGGACGGGCGGCACGGAGGGAAGGAACGAGCAAGCAGTGAGAAAGCCAGCGAGGGCGGCCGGGTCCCGAGGGAAGCCGAGATTCCTCAGGTCCCTCTGGCCCCCTCCCCGGAGCCCACAACGCCTCCGGTCTCCAGCGGAGCGGACACGGCCCGGTCCGGCCATGGCCTCGTTGCTGAAGGTGGATCAGGAAGTGAAGCTCAAGGTAGCGGCACCCGTCCATGCCTTCTTTATCCCTCGCTTCGAACCTCCTCAGCAGTCTGAGCGGCTCCGCACGCCCCATGGCGTCTTTGTTTCCCTGGGGACACCGGCTTTGAGCTTCCACTCGGCTCAGCCCAGCCCCCCACTCCCGGGGACAGCATTGAAAGGACGATGTGTAGTGGCTTTCCGTACTATATGGCTGGTAATGGGCGAGCCTAAGGGAGACCTTTGCGGACACGTGTAGGGCTCCGTGCTTTAGGCTTATGACAGCTGGAACTCTCCCAGCCCAGAGACATCCCCGCCCCTGAATGCTACCGCTGACCCTGCTCTTGGAGGCTGGCCTGCTTCGTATGATAGGCGAGGTCTGGGTGGGAGATGGCACGTTTGTGAGCTCACATCCCCCAGCCTTTATCTGCTTATCAGATTCAAACAGTTTCAAACACAGGGAGGTAGGGAAGAAGGAGAGAGCAGAGAGGAGACAGCCGGGTGCTACCTTCAAGCCCCAACTTTCCCTCTCCTGAGATGGAGAAATGGGTCCTCAAAAAAATAAAATATTTTAAGTCTGGGGGCCTCTCACCTTCTCATTATAATTTCAAGGTGAGGGAAAATAGCTGATTCCAGTGTTCCCCATCCTTGCCCTTGCTTCTGTTCTGTACTCCATTTCTCTTATTGAAACATCATTCTCTTGTTGATTTTAGGTTGATTCTTTCAGAGAGCGAATCACAAGTGAGGTAAGTGCAGTAAATAGAAAAATGAGTGTTAATTGTGTTTTCTGAAAAGATAATTATACAGAGAATCTGCCCCACAGCTATTAATTTAGGTATATTTTCTCTCATCTAGGCGGAAGACTTGGTGGCAAATTTTTTCCCAAAGAAATTGTTAGAACTTGATAGTTTTTTGAAGGTGAGAGATATTTTTTCTAAATTCCTTTTTTTTTTTTGTCTCTAGTCTTCCTGGAAAATGCAGTAAATTGTATTTTATTTTGTACTGTAAAGCACCCTCATTGCTTTCCCCTCAAATGGAGTACTACTTTGTTCATACTGAAAAAAACTAATGTTTTGGGGTGGGTATCTCTTTCAGGAACCAATCCTAAACATCCATGACCTAACTCAGATCCACTCAGACATGAATCTCCCTGTCCCTGACCCTATTCTTCTCACCAATAGCCACGATGGCCTGGATGGTGTAAGTGTCTTACATTTTCATGCGCTTAAGCAGTAGGTTCTCCTATTTCCTAGTGTCTTTGAGGGTTTACAGAGGGGAAAATGGGATTTTGATGTGGGGATGAATATTCCTGAGAATTTATAGATTTGATGATTCTAGTATACTTTTACACCATAATTGCTACTTTAATTTCTAGATGAACACATGTTAATGCTTTCAGTGTTAAGTTTGAGTTTCAAATAAGACTAAATCAACTATAGGTTCCCTGCCATCCCTGCCATGGTTCTCAGCAAGAATTTCTTCTTTTATTTGTGTGTGTGTATGTATGTATGTATATATGTATGTATGTGCGTGTGTATGCGTGTGCATGCATGTGTGCATGCATAAAGAAATTCTCTTTTTTAGCATATATTCATTGTTCTTACTCTTCACTGCTCTGAGTCTTGTATGATAAGAACTTGCTCTTTCTATATAACTGCAGTCCCTATCTTTTCTGTGTGCTCTTAAGAACTAGAACTTATCAGTTACCTATCCACATTCTTATATAACATTAATGAAACTGTACTTTTTTTTTTTTAAACCAGTCCTGTTTCTTTTGCTTAAGGCAGCACTCTACCACTTGAGCCACAGCACCAATTCCGACTTTTCCTGCTTATATGGTACTGAGGAATTGAACCCAGGGCTTCATACATGCTAGGCAAACACTCTACCACTAAGCCACATTCCCAGCCCCTGTACTTCTCTTTGTGTTAAGGCAGGAACTGTCTTGTCTCTTGCATTCTCAGCCACAGTATTGGTTTTACACATAGTAAGTGCTGATTACATGTTTGTTGATTGATAGTGTACTTATTTATAGAGCCAAAAATTTGCACGTATTTCCTTTATTCTCATTTTTGCTTTTGTTGCTTTTTCCTTTTTTTTTTTTTTTTGCGGTCACAGGGCTTGAACTCTGGGCCTGGGTACTGTCCTTCAACTCTTCAGCTCAAAGCTAGCACTCTACCACTTGAGATACAGTACTACTTCCGGCTTTTTCTGTTTATGTGGTGCTGAGGAATTGAACCCAGGGCCTCATACATGGGAGGCAAGCACTCTACCACTGAGCCTTCCCAGCCTCGTTCTAGGTTTTTTTTTTGGCAATAATATCCTCTATGTCCCTCAATTGCACTTGTTTTGAGGCTGTCCTGGGGCTTGAACTCAGGGCATAGGCACTGACTTTGAACTTTTTGACTTAACGCTATTACCTTTTTTTTCTTTTTTTCTGTTTTTAAAAAATTTATGTGGTACCAAGAAATTGAACCCAGTGCCTCATGCAGACACTGTACTAAGTCACATTCCCAGCCCTGATAGTACTCTTATCACTTGAGCCATGACTCTACTTCCAGAATTTTGGTGTTTAGTGACAGGAGTCTCATGGATTTTCCTGTTTAGACTGGCTTTGAACCTCAGATCAGATCTCAGTCTTTTGAGTAGCTAGGATTATAGGCACAAGCCACTTGTGCCTGGCTTTCAATTGTTTTTTTTTTTTCTTTTCTTTTTTTTTTGTCAGACATGGGGCTTGAACTCAAGGTCTGGGTGCTATCCCTGAGTTATTCTGCTGAAGGCTAGCTAGCACTGTAGCACTTTGAGCTACATACCACTTCTGGTTTTCTGGAGATTAATTGGAGATAAGATTCTCAGGGTCTTTCCTGCCAGGGCTGGCTTTGAACTGCAATCCTCAGATCTCATCCTCTTAAGTAGCTAGGATTTACAGGCGTGAGCCACCAGTACCTGGACTCAATTGCGTTAATGTATTATATTTCTTTCAAGTTGTCCTTCCTAACTAGAGTATACATTTCTTTGGGCAAGAACCTTTCTCTAAAGTCTTATATGTAATGACAACCTATAGGGTTGAGGAAAAGATTAAACTTGCTTGAAGGTTATCTTTTAATGGGCAAGTAAGTGTTGAAGACAATCTAAATCATCTTCTTTGTATCTTTAGCCCACTTATAAGAAACGAAGGTTGGATGAATGTGAAGAGGCCTTCCAAGGTAAGAGCTGTTCCTACTTTACTTACCTGATCCTACCAACCAACCACCTTGGTCTGCTACAGACAAACCAAGTTCTGGTGTTCTACTGGTCGGGAAGCAGGATCTGATTTTATATCTCCAAGTCAACACCCACAAGTTCTTCAAATATAGTCATTATCTAGCACTCTACAGAGAGGATTTTAATTTAACTCTGAACCGTCAAAGGAGAATGATTGGAGGTAGAGACCACACATATCCCAGGTTTTTCACAGAAGTCACAGTTTGATGTTTTCCCTTTTCATAGCTGTTGCTGTGTTAAATCTTTATATGTTTTGTAGTGTCCTATTCTTAAGCCTTTTAGTGTAAGCAATTGATCCATAAACCTATCTCTCTTTTTAAAAAAATGGTGACAGTAGTGACACGTAGGATTGTGACAGATAGATAAAAGGCAGCAATGGAGCATCTCATGGATCTGAGGAAGAAGATAATAAGGTGGAGGGTTCTCTGGGCTTCCTCCCACTCTAATCATTTGATCTTCACATCTCTGCCAGGAACCAAGGTGTTTGTGATGCCCAATGGGATGCTAAAGAGCAACCAGCAGCTGGTGGACATTATTGAGAAAGTAAAACCTGAGATCCGGCTGCTGATTGAGAAATGTAACACGGTGAGACGGGATAGTAACCTGTGGGTTGGCCTCAGCTAGCTTTCCTGGAACTATGGAACATGATGGACTGGGATATTTGTCTAGTATGTGGAAGGCCCTAGGTCATTCCTAGCACTAGAGAGGGGAAAGGAGGGAGAGAAGAGAAAGAAGAAAAAGGAAAGATAAGAGATGGATGAGGGGCTGGAGGTGAGGTTGCCAGGCTAGGTATCTTGAATTCTAAGCATCTGGCTGTGGCATCATGACTCATACATACTTCTTGCCCTCCAGGTCAAAATGTGGGTACAGCTCTTGATTCCCAGGATAGAAGATGGGAACAACTTTGGGGTATCTATTCAGGTAATGTGCTTGTATTACCAGCTGGGGAGAACAGTTTGAGATTTGGGAGGTCCCCTGCTTGACTGTGTTCCCTTTCTCTTTGGGGAAACTTTGGGGTTCTGTATGAAGTGGCTTTTGACTCATCTGTTTTTTTTCTCCCAGGAAGAAACAGTTGCAGAGCTAAGAACTGTTGAGAGTGAAGCTGCATCTTATCTGGACCAGATTTCTAGGTAGGTCTGCTTAGGACT
The DNA here is from genome assembly GCF_000151885.1 of Dipodomys ordii. Lineage (NCBI taxonomy): Eukaryota > Metazoa > Chordata > Mammalia > Rodentia > Heteromyidae > Dipodomys > Dipodomys ordii. The sequence goes on from NW_012267223.1 coordinate 23,688,022, forward strand.
GACCCAGGAATTGAGAATGGTGAGAAGGTCATCATGGCCAGGGTCTTCAGCTATTGTCTTTTTTCTCTACTTTCAGATATTATATTACAAGAGCCAAATTGGTTTCTAAAATAGCTAAATATCCCCATGTGGTAAGTAAGGGTTTTGTGGCCTGAAGGTGGATTAAAGACCATTATGGGGAATATCCTATCTGCACAGTTAGGCCTTGGTAACTAGCCTTTTCCTCTGCCACACACAGGAGGACTATCGCCGCACAGTGACAGAGATTGATGAAAAAGAATACATCAGCCTTCGGCTCATCATATCAGAGCTGAGGAATCAGTATGTGAGTATTCTTGATTCTGCTCAGTTACACTTTATTTCTGTTGAGAATTTTGGAAAAAAAAAAGCGAAAAACTGGAGTTGAGAGGTAGAAGGAGTAGAAAGGCACAAGGACATAAATCATAGTTACTTAGGAGGCTGAAACAGAAAGATTGAGAGTTTGAAGTCAGTCTAGGAAACTTTTAATAAAGAGACCCCCATCTTAAAAAAAAAAAATAGAGCACATTCTACTCTTTAACCACATGCTGAGAAGTGTAAATCATTGAGGAGCCTGCATGTCTGCCTTCTGTTCTCTTTCCCTTTTCTTCTCTACACAAGTGGCATTAGAATTGAGGGCTTCACACTCACTAGGCAGGTGCTTTACCCCCCTAAGATTGCTTGTTTGGGCCAATCTGTGATTCTCCTGTTTGTACTTCTTTGAGTTGTAGAGGTAGCAGGCAAACCACTATGCACAGCCATTGTGTTTCCTCTGTAGCTGGGATGATAGGACCACCATGCCTAGATGGGAGTCTCTTGAGGTGTTTTTTTGCACTGACTGGCCTTTAACTGTGATTTCCCAATCACTGTTTCATAAGTTACTAGGATTATAGTTTTGAGTTGCCATGCCTGGCTTTTTTCTTTTCTTTTACACTTTCTCTTTCTCCTGGCTTTTTTTTTTCTCTCTCTACACAGACAGACAGACACACACAGACACAGACACACACAGACACACAGACACACACACACACACACACACAGACAGACAGACACAGACAGACAGACAGACAGACAGACAGACACACACACACACACACACGAGTTCTGGGGCTTGAACTCCGGGCCTAGGCACCATTCCTGGGCTTCTTTTTTTTTTTTAATTTAATTTAATTTGTGAACATACTGTACAGAGGGGTTACAATTGCATGGGCAGGATAATGCGTACATTTCTTACCAAGCATTGCATCCTCCTCCTTTGTTTACCCTTCACATCCCCTGGGCTTCTTTTGCTCAAGGCTAGCACTCTACTACTTGAGACACAGCATCATGTCCAGTTTTTCTGTTTATGTGGTACTGAGGAATCGAACCCAGGGTTTCATGCCTGCTAGGCAAGCACTCTACCACTAAGCCACATTTCCAGCCCGGGCTATTTTCTTAGTGGGTAGAGGATATATACAAAATATTGTGGGTTTTTCCAGACACTAGTGGCTTATGCCTGTAACCCTAGCTGCTCAGAAGGCTTAAGCCTGAGGATCAAAGGTTCAAAGCTAGCCTGGGCAGGAAAGTCATTGGGACTTTTATCTCCAATAAGCTACTCAGGAAAAGCCAGAAGTGGCACTATGGCACAAGTAATAGAGTGCTAACACTGAGCAAAAGAAATTCAGGGATTGGGCTGGGAAGGTGGCTCAGTGGTAGAGCGCTTGCCTTGCATGCATGAAGCCCTGGGTTCGATTCCTCAGCACCACATAAGCAAAAGGAAAAAAGCCGGAAGTGGTGCTGTGGCTCAAGTGGTAGAGCGCTAGCCTTGAGCTGAAGAGCTGAGAGATAGTACTGAAGCCCAGAGTTCAGGCCCCACAACTGGGCCCCCCCCCCAAAAAAAAAAAAAAAAAAAGAAACTCAGGGATAATACCTAGGCCCTGAGTTCAAGCCCCAGTACCAACACAAAAATATATAGCAGGTTTTAGTCAGAAGACTTAGTAGGTTTGAAACCAAACTTACCTGTAATGTGTAGCCTTGACCTTGTTCAAGCTCAGATTTCAAGTTTTTCTCTCTGAAATAGAGTTTGAATTCTGAGTACAACACAAAAAGGGATTTAAAATAAGTAAGCTAAACCAGGTGCTGGTGGCTCATGTCTGTAATCGTAGCTACTCAGGAGGCTGAGAACAGAGAATCACAGTTCAAAGCCAGCCTAGGCAGACTCTTATCTCCAATTAACCATCAGAAAACTGGAAGTGGTGCTGTGGCTCAAGTGATAGAGTGTTCACTTTGAGTTCAAGAGCTGAGGGACAGTGCCTAGGCCCAAAGTTCAAGCCCCATGATCGGGAAAAAAAAAAAAAAGCTAGTACATGAAAGTTCTCAATTCTCAGTATATTAAGTGCTAAGGGGTGTTAGACAACTGGGGCCTTAGCAATACCCAGTTGTACCCAATTTAAGGGTTTAATAGAAGTAATGTAGCCATACTGTATATAGACTTGAGAGTGAGATTGAGACGATGTGAATAATTGCTTAGGGATTAGTTGGGGGGATGGTGTCTTCATTTTCTTAGTGAAATTGAACAGATATGTGATTTCCTGATCCTTTTCTCCCAGGTAACTCTACATGACATGATCCTGAAAAACATTGAGAAGATCAAACGGCCCCGGAGCAGTAATGCAGAGACACTGTACTGAGGCCAGGGCCAGGGCCAGGGCCAGGGGACTCTGTGAGTCTGGCTCAAGACCGACATTGCCTTGGTTTGTTACATGACTATCGTGATGGGGAAACTGGCTGGAAATAGTAATCACACCTCTCTGTTTTTAGTTAGAGTCTAATGAAACTCTCATCTAGTTCTGTGATGTGTTACCTCTTTTTTCAGGCCTCAGGAACTCTGTCTTCTTCCCTAATACTCCATACTCAGCCTGCCCTGATTTCTGGAGAATTCCAGATTTGTGTGTGCAGGATATTGGCACAAGAATACTTGTGTTTTCTCTCTCCCCTTCTCTCCTCCTGTGTCTTAGGCTTTGTGTTTTCTTCCTTTTGATGATTGGTTGTTTAAAAGCTGAGGTTGCTATAGGGAAAGTGCTAGGTGTTTTTTTTAGAAACTTGGGGTGGTGGAGATGGGAGAGACATCTTGCTTCCTGTCAGGCTGTGTCTCTTGCTTCTGTATGGGACATTGGGTGGTCCTCCCTGCCCCATTTTTCCTGGTGATGACTTAGGGTTTCCCATCTATATTCCTCCTACCTTGAACCTGATCTAATAAGGAATATGTAAGGTCTTCAGCCATGTTCCTAATTGATTCTATAACTGGGGTTGTCCCAAACACATGTGTATACATATACACACATATGGATATGAGTATACATTTTCCTACTCCATTACCTAACCTATCCTCTTCCTTCACCACCACCCCCATCTGTCACACAGACAACTTTCAGCTGTCTCAATGTCATCCACCCAGGCAAAAGTCCTGGGCTTATCCTTCCTCCTGATATTGTAGCCACTTGGTGTCCAGGGTAGGTTGAAGGAGAACCAAGAGCTGAGAAGCAGAGGACTGGGGAAGACCTTTTCCTCTGAGGCTCAAGTTATTTTTGGTGTTATGTAAAAGCTGGTCCTCTGACTCCTGCTTGCTTTCTTCCAGGGCAGGTGTACATGGGGGTGAGGTGTCTGCAGCTGTGAGGTCCAGATGCTGCCGCTCCTGTTGGGCTTTCCCTTTGGGAAATATTTCTCTTATTTATAGTATTGTGCTTCCAGGGAAAGCAGTAATTAGTGTGTATATGTATGTGCATGCACATACACACGTGCACGCGTGTGTATATGTGTGTAAATTCGAGCAGGTCCAAACTATAGAATTGCCTCTTGAATCTTCCAGAAATATCATTTATTGTTACAACTTTTATGTTAATCCTTCAGCTTTTTTATTCTCCCCCCTCACGAGAGTTGATATCTGTGGTCAGCCTACCAGTGACTCAGTGTCTACTTCTGACTTTTACTCTGCCCCATATCTGTCTTCCACCCCTGATCATATTTCCACCCAGGATGCATCAGTTCTGCTCCCAGTATTCTGTAGAAAAGGAGTCTGGATGCTTTCTTCCCATGAATATGCTCAGTAACAAACCAATAGCATTTTAGTTGAGCAGAACCCCTCACCCACCCTCCAGCCCCAACTAAATCCCTTCCCTCCTCCCACCATGTGTTTCTCCATCTCCCTTTTAGTTTGATTGTTCTACTGCCCCCCTTCGCCCTACCACCCTTGGATCGTAATGTAAAATTCTTTTACAATGTCAAGAAATTATTAAAAATACAGGTACTTTGACCTCTTTCTAAAGCTGTAGACCCTGGTGCCATGCTGTGGTGGCTAGGGACATACTGATGTGTGCATGCATTCTTGGATACCACCTCCACAGACACAGTAGCCACCCAATTGTGTATTCTTTTGCCAACTGAGCTGCCTCTTGTCTCTGGGATAAGGAAAGACAGGCTTCTGCTGAGAAAGAGGAGAGGGTGAGTCCTTTGGTTGTGTTCAGTGTGAACTAATAGGAAAGTTAGCTCTTCCAAACCTAAGCTGCCTTCTGTCCTCCCTGCACAAGATCCCAGTTTCTTCCTCAGTGATACCCATGAGCTGCCAGTAGAGGCTGCTGTAGTTCCATGTGAAGAATTACCTGTTCAACATGTACCCTACCTAGTCATTTTCTTTACCTTATATTAATTCTCCTCTCTGAATAATGTCTTAAATTTCTTGAGGAGACTCCTGGTTTTGGTTTCAAATTACTTGGAGGGCTGCCTAGGATTCTTATCTCCTCTGAAATAAAAGTTTCCTCAACTTTCTACCTTGCAAATAGCTTTCTGGTTTCCAATTAACCCCTCATTGTCTGCAAAGAGTTTTAAGGTCTCCAACCATGGAGGTATATCTGCTGTTCTGTTGCAAGAGATTAGTTACCAATAGCTAGCAACTTTTTACCCTTTGTTGGACTGTTACACACTTGATCTGCTCAGTCACATTTAATCTCTTAAGAATGTGTAGGGTAGTTTTATGCCTTCTCTATGAGTAAGGACTCAGGATTGAGTATCTCCCCTAAAGTCACATAGCTTAGAAATCTGGGATCAGTATACAACTTGAGTTCTAAGCCTAGGCTCTCAACTACGCATTTCTCACTGACTAGATTTTAAAAAAGCCTTAGACTCCAAAATCAAAGGTTTAGTTAGCTTCAGGTCACAGGCAGAACTGAGTGCTCACTGCTGAACCCAGCAGTGGATCCTAGAGCTGTTGAGGTGTAATGCCTGCTAAGAGGATTAATAAGGATCTATTAGTGTCTACTTATATGCAGGACAGGATTGGGCATTAGAGATTTTTATTCCTGGGTTGAAGGTGAAGTTTAGTATCACTGGTCCAGATGGCTTCTCCTCTGGTCTAAATGAAGGAAATGAATAGTTGGTACCAACTGCTACCAGTAGGAGTCATTACATGGGGCCCGGAAAGGACAATACAGGTGGAAGTAATACCCTGAGCCAAATCACAGGACAGAAAATTGGAACAAAATTACATAAATCAAGTTCAGGGATTTCCTGTCCTACCCATAGCGTAGAGCTTTCTCCATATCTCACCATCCTAATATAAGCCCTGCCTTGATGTCAGACCTGGAAAGAGCTGCTGGGAGTACTTGGCACCTCTTACCATGAATCTCAAGGTGATCCTCATATTCCTGGTACTGTCCTTTGTCATCTTTGTGCCTGTGTTTTGCTGACTAATAAGGTGGTTTCAGCCCACCTTAACTGCCCCTCAGTATATCCCAGTGGCCAGCCAGATGTTTGCAGACCTCAGCCCAGAGGAGCTGACAGCTGTGATGGACTTTCTCACCAAAAAGCTAGGGCCAGGGCTAGTGGATGCAGCCTAGGCTTAGCCTTCTGACAACTGGGTCTTCTCAGTGGAGCTGCAGCTGCCCCCCAAGGCTGCAGCCTTGGCTCACCTGGACAGAAGGAGCCCCCCACCTGCTCAGGAAGCACTGCCATCGTCTTTGTTGGACAACACCAACCTAGTGTCAGTGAGCTGGTTGTGAGGCTGTTGCCTCACCACTCCTACGTGCAGGTTGTGACTGGCACATCATGGTGGTCCAGTGTTCTGTCACCAACACCCCCACAACTGAGAGTTGTTTGTCCAGATGTGGAAGGCATTTGAAAGAGGTGGAACTACCCAGGGCACCCAGCTTCCTGGCTTCTGTTTTGAATTACAGTGGTTCCACTTGAACATCTTTGAGTGCCTTTTCTAGTGACTTCTGCTCATGGAATTGGATTACCTGGGTACCCTTCTACCATAACATCTCAGGTTTTGGTCTTTTTCTTCATCCTCTGGGGGCTGGAACTACTGCTGGACCATACAGCCCTGGACCCTGCCCACCGGCTGTCCAAAGGTCTTCTACCTGGGTCACTATTATGCAGACTTGGGCCAGTTGGAAGAGGAGTTTAAAGCTGGCCATCTTAGCTGGGCACTGGTGGCTCATGCCTATAATCCTAGCTACTCAGGAGGCTGAGATCTGAGGATCATGGTTCAAGCCAGTTCAGGCAAGAAAGTCTAATAAACCACTAAAAAACCAGAAGTAGTGCTGTGGCTCAAGTGGTAGAGCGCTTGCCTTGAGTTGAAGAGCTGAGGGACAGTGCCCAGGGCCAGAGTTTAAGCCCCACAACTGCCAAACAGAAAAAAAAAGCGGGGGGTGGGGGGAGGTGGGGCTGACCATCCAGAAGTTGTTAAAAGTCCCTCTTCCCTCACCAAATGGGCTTGTCCCAAGTTACCCCAGCTCTTCCCCCTCTTCAGTTCATACCCCAGGGTTTTCAGTACAGTGTACAAGGTAACTTGGTGATATCCCCCTCTGGACTCCCCTTTGGCCATGGGGTTTGGTTCAAGAGCGAGTGAGTAGCCTGTGAAGTCAGTGTTCAGAGTGTCTGCAATGCCAATTCACCCAAGATGATAACTCGTTATAATGGATATAACTATCAACTTGGCCGGATCAGCTGAGGCTTGGTTCAGGGAATGGTGCCGCTATCAAGGCACAGTAGTGGGCATCAGCGTATTAATTGGGACAGTCCAACTGCTTCTGGGAGCTATGTATTTGAGGAGGCCCAGGGACTACCACTTCAAAGGCACTACAGTTATGTTGGGAGTCATTTCTTCGGTGGTTTGGCCAGCTCAGCCCTGGTGGTTGGGTCTGTGGTCAGCTGTAGGCAATTATGACTACATTTGAGACTTTATATTGTACCCAAATGGGGTCCTTGAAGGTGGGTCCATGCCACAGGATATATCAACAGCTTTCCTGAGCAGAGGAGTGGAAAGCCTCCTCTTTGGGAACCCTATGGGAGAACAAGTGCTGGGAGTGGTGTGCACATGCCTTCTACTTCAAGGTGGAACTGGATGTTGCAGGTGAGTGCTCTGTGTGAGGACTGAAGGTTGGGAGTGGGGTAGAGGGGAAGGAAGGAATCCCCCAGATCAAATCTCAGGGAAGAGGACATTCCAGCTTCAGTGGTTTCCACAGACAGGAGCCAAGGACTCAGTGTGTGCAGCTGCAGCCATGGCTTGGTATCTGGCCAAAGGTGAAAGAGGTTCTTAGGCCCAGCCCCCATCTACGAACCTCTAGTACTGGCTATAATTGTGAAACTAGTATGAATATAATAATGGGTGCCTGGCTGCCAGCTTTGGATGACACTGGGGAAGTTAGCCTAGTCAAAAGTGGATGGAGCTGAGCAATGTATTTTGTTTCTTGCTCACTAATTCCGAACATGGGCAGTGGAGAGCAATCTGGCTTCAGTGTCTTGCCATGGGTGCGCCTGGGGCCTTGGGGCAGTTACTCCAGTTAGTACCTCATTCATCCCTGAGAAGGTCTGTCCTGTCAATACAATGAACCCTCCAATACAGTGAACCCTCCAATGTTGAGACAGGTGTGTAACAAGGCTTTCTCAAGGGGTGTTGAAGGCTCATAGAGCTGGTCCTGATACTGTCAAGGACAGAAAACAACCTTACCAAGGCCCAGACCTAGATCTAATAAGAAAATTAGAAATTTACCAGATGGTCTCCATTTTATAGTTGGGGAAACCAAGGCAGGCAGGGGTAGATGGGGCAGGAAGTTTCTGACCAATGTATAAGGCAGTGAAAAATCTTAACCTCGAGCATGAAGGCCATCATATGTGACCTGCAGGCACTTGGAATTGTGGGGATGTAGGAGACAGAACTAAGAAAATAACATGGTTGGAACAATCATTTTAGCTCGACTGCTCTCTGACATATTTGGACTGACTTTTCCAGTTGGACGTTTCTTCAGCATTTTTGGCATTCAAGAACCTTGTTTTGTGAAGTCAAATCAAGTAACATAGGATACAAGTGTTTTCAGCTCGGGCTGCTGCTATGGGAACTGTGTGTCAGGTGGCTTGTGGCAAGTCCTCACATTAAATGATCAAGTGCTGTGTTAGGTAATGAAGGCTGTGGGTCCATTAGAAGTCTATACAGTCCTCTTAGACAATCGGCAGATATTGGCAGTCTCTGGAAAGAGACTGTTGAGAAAGTATCAGAACATAGACTCCGAAGGGGGATTAGGTTTTTCCATTTAACTTCCCTGGACAAGTTCCTTTTCAGAACTATAAGAATGTGACTAATTACTTGTAATGTGCTTTTCTATTTATTGAGCAGAGCCATGAAACAACTTTCATCATGCCTGATGCAGAGATATCAGAGAAGCAAATGGACCAGGGTTTACTGAGTAGAGCAATATATCAATAGACTTTCTGTGATATACAGGAGCCTCTAGATGAATGTGGCTACTGAATTCTTTATTGTTTTTTGTTTGGGTGTTTTTAGTTTTTCGTCAATTGTGGGGTTTAAACTCTGAGCTCTTCAGTTCTAAGCTAATGCTCTGATCTGCCACTTGAGCCACAGCATCACTTCCGGTTTTTGAACAGTTTATTGGAGATAAAAGTCTCATGGGGACTTCTCTCCCCAGGCTGGTTTCAAACCATGATCCTCAGATCTCAGTCTCCTGAGTAGCTAGGATTACTGGTGTAGGCCACCAATGGCTTCTTTATTGTTTTGATTGTATTTTTGAGACTCGTTTTGCTATTGTAGCCCATACTGGCCTTGAACTTTTTTTTTTTTTTGCCAGTCATGGGGCCTGAACTCAGGGCCTGGGCACTGTCCCTCAGCTCTTCAGCTCAAGGCTAGTGTTATACCACTGGAGCCACAATGCCACTTCCGGCTTTTTCTGCTTATGTGGTGCTGAGGAATCAAACCCAGGGCCTCATGCATGCGAGGCAAGCACTCTACCGCTGAGCCACCTTCCCAGCCCCTGGCCTTGAACTTTGGATCTTCCTGCCTCCACCTCTAGAGTACTAGGATTATAGGCATGCAGCACCCAGTGCAGCAGTACTTTGTGTGCTTTCAAATGTAGCTGGCATAACTGAGGAGCTGAATTTTTAAATAGCCACATATGAGTAGTAGTTATTCTATTGGACAAGGTAAGTTGGAAGAAAATGGGCTAGCACCTGTCCAAAGTTCCCCTCACTGTGTGTTCTCTGATGCCTTTGGTTAGGCTAGTGCCTCATGGGCACCAGCTGAACCTTATTGGTGTGGATTTCTTCTCTACTCTGCAGACATGGTGTTTAAACCTGGGCCAGCCCCCTAGATCCCATAGCATCAGTTGTAATGCCCACAACTGACATGGCAGGTCCTAGGAAGGGAGAACCTGACAAGTATTTTCCTGGGGAAGCCTTCTTGCCCGCTACCTTTACCTGGTTAGCAACCAGACTAAACCAGCCTAGGGTCACCAGCATGGATACCAAATCTGGATTCACAGCCCCCTTTATATACATGTACCCCTGGAGAGCAACAGGGAGAAGTTCCTCGCTGGGGGAGGTGAGGAGGGTCCTGGGCAGTGGGGGAGGAAGGATTCCCTCCCAGCCCTTTAAGAGCTCAACTCACTACCCCTTGGCTTACCATTCATCCCTGAACCTTCCCTTAAATACAAGTAGATGAAGGGTGGGAAGTGTGTCGTGTTCCCCCCTCCCCCATCCTGAACTCTGGACCTGGCCCTCAGCTGTTCAAGCTCAAGGCTAGCACTCTACCGCTTGAGCCATAGCTCCACTTCTGGCTTTTTTCTGCTTATGTGGTGCTGAGGAATTGAACCCAGGGCCTCATGCATGCAAGGCAAGCACTCTACCACTGAGTCACCTTCCAGCCCACGGGAAGTGGTTTTACAGAATCAAATCCAAAGGACTTCAGGCTAGTAAAGGCTCTTGATGTTTTTCCAACACTGCCTAAAGTTCCTGGTGAGATACCAGCTTGTGACCCAGAGGAAGGAAGAAGAATCATAGCTGTAGTATCCATTACCAGAATGACATCTGAAGCTCCACTACAGCCTTTGCTGACTTCATCAACAATGAAACCCTCTTAAGAGAGGTTGGTAGCTCAAAGGACAAAGGGGAAAAGAAATCCTCTATGCCTGGCATCTTGGCTGCCCAGGCTCTGACCATAGATGGGAGGGAATGGTTTCCAGTTCTCAGAGTTGGGAGGCCAAGGAATTCTCTGATGACCAATGCAGATCATCCTAGGTAAGCTCTAGAACCCTGTTCTCCGCCCCCAACCTGATTACACAGGCCACTTTGCATGTTTAGTAGAAATGAGGATGGGAGGAGGCAGAAGCCAGGCTGAGGCTAGAGGCTGGGAATCATGCTTGAGGAGTAATTGTATCTTACCTCCAGAGTTCTCCAGCTCTGGTGGCTTGTGTTACAGCCAGCTTCCTGCACATTCCCCATGCTGAGGCTGTTCCCAACACAATGACCATGGCGAACAACCCTACAACTTCTTTGATGAGGTCCCTTCCATCTTCTCCCCAGGCAGCATCTACCTCCTTGAGAAGGGCCAGGATGCTGGGTGCTGCAGTGTCAATCCTGTGGCATGCACCCCCTACCGTCTAGCAGACTGTGTTCCAGACTTGCCCCTTTTCTCTTACTAGGACTTCTGGGCCTGAGGGTATGGTGGGACATGGAGGCGTGTGGGATATGCCTCTCTTCCTCCTAGTTCCCTGTGTTTTTGTAACATGTGCTCCCCAGGCCTCCACTTTGAATGTTCCTTAGGAACAGCATCCCCCACACTAAATCTTAATGTATTCCTGTCGTGAATTCTTAGTTTTGCTCATTTTTAAATTTAAACCACATGCTGGTGGCTCATGCTACCTAGCTACTCAGAAGGCTTGAGATGTAAAGATTACAGTACAAAGCCAGCTAGGACAGAACGGTCCCTAGAGACTATTATCTCCAATTAACTAGTTAAAAAAAGTTAGACTGGAGGGAGGTGTGATTCAAATGGCAGAGTGCCAGCCATAAGCCAAAAAACTGAGGTGAGATTACCAGGCCCTGAGGTCAAGTCCCAGGACCAACACAAACAAAAACACATGTTTTTGTTGTTGTTGTTGGTTGTGGGGCTCAAACCCTAGGCTTGGGCACTGTCCCTGAGCTCTTCAGCTCAAGGTGATCACTCTACCACTTGAGCCACAGTGCCACTTCCAGTTTCCTGGTAGTTAATTGGAGATAATCTCACAAACTTTCCTGTCTGGGCTGGCCTTGAACTGTGATCCTCAGATCTCAGCCTCCTTAGTAGCTAGGATTACAGGTATGAGCTACTGGTGGTGCCTGGCAATAACCACAATTTTTTTTTTGCCAGTCCTGGACACTGTCCCTGAGCTCCTTTTGCTCAAGGCTAGCACTCTACCACTTGAGCCACAGTGCCACTTCTGACTTTTTCTATGATTAATTGGAGATAAAAGAGTCTCACAGCCGGGCGCTGGTGGCTCACACCTGTAATCCTAGCTACTCAGGAGGCTGAGATCTGAGGATCATGGTTCAAAGCCAGCCCGGGCAGGAAAGTCTGTGAGACTCTTATCTCCATTAGAAAACTGGAGGTGGCGCTGTGGCTCAAGTGGTAGAAGGCTAGCCTTGAGCTGAAGAGCTGAGGGACAGCACCCAAGTCCAGAGATCAAGATTCATGACCGACCAAAAAAAAAAAAAAAGTTGAAAGGAAGAATAAATAATACCTTTGAAGAAATATTTAAATTTATATGTCAACACCTTTGCCTGAAGGTTTAGAGGTATTTTGGGGCTGGGAAGGTGGCTCAGTGGTAGAGTGCTTGCCTTGCATGCATTAGGCCTGGGTTCAATTTCTTAGCACACATAAGCAGAAAAAGCCAGATGTGGTGTTGTGGCTCAAGTGGTAGAGCACTAGCCTTGAGCTCAAGAGCTGAGGGACAGTGCTCAGGCCCAGAGTTCAGGCAAAAAAAAAAAAAAAAAAAGAGATATTTGGGGGCAAGGAAGCAAAGAAGAGGGCACAAGCACACTCAGTTCTTGGTTGCTTTTTGACTTCCACTCTGAAGCCAGGAAAGGCCAATGTTATTGCATGACTAGCCCTCTCCTCATTCATCTCACACAGGACTAGAGAACTGGGTCTGGGCAGAGGACATGGCCTTTGTCCCTACAGCAGTGCCCTGGAATCCTGAGTATCAGATACAGAGGCTGCAGGTGACCCGGAAGCTGCTGGAGACAGAGGAACAGGCTGCTTTCCCCATGGGAGGTCCCATCCCCCGCTACGTGTACCTGGCTAGTAATCACAGCAACAAGTGGGGTCACCCACGGGGCTACCGCATCCAGACACTCAGCTTTGCTGGGAAACCAGTGCCCCAGGAGAGCTCCATGGAAAAAGCCATCAGCTGGGGGAGGTGAGTGGCGGGCTGTCATGATGCACATGAGAAGGGAGAGTTAGAGGGGCACTGGAAATAGTTTAAAATTGTACTCACAGCTGAGTGCTGATAGCTTCTATCTATAATCCTATACTCAGGAGGCTGAGATTTGGGGATCCTGGCTGGAAGCCAACACTGGGCAAAAAAAGTCCATGAGACTTTTATCTCCAATTAACCAGCAAAAAGCAGGAAGTGTCAGTGGAGCCCAAGTGGTAGAGTATTAGACTTGAGCAATAGCAGTAGGGTCAACAGGAAGATATAACTCCCACCCCTCACCCGGGTGGCCTCAGTGACTCCACAGCCCCTAGTTGCTGTATGAGTGCAAATGGAAGCTGAGGTGAGAGTACTCAGCTTCCTTCCGTCATTCACAATGAGATGGCAGGATATTGTTATTGACCACAGGGATCTAACCAGTACCCCCTTAGGTACCAGCTGGCTGTGACCAGGCGGAAAGAGGAGGAGCCCGGTAGTAACAACATCTTCCATCAGAATGACCCTTGGACTCCCACCATGAATTTTGCTGACTTCATCAACAATGAGACCATTGCAGGAGAGGTGAGTTGTGTGGGAACGAGGTAGAATACAAGGAGGAAACTTGCCTCCTTTTAGGATTCTTGAAAATTGTCTCATTTCCTTGGGGGTGAAGCAGATATGTTTTGTACTTTAGCTGCTCGGGTCAATATAATCTATATCCTTCCTGAGCTAGGAAGTCACATGTAAATTCTGGGCAAGGAGCAGGACTGTCCTCATGACCCCATACAGTCCAGAAAGTCCCAGATTTGTGTACTGAGCCCTTTCCAGGCTGGAGGATTCAAGAACTGGAAGTTACCAGGAAAGATCACAACTTTTTATTTTTTTTGGTCATAGGCCTTGAACTCTGTGCCTGGGTGCTGTCCTTGAGCTCTTCAGCTCAAGGCTAGCTCTCTGAGCTTCTTTTGATCAAAGCTAGCATTCTACCACTTGAGCCACAGCACCCCTTCCAGCTTTTCTGCTTATATGGTGCTGAGGAATCGAACCCAGGGCCTCATGCATGCAAGGAAAGCACTCTACCACTGAGCCACCTTGCCAGCCCCAAGGTCACAACTCTTTGTGTGTATGTGTGTGTGTGCGTGTGTGTGTGTATATGTGTGTGTGTGTGTGTGTGTGTGTGTGTGTGTGTGTTGGTCTTGGGGCTTGAACTCTGGGCTTGGGCTCTCTCCCTCAGCTCTTCAGCTCAAGGCTAGTGCGCTACCACTTAAGCCACAGAGCCACTTCTGGTTTTCTAGTGCTTTATTGGAGAAAAGACTCTCATGGACTTTCCTGCCTGGGCTGGCTTTCAACCATGATCCTTAGATCTCAACCTCCTGAGTAGCTAGGATTACAGGTGTGAGCCACCAGCCCCCAGCAGGATCACAACTCTTAATACACAGCTTATCCTATCCCAACCTTGACTATAGAAGGGTGCATTTCTTCATGTTAGCCAACTTCTATCTACCAAGCCCTGATTTTCCCTCCTTCATTCTTTTATCCTTAGTTATTGTTTGCCAACTCTTAGAGAAGTAGAAAGAGGGAAGCTGAAGAAGCCTATGGGCGGGACTGGGAAGGTGGCTCAGTGGTAGAGTGCTTGCCTTGCATGCACGAGGCCCTGGGTTCGATTCCTCAGCACCACATAAGCAGAAAAAGCCGGAAGTGGTGCTGTGGCTCAAGTGGTAGAGCGCTAGCCTTGAGCTGAAGAGCTGAGGGACAGCGCCCAGGCCCAGAGTTCAGGCCCCACTACCGGACCCAAAAAAAAAGAAGCCTATGGGTGCCACCACTGCAGTGGTAGGTAGAAGGCAGTGTGGTAGGGAATGTAAAAGAATGGGAGTATGCAGGTCAGGCTTAGGGAGACAGCTGTTCTTCCCAACATGTGGAGGTGTTTTGTTTTGTTGGTTGTGGGGCTTGAACTCTGTGCCAGGGCACTTGAGCCACAGTGCCACTTCTGGTTTTCTGGTGGTTTATTGGAAATAAAGAGTCTCACAGACTTTCCTGCCTGGGCTGGCTTTGAACTGTGATCTTCAGATCTCAGCCTCCTTAGTAGCTAGGATTACAGGCGTGAGCCACCAGCTCTTCCCAAAATGAAATGGACTCTCTATCCTTTGAGTTCTGAGAAAGAAAGGGAAAAATGTTTAAAGACTCAAGATGTATGGACTAGGGAGTTGTGTTCCCTGTAAGGCCATTATGGAGGCAGGGTATGTTCCTAGCACAACTTCATGATCCTCTTTCTTCTTCTCCCCTCCTAAGGACTTGGTGGCCTGGGTGACAGCTGGATTTCTGCACATCCCCCATGCAGAGGATATTCCCAACACGGTGACTGTGGGGAATGGAGTGGGCTTCTTCCTCCGGCCCTACAACTTCTTTGATGAGGACCCTTCCTTCTCCTCTGCTGATTCCATCTATTTCCGGGCAGACCAGGATGCTGGGGCCTGTGAGGTCAACCCCCTGGCTTGTCTGTCCCAGACTGCTGCTTGTGCCCCCAGCCTCCCTGCCTTCTCCCATGGGGGTTTCTCTCACAACTAGGTGGTCCCTGGCATGGGCAATCTGACCAGGTATCCCAGGACCAGAGTGCTGGTTGTATGGTTAGGCACTGGTGAAGACAGCCTGGTTCTTTCATCTCTTTCCCCACACTTGTAATGTCTATTTTAAGCTCATCTCTCTTTTTCTGTCGTCTCTTGCCTCTCCCTCCCTTGTAAGAATATCTTGAGTCTATGGTTCTTGACACAGGAACATGGCTTTGTTGACCCCAGCTCTGCTGAGTTTCTGTCTAGGGAGAAGACAAATGGTCCAACCAGGAACCTGGAGGGATGGCTTGCTTTTTTCCAGATGCTTTCTGTCTGGCTTTCTAAAAATATTAAGCCATCTCTAGGAACTTTGCAATGGGGATTATATCCTAGAGAGTCCATGACAGGGTTCTTATCAATTTTACAAATCTATAAATGAGCTGGAAGGATACACACACACACACACACTCTCTCTCTCTCTCTCTCTCCCCCTCTGCAAGTCCCCTCCTCACCTTCTTCCTTTTTGCCTACTCCCTCCTTGAGTTCCTACCTACTCTTAACATTCTGGAATTTCCCTCTAATACCTAACATTCCCTCCAGCCATCATTTCTCAACTTCAGTCTCTTCTGGTCCTGAGCCTGTGAAAGTCTAAAAGATACAATAGGAGTCAGACACCGGTGGCTCACTTCTGTAATTCTAGCTATTCAGGAGGCTGAGATCTGAGGATTTGTGGTTCAAAGCCAGCCTGGGCAGAAAAGTCCCAGTGAAACTCTTATCTCCAATAAATTACTCAAAAATGCCGGAAGTGGCACTGTAGCTTAACTGGTAGAGTACATACCTTGAACACAAAGAGGTTTAGGAACAGTGCCCGGAATTCAAACCCCAGGACCAGAAAAAAACAAACAAAAAACCCAATTGGAACACCTTATAGTGTTACAGCTGTCACTTATGTGTTGTAGTTGCTCTTATCCCTGTCCTGAAGAGGGTGTTGTCTATCCATTCTGCCAGTCTTAATTTTCTCCCTTGAGGAAAATAGTCTTAGAGACAGTAGTAGCTCAATTTAACATGGCAGTTGGTTTGGGGGTGACATGATCATAACTAATGATCATTTTTAACCCAAGGTTATGTTTGGCCAATGGTCTCTGTGTGCTGAAGCAGCCTGATTGTAGAGCTAGGGAGGAAACTAAGGCTGAGTAAAAAGCAGAAAGTCCTGGGAACTCCACCCCCAGGTCAGAGCTGTACAATAACACACACACATGCAAATGAGTCTAAATCTCTGGTGAAGTTGCAGTTGTCTGGTGGGACTTTTCACCACAGCTTTTGCCTTCCTTTGGTCTGGACTTGAGATGGGTACAAAGAAATATCAAGGAATTAAAAACAATATACATGGGCTGGGAAAGTGGCTCAGTGGTAGAGTGCTTGCCTTGCATGCATGAGGCCCTGGGTTCAATTCCTCAACACCACATAAGCATAAAAGAAAAAAGCCGGAAGTGGTGCTGTGGCTCAAGTGGTAGAGTGCTAGTCTTGAGCTGAAGAGCTGAGGGACAGCGCTCAGGCCCAGAGTTCAGGCCCCACGACCAGACCCCTCAAAAAAAAAAACCCAAAAACCAAACAATAGACATGTCTTTCCTTAGGGGATTGGTCAAATCTGTTCTGTTGCAAC
This sequence comes from Dipodomys ordii, assembly GCF_000151885.1. Lineage (NCBI taxonomy): Eukaryota > Metazoa > Chordata > Mammalia > Rodentia > Heteromyidae > Dipodomys > Dipodomys ordii. The sequence continues at coordinate 23,704,959 of NW_012267223.1, forward strand.
CTTACAGTGCAATATTATACCGCTAAAAAAATGATTGTGAGTCTTTAAATCCTCTTTTAGTGAAAAAAGGAAAGGTGCAGAAATGTGTATTAGGGAACTTCCCATTCATGTTTTAGAAAGGAGGAGAATATACATATATGATATTTTTAATCTATGCATATTTAGAAGAAAAGGGTAACACTGGTTTTCTCTGGGGAGAGGATCACGTGAAGAAGGGAATTTATTTAGCTTAATATACCTTTCTGAACATTTTGAATCTTAAACCCTATGACTGTATTGCATAGTAAAAATAAATGATAAATCGGTCCAAACAAGAGTTGACTTTTTTTTTTTTTTACTTGACATGCTTTTTGGGAACAGATGTGTGTGAGTGAAGAGTATGAAATAAAGTGGAGAGGGGTGCTGGAAGTGTGGCTTAGTGGGAGAGTGCTTGTCTAGCATGCATGAAGCCCTGGGTTTGATTCCTCAGTATCATACAAACAAAAAAGATGGAAGTGGCACTGTGGCGCAAGTGGTAGAGTGCTAGCCTTGAGCAAAACAAGCTTAAGGCCAGTGCCCTGGCCCTGAGTTCAAGCCTCAGGACAGGAAAAAGAAAGAAAGAAAGGAAGAAAGAAAGAAAGAAGGAAGGAAGGAAGAAAGAAAAAAAGGGAGAAAGGAAAGAAAGAAAGAGAAAAGAAAAGAAATAAAGTGAGTTAAAGGTGGGCTCTGAGACTAAGTTCTCAAGTTCTTGAGACCCAGAGATATGGATATGGTCTCCAGCACTTCCTTTTATTTGCTGGTCATGGGGCTTGAACTCAGAGCCTGGATGCTGTCCCTGAGCCTCTCAGTGCTCAAGGATACTGCTCTACCAATTTGAGCCACAGTGCCACTTCTGATTTTTCTTTTTGTCAGTCACAGGGCTTGAACTCTGGGCCTGGGTGCTGTCCCTGAGCTCTTCAGGTCAAGGTGAGTGCTCTACCACTTGAGCCATATCACACCACTTTCAGTTTTCTGGGTGGTTAATTGGAGATAAAAGTCTCTCCAACTTTCCTGCTTGGGCTGGTTTTGAACCACAACCCTCAGGTCTCACCTCCTGAGTAGCTAGGATTACAGGTGTGAGCCACTGGCGCCTGGCTGCACTTCTGGATTTTTTTTGAGTACTTTATTGGATATAAGAGTCTCACAGAAGGCTGGGAAAGTGGCTTATTGGTAGAGTGCCCGTCTAGCATTCAGAAAGCCCTGGGTTTGATTCCTCAGTACCACATACACAGAATAAGCTGGAAGTGGAGCTGTGGCTCAAGTGGTAGAGTGTTAGTCTTGAGCAAAAGGAGCTCAGGGACAGTGCCCAGGCTCTGAGTTCAAGCCCCATGACGGGCAAAAAAAAAAAAAAAAAGTCTCACAGACTTTCCTACCCTTAGTGACCCTCAGATCTCAATCTCTTGAGTAGTTAGAATTACAGGCATGAGGGCTGGGAAGTTGGCTCAGTGGTAGAGTGCTTGCCTTGCATGCTTGAGGCCCTGGGTTCGATTCCTCAGCACCACATAAGTAAAAAGAAAAAAGCTGGAAGTGGCACTGTGGCTCAAGTGGTAGAGCGCTAGCCTTAGCTGAAGAGCTGAGTGACAGTGCCCAGGCCCAGACCCCATGACTGGACCCCAAAAAAAAGAAAAAAGAAAAAAAATTACAGGCATGAGCCACTGGTGCCTGGCTCTCCTTTGCCCTTTTTTTTTTTTTTAGGAAACATCAAATGCTAGTTTCCCACTTTACCTCACCTCTATCTCTTTCAAAGGAGCAGTCAATGTGAGGCAGTGGGAAAGGGGAGGTTCTATTTGATAGATGTAGGCCAGGAGGTAAAGTTCCAGAAGGAGTTTAGAATGCCACTCAGCTTACGACATGTTCTGCATCTCAGGTACCACAGAACCTTCCACTGCCTCTGTCTGTCTTGCTCCAAGCCCAGTTTCTCCCTGAGGTCAGTGGAACAATGGAAGGGAAGAGTCAGCATGTGGAGAGAAGTCAAATTTCAAAGCTAAGCAGAAAGACTTCAGTAAGGAGCAGGGGCCAGCATCTGCTGACTTCATTTATAATGTGGCCACGGGCAGAAGCAAGAGTAAAGATGGGCAGGAAAGGATGGAGGACAGGACACACTGAGATACCATAGAGGAAAGAAAAGGATGTGTGCCAATTTTTTTTGCCAGTCCTGGGGCCTTAACTCAGGGCCTGGGCGCTGTCCCTCAGCTCTTCAGCTCAAGGCTAGTGCTTTACCACTTGAGCTACAACGCCACTTCTGGCTTTTTTCTTTTTGCTTATGTGGTGCTGAGGAATCGAACCCAGGGCCTCAGGCATGCAAGGCAAGC
>NW_012267223.1:23707338-23709620 GCF_000151885.1 Dipodomys ordii
AGTCTCACAGACTTTCCTATCAGGGCTGGCTTTGAATTGTGATCCTCAGCCTCCTGAGTAGCTAGGATTATAGGCATGAGCCATCAATACCCAGCTTCACACACAAAATAATGTTGAAATATTAAAAGTCATAAATCTACATCTCAAAAGTAGTTGGTGTTTACATTATAGAAGGCATTTCCTTATATATGTGCATACAAAAGGAATAGTTATATATAATTGATAATAAAAAGTCTTAGAATTTCCAGTGCCTGTATTCTATTTTTAAGTATCTAGAATTCCCATGGGGTGGGGGATGGTAGTATTAAGTACTCTGGCCAAGGAAATTAGCAATGAAAAAAGATTGCAAGGGGGTGGACCTGGCCAAGAAAAGTTGCTTGGGAAACTGAAGGGGCTGGAGGTGGGTGTTCCTTGGGAAGAGAACAATAGTTCCCAGTTACAGGAAAAAGAACATCTGGCCCTGGAGAAGGGGTAGAGGGAGGGGGCCTTGGGGACAAAGTTGGGCTGAGGGGCTCAGATGCTGCTGGACAGACCCAGATGCTTGCTGGTATGGAATTTTGTATACAGACTGGCTTGCTTCCCTTCCCCCAACTCCAACTCTCCCTAACTCCAACCCTGACCCAAAGAGCAGAGCCTAATTTGGAGCCTGGCGGACAAGGCCATGTAAGGTCTGAGGAAATCTCTGTGGCCTGCTCAGACCCGCCTCCCAATGCTGGCACGCTCCTCCCCTGGCCGAATCCTCCCAGCTCCTTCCCACCCTAGCATAGGCATCAGTCCACAGGAAACTTCAGCCAGACTCTCAGAGCCCCGATTAACAACAGGCAAGAAGGCCTCATCTTGCCCTAAGAATATATAGCTTTACACTGGTAGGATTTTGCCCCTCCTCAAGGAACAATGACCCAGAAGGCCACCTTGGTGCTCCTTGCTCTGGCTGTCATCACCATCTTTGCTTTAGTTTGTGTCCTGCTAGCCAGCAAAAGTGGAGCTGGGGGTGAAGCTAGCCAGCCTCGCCATTGCCCCTCAATCTATCCTAATGGCCGGCCTTGGAAACACTCCAGCCAGAGCCAGATATTTGCAGACCTCAGCCCAGAAGAGCTGACAGCTGTGATGGATTTTCTCACCAAAAAGCTGGGACCAGGGCTGGTGGATGCAGCCCAGGCTCAGCCCTCCGACAACTGTGTCTTCTCAGTGGAGCTGCAGCTGCCCTCCAAGGCTGCAGCCTTGGCCCACCTGGACAGAGGGGGCCCCCCACCTGCTCGGGAAGCACTGGCCATCGTCTTCTTTGGTGGACAACGGCAGCCTAATGTGAGTGAGCTGGTTGTAGGGCCTCTGCCCCACCCCTCCTACATGCGGGATGTGACTGAGGAACATCATGGAGGCCCGTTGCCCTATTACAGACGCCCTGTGCTGGAAAGAGAGTATTTGGACATAGATCAGATGATCTTTGACAGGGAGCTGCCTAAGGCTGCTGGGCTCCTCCATCACTGTTGCTTCTACAAACGCCAGGGCCGAAACCTGGTGACAATGACCACAGCCCCCCGTGGACTACAATCAGGGGACAGAGCTACCTGGTTTGGCCTCTACTACAAACTCTCAGGAGCTGGGATTTTCCTGCACCCTGTGGGGCTGGAGCTGCTGGTAGACCACAAGGCCCTGGACCCTGCCCACTGGACCATCCAGAAGGTTTTCTATCAAGGCCGCTACTATGACAGCCTGGTCCAGCTGGAGGAGCAGTTTGAGGCAGGCCTGGTGAATGTGGTGCTGGTCCCAGACAATGGCACAGGTGCGTCCTGGTCCTTGAAGTCCCCGGTAGCCCCTGGTGCGGCTCCTCCTCTGCAGTTCTATCCCCAAGGTCCTCGCTTCAATGTCCAGGGGAGCCAAGTGTCCTCTCCATTGTGGACTTTCTCCTTTGGCCTGGGAGCTTTCAGTGGTCTGAGGATCTTTGACATCCGGTTCCAAGGAGAGAGAGTAGCCTATGAAGTGAGCGTCCAGGAGGCCTTGGCGGTGTATGGTGGGAATTCCCCAGCAGCAATGCTGACTCACTATATTGATGGCAATTTTGGCATGGGCAAGTACTCTACGCCCCTGACCCGTGGGGTTGACTGCCCCTATGTGGCCACCTATGTGGACTGGCATTTCCTTTTGGAGTCCCAGACCCCCAAAACTCTACGTGATGCCTTTTGTGTGTTTGAACAGAACCAGGGTCTTCCACTGCGGCGACACCACTCAGAATTCGACTCTTACTATTTTGGGGGCCTTGCGGAGACTGTGTTAGTGGTCAG
>NW_012267223.1:23719400-23724110 GCF_000151885.1 Dipodomys ordii
CTCTACCACTGAGCCACCTTCCCAGCCCCATGTGTGCCAATTTTTTATTCACTTGAATTAATTATACAAGGAGGATTTCATTGTTACATTTCCATACATGCTTATCATATATTTCAGTCAATCTTACTCCTTCTATCACTTTTCCTCCTCCCTTCCCTAAACCATTCAACAGATTTTACTGTTCTATATTCAGAGATGCAAACAATTTGTTTCAACTGTATTCAACCTCTTTCATCTTCCTCATAATCCCAACCCCCTCCCCCTGAGACTCACCTCCGAACAGAGCCTGTTGCTCCTCCCTGCCCTCCCATCTCCCTACAACTTTCACTGAGGTTCTTTATGCTGTTTTCACATAGACTTGCATAGTATTGCAATTATTCACCCTCTAACTTTTTTCCCCTTCCTTATCTCCTTCTAAGTAGTCCTCTGGTTAAATTCATGTTCTGTGGTTATCCATATAATATATAATATAATTTGTATATATATATACACAAGTGTATATGCCTATGAATATATGTGTCTTTTTGGTCTACATATGAGTGAAAACATATGATATTTTGTTTTTTGCGCTTGTCATGTTTCACTCAATATGCTATTCTGAAATTGCATGACATTTTCCTGTCAATGAAATGATTTCATTTTTCTTTCTGTCCATGTTATATTCCACAGTGTGTGTATATATATATATATATATATATATACATGTATGCACATACACACACACACATAGACACACATACACATATATGTCTCACATGTTTGTTAGCCATTCATTGCTGGCACCTTGACTGATCCCATTATTTGGCTATTGTGAAAAGAGCTGTGGTAAACAGTTCTGTGATAGAATTCTCTTTGGAACATAAATCAGAGTGGACTGTGACCTGCCATCTGCACTGGGTCAACAGCTCCTCTCAGGCATCATGTCCTTGGCCCTGTCCTCAGCCTTGTGGGCTGGGGTGGGTTCTGGCTCTCAGGTGATAAACTCATCTTTACAAGTTCAGAAAGGCTGTAGCTGAATTTTTTTTTGCAGAGAAATATAATCTAGGGCTGGGAATGTAGCTCAGTGATAGAGTCCTTGCCTAGCATGCATGAGGCCCTGAGTTCAATTCCTCAGTACCACATATACAGAAAAAGCCAGAAGTAGCTCTGTGACTCAAGTGGTAGAGTGCTAGCATCGAGCACAGAGAGGCTCAGGGACAGAGCCCAGGCCCTGAGTTCAATCCCCAGGACTGGCAAAGAAAAAAAAAAAGAAAAGAAAAGAAAGAAGAGAAAAAGAAATATAATCTAAGCCAGGCGCCGGTGGCTCAGGCCTGTAATCCTCGCTACTGAGGAGGCTGAGATCTGAGGATCACGGTTCAAAGCTAGCTCGGGCAGGGAAGTCCATGAAACTCTTATCTCCAATAAAACACTAGAAAACTGGAAGTGGTGCCATGGCTCAAGCGGTAGAGTGCTCGCCTTGAGCTGATGAGCACAGGGACAGTGCCCAGGCCCAGAGTTCAAGCCCCACAACTGACAAAAAAAAAAAGAAAGGAAGAAAAAGAAAGAAAGAAAGAAAAAAGAAAGAAATATATAATCTAGTAGGGAAAGAGAGGTTGTAGTCCCATCTTCTGAGTATTTCTCCCAAGACACACCCCTCCCGCTTTCAACAAGTTTTTAGGCTCATCAGCATGATGATTAATAAAATTAAGGTGAGGGGGGGAGGGGAAGGGTTGGTGGGGGGGGAGGGGGGAGGCTGGAAAGGGATGTGAAGGGTAAACAAAGGAGGAGGCTGCAATGCTTGGTAAGAAATGTATGCATTATCCTGCCCATGTAATTGTAACCCCTCTGTACAGTATGTTCACAAATAAAATAAAATTAAATAAAAAAAAATAATAAAATTAAGGTGAAAAGATACTGGAATGAGCAATGTGAAAGAGAGACAGAAAAAATGGAAATGGTGGTTCCTTTGGAAAGTACCAGTTGACCCACTGGTAACCAAGGCAAAGTCTCAGCCTTGGAACACCTCCTACTTCCCCAATATGAGAACCTGATGATCCCCCTGACACTGAACATCTTTGACCTCTCCTTGGTACCATGGCTCAAGACAAAGATGCAAGCCAGCTGATTCTGTGTTCTCCACTGAAAGTTGGACATGACTTCGCCTTTCTCTCTCTCAGAGAGAAGAAAGAGAGAGAGAGAGGGAGGGAGGGAGGGAAAGAGAGAGAGAGAGAGTATGTGTGTGTGTGGCCTGGACCTTGAACTCAAGGCCTGGACACTGTCCCTGAGCACTTTTGCTCAAGGCTAGCATTCTATCACTTAAGCCACAGCTCTACTTCTGGCTTTTTGGTGGTTAATTGGAGATAAAAGTCTCATGGACTTTCCTGTCTGGGCTGGCTTTGAACCATGATCCTCAGCTCTCAGTTTCTTGACCCTTGTGTCAAGACTAGTAGCCTTGAATGAAAAAGCTAAGTGTCAGTATCCAGGCCTTGACTTCAAGCTCTAGTAAATGCTGAGAGACAGAGAGAGCAGACAGACAGAGACAGAGAGAGAATGAATAAGAGTCTCAGTTACATAGGTCCCACAAACAAAAAAGTGTCAACCTTCTGACTTTCTCTGTACCACAATGATTCCCTCCAAGGACTAAAATACTTGGATCACTGGACTCATCCCTTCAGTACCCCCTCAACACTTCCCAGGTGCTTTATGTTCTCTTCAACTTAGACTGTGTGGCAGAGAGAATTCTGATTGCTGGAAGTTCAGCAGCAGGAGACAGTGTTGAGGAACAGAGCAGAGAAGGTGTTACAAACGAAAGAAAAGAAGGAAGGAAGGAAAAAAGGGAGGATGGAAGGAAGGAAGCAAGCAAGCAAAGGAGGGAGGGAAGGAGGGAAAGATAAGAGATCCAGCTAACAGAGATGGGAGCAGGTAAAGTTGGTCATCAGCCTTGGAAGTAGGAGACTGGTTCCATTTGCAGGGTCCTGAAGGAAGAGTCTTTAGGCAGAGTGGCTTCCCCTTCCTCTTGCCTCCTGCCAGCTGTAGTCTCCAAATCCCACCCCTCTATCCACTTGGCTCCCCACTTCTGTCCCTGAATGTGTTGTTTAATTTGGAATGGAAAAGAGAAGCCTCTGTAGGTCATTCAAAGTCTAGGTTCCTATCTGAGCCCCACCACTGCGCATGCCTGATCCCTATGGCTCCACCCCTCTGCCCCAAGGCTTCTTTTTTTCCTAGTGAGCCTTTAGCTCATTCACAGACCAAGACCCTCTGGAGGGTAAGTAGGAGAACCATCTTGCACCCAAGTCTTGTTTAACCCTTGGCATTTCCATTTCCCAGCTGCGTAGAGCTGGAGCCTGGAGATGGCACAAGCTTTAGCTGTGGATGCCTTTATGCTTTTTTGCCTAGTTAGTGTATTGGTGACAGGCACAGGTGAAGGTGAGGCTGAGAGGGGGAAAACCATAGACAGAGAATGTCAACCGGGCCTCTCTCCTCATGGCCCCTGCATCCCTCCCAGTGGCCAGCCGTGGACACATTCCAGCCAGAGCCAGATATTTGCAGACCTCAGCCCAGAAGAGCTGACAGCTGTGATGGATTTTCTCACCCAGGAACTTGGACCAGGGCTGGTGGATGCAGCCCAGGCTCAGCCCTCTGACAACTGTGTCTTCTCAGTGGAGCTGCAGCTGCCCTCCAAGGCTGCAGCCTTGGCCCACCTGGACAGAGGGGGCCCCCCACCTGCTCGGGAAGCACTGGCCATCGTCTTCTTTGGTGGACAACGGCAGCCTAATGTGAGTGAGCTGGTTGTAGGGCCTCTGCCCCACCCCTCCTACATGCGGGATGTGACTGAGGAACATCATGGAGGCCCGTTGCCCTTTTACAGACGCCCTGTGCTGGAAAGAGAGTACTTGGACATACGCCAGATGATCTTTGACAGGGAGCTGCCTAAGGCTGCTGGGCTCCTCCATCACTGTTGCTTCTACAAACACCAGGGCCGAAACTTGTTGGCAATGAACACAGCCCCCCGTGGACTACAATCAGGGGACAGAGCTACCTGGTTTGGCCTCTACTACAAACTCTCAGGAGCTGGGTTTTTCCTGCACCCTGTGGGGCTGGAGCTGCTGGTAGACCACAAGGCCCTGGACCCTGCCCACTGGACCATCCAGAAGGTTTTCTATCAAGGCCGCTACTATGACAGCCTGGTCCAGCTAGAGGAGCAGTTTGAGGCAGGCCTGGTGAATGTGGTGCTGGTCCCAGACAATGGCACAGGTGCGTCCTGGTCCTTGAAGTCCCCGGTAGCCCCTGGTGCGGCTCCTCCTCTACAGTTCTACCCTCAAGGTCCTCGCTTCAGTGTCCAGGGGAGCCAAGTGTCCTCTCCATTGTGGACTTTCTCCTTTGGCCTGGGAGCTTTCAGTGGTCCGAGGATCTTTGACATCCGGTTCCAAGGAGAGAGAGTAGCCTATGAAGTGAGCGTCCAGGAGGCCTTGGCGGTGTATGGTGGGAATTCCCCTGTTGCTCTGCTGACTTGGTATATTGATGGTGCTTTTGGCTTGGGCCAGTTCTCTACGCCCTTGACTCGTGGGGTTGACTGCCCCTATGTGGCCACCTATGTGGACTGGCATTTCCTTTTGGAGTCCCAGACCCCCAAAACTCTACGTGATGCCTTTTGTGTGTTTGAACAGAACCAGGGTCTTCCACTGCGGCGACACCACTCAGAATTCGACTCTTACTATTTTGGGGGCCTTG
>NW_012267223.1:23725195-23756055 GCF_000151885.1 Dipodomys ordii
TATCAGATACAGAGGCTGCAGGTGACCCGGAAGCTGCTGGAGACAGAGGAACAGGCTGCTTTCCCCATGGGAGGTCCCATCCCCCGCTACGTGTACCTGGCTAGCAATCACAGCAACAAGTGGGGTCACCCACGGGGCTACCGCATCCAGACACTCAGCTTTGCTGGGAAACCAGTGCCCCAGGAGAGCTCCTTGGAAAAAGCCTGCAGCTGGGTGAGGTGGGTGGAGGGCGGTCCCACAGGGCTGGAGAGGTGGACCCTATACCCCATCGGTGCATATACATGTTCTGTCATTTTACTTTATGGTGATATTGAGGTTCAAACTCAGGAGATTATGCTTACTGGGCAGGTGCTTTACCACTTGAGTTGTGCCTCCAGCCCTTTTTGCTCTTATTTTTTAGATAAAGTCTCACATTTTCCTTGAGCTAGCCTAGTCTGTGAATCTATTTGTACTTCCTATGTATCCAGAATGATACAAGCTATTGTGGCCAGGTTTTTGTTTTTGTTTTTGTTGTTGTTGTTGGTTGTGGGGCCTGAACTCTGGGCCTGGGTGCTGTCCCTGAGCTTCTTTTGCTTAAGGATAGCACTCTACCACTTGAACCACACCTGTACTTCCAGCTCTTCTCTCTCTGTCTGTCTCTCTGTCTCTGTCTCTATATCTGTCTATCTGTCTGTCTCTGTCTGTCTCTCTGTCTGTCTCTGTCTGTCTCTGTCTGTCTCTCTGTCTGTCTCTGTCTGTCTCTCTGTCTGTCTCTGTCTCTTTCTTTGTCAGTCATGGGTAGGGCTTGAACTCTAGGCCTAGATGCTGTCCGTCAGCTCTTCATCTCATAGCTAGTGCTCTACCACTTGAGCCACAGCACCACCTCTAGCCTTTTCTGTTTATGTGATGTTGAGGAATCGAACCCAGGGCCTCATGCATGTGAGGCAAGTACTCTACCACTGAGCCACCTTCCCAGCTCTACTTCTGGCTATTCTAATGGTTATTTGGAGATAAGGGTCTCATGGATTTTCCTGCCTAGGCTGGCTGAGATCTGAGGGTTGCAGGTCAAATCCTACCTGAGTAGGTAGGATTATAGGCATGAGCCACTGGTGCCTGGCTTCCAACCTCCTCTTAATGATCACCTAGATGGGTATATGGATAGATGGCAAAATATTATGCACTGAAACACAAACAGTAAAATGTTAATGGTAAAATCTAGGTTGTAAATATGTGTGTGTTCACAATTCCTCCATTTTTTTTTCTTTTCGTACTGGTACTAGGTCTTGAACTCAGGGCCTTGTGCTCTTGCTTGGCTTTTTTATTAAAGGCCAGTACTCTACTATACCTCCACTTCTGCCTTTTTGCTGGGTAGTTAGAGAAAAGAGTCTCTTGGGCTAGGTGCTGGTGGCTTACGCCTGTAATCCAAGCTATATTCAGGAGGGCAAGATCTGAGGATAATGGTTTGAAGCCAACTGGGGCAGGAAAGTCCATGAGACTCTTTTTTTTTTTAATCAGTTGTGGGTCTTGAACTCTGGGCCTTGGCACTGTCCCTGAGCTCTTTAGCTCAAGGCAAGTGTTTTGCCACTTGAGCCACAGTGCCACTTCTGGTTTTCTGGTGGTTAACTGGAGATAAGAGACTCAAGGACTTCCCTGCCTGGGCTGGCTTTGAAGCTCGATCCTCAGGTCTCAGCCTCCTGAGTAGCTAGGATTACAAGGTGAACCACTGGTGCCTGCTAATCACAGAAAAAGCTGGATTGGCGCTGTGGCTCACATAGTAGAGTGCTAGCCTTGAGCAAAAAAGAAGCTCAAGGACAGGGCCCAGGCCCAGAGTTCAAGCCCCAGGACTACAAAAAAAAAAGTCTCTTAGATTTGTCTTTCTTGGCTGGTTTTGAACCTTGATCCTCAGATCTCAGCTTCCTAAGTAGTTGAGATTACAGATGTGGGCCACCAGCACCTGGCCTTTCAATGTTTCTGTGTGTTTAAAATATTCCAAATAAGCAGGGTGCCAGTGACTCACACCTTTAATCCTAGTTACTCAGGAGGCTGAGATCTGAGGATCAAGGTTCAAAGCCAGCCTGGGCAGGAAAGTCCGGGAGACTCTGATCTCTAATAAACCACTAGAAACCGGGAAGTGGCGCTGTGGCTCAAGCCGTAGAGTGCTAGCCTTGAGCTGAAGAGCGCAGGGACAGCGCCCAGGCCTAGAATTCAAGCCCCACTACCGGAAAAAAAAAAAAAAGAAAGTCTGTGAGACTCTTACCTCCAATTAAATCACAGAAAAGCCAGAAGTGGTACTAGGGCTCAAATGGTAGCAAAAGGAGCTCAGGGACAGCACTGAGGCCCAGAGTTCAAGCTCAGGACTGACAAAAAAAAAAAAATCAAATTAAAGGTTGGAGTTAAAAACAAAGAGTAAGCCGGGCACTGGTGGCTCACGCCTGTAATCCTAGCTACTTAGAAGGCTGAGATCTGAGAACCGTAGTTCAAAGCCAGCCTAGGCAGGAAAGTGCATCAGACTCTTATCTCCAATAAACCACTCAGAAAACCAGAAGTGGCACAGTGGCTCAAGAGGTAGAGCGCTAGCCTTGAGCTGAAGAGCTGAGAGACAGAGTTCAGGCCCAGAGTTCAAGCCCCATGACCAAAAAACCCTCCAAAAACCCCCAAAGAGTAAGGCAATATTCCTTCAAATGCAGGTATTTGAGATCCTGAACCTTACCTTGGGCATTTGTATAAATATGGATGTAAGGAACAGGATACACATCAGATTCTGATCTAGAAGTGTGGGTAAAATATGGATTCTAGGCCATGTGATCTTTGAGGTATACGGTTCAATGAATGCAGAAATGAACTCCATGGGGTTGGGAAAGAAGAACTGAGCAGAGAATAGTAAAGATGCTCAGTACCTTCAAGACCTTTGTGCTCATTTCCTGTTTGTGTTCCCTTTATAATGCAGTTCCCAGCAGCAGGACCAATGGATGACCATGTAGGACTAATCAAAATTGTCCTTAGGGCCTTGTCCACATGGCATTATGCCTGTGAAACCCAGCAGAGTGAAACAGGAGGATTGTAGATACGAGGCCATTCTGGGCTACCTAGTGATTTTAATACAAGCCCAATTTATGCAGCATGATCTTCTCTCAAAAAACAAAAAACAGTTTTTTCTTTGCCCAGCCCCAGTGGCTTGCACCTGTAATCTTAGTTTCTCAGGGGGCTTAGATCTAAGGATCATGGCTCTGGCACTTTGGGTAGCCAAATCTGAGAGTCTCTTATCTCTAGTAGACCACTAAAAAGCCAGAAGTGGAGCTGTGCTAGAGTGCTAGCCTTTGGCAACAAATCTAAGGGAAAGTATGAGGTACTGAGTTCAAGCCCTGGTATCAGCACATACAAAAAAAATAAAAATAAAATTCTCTTTTGTAGGTATCAGCTGGCAGTGACTCAGCGGAAGGAGGCAGAATCCAGTAGCACAAGCATCTACAATCTGAATGATCCCTGGACACCTACTGTGGACTTCACCAACTTCATCAACAACGAGAGCATTGCAGGGCAGGTAAGCTAAGTGAGAGATGAAGGAGGAGGTGGGAATAGGAGTCAGGGAGCATAGAAGCCAAGAATAAGCTACCCTCACTCTCTCCCTAGCCAGACTTCTCAGGGGTCTTGAGAATTGCTCAAGAAAATTTTATGATTTCACACTGTTTTGGTTTGGAGGAGTGCCTGTAGTGGTAGAGCAACAGGCAAGCAAACACAAGGCCCTGAGTTCAAACCCCAGTACTAGCAAGGAAGAAAGAAGGAAGGAGGAAGGGAAGAAGGAAGGGAAGGAGGAGGGAGGGAGGAAGGAAGGAAGGGAGAGAGGGAGGGTGGGAGGGAGGGAGGAAGGAAGGAAGGAAGGAAGGAAGGAAGGAAGGAAAGAAGGAAGGAAAGAAGGAAGGAAGGAAGGAAAGAAAAGTTCTGTGATTTCATTTTTTCCCCTGAGATATTAAAAGAGTACAAGCTCTTGAGCAGAGATCTTTTCTGTAAGGCCATTATGGAGGCAGGGTATGTTCCTAGCACAACTTCATGATCCTCTTTCTTCTTCTCCCCTCCTAAGGACTTGGTGGTCTGGGTGACAGCTGGATTTCTGCACATCCCCCATGCAGAGGATATTCCCAACACGGTGACTGTGGGGAATGGAGTGGGCTTCTTCCTCCGGCCCTACAACTTCTTTGATGAGGACCCTTCCTTCTCCTCTGCTGATTCCATCTATTTCCGGGCAGACCAGGATGCTGGGGCCTGTGAGGTCAACCCCCTGGCTTGTCTGTCCCAGACTGCTGCTTGTGCCCCCAGCCTCCCTGCCTTCTCCCATGGGGGTTTCTCTCACAACTAGGTGGTCTCTAGCTAAGAAGGAAATCACTGGGTTTTGTTTAAACTTTTTTTTTTTTTGCCAGTCCTGGGGCTTGAACTCAGGGCCTGGGCACTGTCCCTGAGATTCTTTTGCTCAAGGTTAGCACTCTACCACTTAAGCCACAGCACCACTTCTGGCTTTTTCTGTGTATGTGGTACTGAGGAATGGAACCTAGGGCTTCATGCATACTAGGAAAGCACTCTACCACTAAGCCACATTCCTAGCCCCCTTTTTAAACTTTTGAGGAATTACCAGACTGGGTTCCAAAATGTATTTCTTTTGTTCTTTTTTTCTTATATGAAATATACATGACTTTAAAGTGCAGTTTCAGCACGAAGTACATTTAGAAGCTTGCTTGGGCTTCTCCCTGACCCTTGGCCCTAGACCTTGAATATGGAAATGGGATCCGGGAGATGATTCTTGGGCCTGTATCTCAGTCTCCAGTCTTGGGGAGGTGCTTCTCTGTGTTTATCGGACATCACCCTGGCACAGTCCTTTTACCCCTTTCTCCTTCCTCCTCCTCCCTTTTTCCTCTTCCCTGTTCTCCCACTATATTACATTCTGTCCCGGGGGAATGTCCTTGTGGCCACAGGACATTCCTTCATTATCATTCAATTCCAGTGTCCTCTGCTTCAGATAGGAAAGCCTTAGACTCATACAGGATGTCTTGTTTAATAGGACAATCCCTTGGTATCTGTGCAGGAGACATAGACTTTTTTTTTTGTTGTTGTTGGTCATGGGGCTTGAACTCTGGGCCTGGGCGCTGTCCCTCAGTTGTTCAGCTCAAGGCTAGTGCTCTACCAATTAAGCCACAGCACCACTTCTGATTTTCAGGTGGTTAATTGGAGATAAGAGTTTTACAGCCTTTCCTGCCCAAGCTAGCTTTGAACTGTGATCCTCAGATCTCAGCCTCCTGAGTAGTTAGGATTACAGGCATGAGCTACTGGCACCTGACAAAGCTTTATTCTTTTTTTTTTTAATTTTTGGGTCTGGGGCCAGTCCTGGGGCTTGAACTCTGGGCCTGGGCGCTGTCCCTCAGCTCTTCGGCTCAAGGCTAGCGCTCTACCACTTGAGCCACAGTGCCACTTCCGGCTTTTTTCTTTTTGCTCATGTGGTGCTGAGGAATCAAACCTAGGGCCTCAGGCATGCAAGGCAAGCCCTCTACCACCGAGCCACCTTCCCACCCCCTCAAAGCTTTATTCTTGTTGCCTCTTAGATTCACTAGCTGAATAAAATTGTTCTTCCTCTCATCCCTTGTCACCTGTCTACACTGTCAAAGAGTCCTCAAATTGTTCTTTTTCTTTTCTTTTTTTTTGTTGGTGTAGGGCCTGAACTCTGGTCCTGGACACTGTCCCTGAGCTCTTCAGCTTAAGGCTAGTGCTCTACTGCTTGAGCCATAGCACTACTGCCAGATTTTTCTGCTTATGTGGTGCTGAGGAATCGAAACCAGAGCCTCATGAATGCAAGGCAAACACTCTACCATTGAGCCACCTTCCCAGCCCCTCAAATAGTCTTCTAAGACTACACAAACCAAGTAGCATATACTTTCATTTTCCTTCTGGAACTGGGGCTTGAACTCAGGGCCTGAGCACTGTGCCTTAGTTTATTTCCCTCAAGACTAGCACTGTAGCACTAGAGCCACAGTTTCACTTCAGGTTTTTTGGTGGTTAATTGGAGATGAGAATCTCATGGACTTTCTTGCCCAGTCTGGCCTTCATCCTCAGATCTTAGCCTCCTGAGTAACTAGGATGATACAGGCATGAGCCACCAGTGCCTGGCATGGCACATACTTTAATGAAGGGGAAGGATGATCTGGTTAGAGCAGCTGCTCAGAGGGTATTGTGAGTGGAATGATCCAGAGCCATCTGATCCCAGGGCAGCAGCCACTGTTCCTCTGTCGTAGTCAGCATGGATGACAAGAAGGTAACTAAGTGTAAGAATGCAGAATTCTCAGGAGCCCAGACATCCAGGACAAGAGTGGCCCTATCAGGAATGGGCCAGGTACTCAGGAGGACCTTCCTAGCCTGCTCAGGACAACATTCTCTGGGGCTGCTGCCCCTCTTGGAGTGTGGACTTTGGATAGACATAAATAAATACTGGGATATTCTCCAAAAAGGGGTTTTGGGGTGAGAGTCAGGTGGGGGAGGTGATAGAGCTCAAAGAGCAAGGTTTATGTAGCATGTGGAGTCCATGCCTCCTAGAATTTGCCCACTTCTGTCAGTCAGTGTCTTTCTGGGGGCAGTGGGATCAGGGAGGAAGAGGTTCCTTCCCCATCAGGAAGCCTGAGCTCCCCATTCAGCTTTGCAGGGATATTAACAGGATCTGTCAAGAGGGGAATTCAGGGAAGAAATTTGGGGGTATAGCTCTCAGCTTATGACTGGAAGGAAGTTCACAAAGCTGGAGCTCAGACTAACTGGAATCTCTTAGTTGATTCTCCCAAATCAACCAAAAGAGCTAGAGAGGAATTGTTTGGGCCTAGGGGACCTTCGTACAAAAACAAAAGCACAGAAGCCATGTTCTCTATTGGTGAATCTCAGTAGATATGGTGAAAAGAGTGTGTGCTCATGAACGCTGGTAAAAGACTTTGGGTCAGCTCTAATAAAGGAAACCCTCAAGAAACAATGACACCCCCCCCTGCTTCCTCCCCACCCTTTCCCCACCCCCGCTTGAGAAAGCCAGTCCAGAGAAATCCAAAGGGTCAGAATCACCAAGTTCCAGGGTAAATCTGGAAGAACACCTTTGGAATTGTGGGACCTCTGAGGACCCTTAGTCTGACAGAGCTTGTGTGAGGGGCTTTGACCCTACCTCCTTCCATGATCAATGTTGCTGTCTGGGGGTTCTACAGGTTTGTTTCTAACCCCTTCTTCAGTCTGGCTTAGTCTCCTGGTGGTCCTCGCTCTGATATTTGTCCTATGGCTGATGATTGACCAGGTTTGCTCTGCCCAGGCTCTTGAGAGAGAAGCCCTGAAGCTTTGGGAGAATTCCTTCTTTTTGCCAAATGTCTCTCTCTCTCTTTCTCTCTTTCTTTTGTTGGTCATGGGTCTTGAGCTCTGGGCCTAGGCGCTGTCCCTCAACTCTTCAGCTCAAGGCAAGCGCTCTACCACTTTAGCCACAGCACCACTTCTGGTTTTCTGAGTGGTTTATTGGAGAAAAGAGTCTCACAGAACTTTCCTGCCCAGGCTGGCTTTGAACCATGATCCTCAGATCTCAGCCTCCCTCGTAGCTAGGATTACAGGCGTGAGCCACTGGCCCAAATGTCTCTTTTGGATGCCCCCCAAGTATCCTGCTTTCACTCATGTGGCGTGTGCTGCCATTCTTGTCACTATGCCCTAGTGTTTTGGCCTAGTGAAGTACGTTCAGTCTAAATATACTTTGATATTCTTTTTCCATTTACTATTTCATTGTCAACATTTTTACTGGTTGCCATGCAACACCATCACAAAAGATGGTTTTTAAGGGGAATGAGGTGCTCTATCAAGTTGATAGCAAACAAATCATTCTCCATTAGGTGATTGGGTTGTTTCCAATTTGCTTTCAAGTGGGAGAATGATCCATAGGATCCTGGTATTGTACAACAGATTTTACCTGGCAGTTACCGTTTCAGAGCTAAAAGAGATGATGGGAGTCATGGGGTCCAGGCTTAGGGTTTCCATGGCTTTGAGTTGATCTGACCCCATTTCCTCACCTAGAATGTGATATCTATTCCAATCAGTCAAAAGACTATTTAGACTCTGTGTGTGTGTGTGTGTGTGTGTGTGTGTGTGTGTGTGTGTGTGTACGTACCAGTACTGGGGCTTAAACTCAGGACCTCAGCACTGTTCTTAGATTTTTTTTTTTCTCCCGGTCATGGGGCCTGAGCTTTTTCACTTAAGGCTAGTGCTCTACCACTTTGAGCTACAATACCACTTTTGGTTTAGTGGTGGTTAATTGGAGATAAGAGTCTTATGGACTTTCCTGCCCTGGGTGGCTTCAAACTGGGATCCTCAGATCTCAGCCTCCTGAGTAGCTAGGAGTACAGGCATGAAATACCAGTGTCCAGCTGTCCCTTTTTTGCTCAAAACTGATGCTTTACCATTTGAGCCATATTTCTACTTCACTTCTGGCTTTTTGGGGGGTTAATTAGAGATAAGAGTCTCACAGACTTTCCTATTGTGGCTTAGCTTCAAACCACAATCCTCAGATTTCAGACTTCTGAAAGATTACAGGCTTGAGCTACCCATACTCAGTGATTTTTAGGCTCTGGTAGGGATTTTTCTGACATTGGAAGGTTCTTTCACAGCTGTACACCATAGGAAATACTTGAAGATATTGAGATCTAGATGCATTCTTTCTTTCTTTTTTTTGGGGGGGGGTCCAGTCGTGGGGCCTGAACTCTGAGCCTGGGTGCTGTCCCTCAGCTCTTCAGCTCAAGGCTAGTGCTCTACCACTTGAGCCACAGCGCCACTTCCGGCTTTTTTCTTTTTTTGCTTATGTGGCACTGAGGAATTGAACCCAGGGCCTCAGGCATGCAAGGCAAGTTCTCTACCACTGAGCCACCTTCCCAGCCCCTAGATGCATTCTTTCCATCTTTGACCTATAAAATGTCCCCTTACTGTTTTGCCTCCTATGGTCAGAATGGCAAAAGAATGCCTGGGCCCTCCTGAGGAGACTTTGGGAGTTGTCTGTGGCAGTGTTGAGCAAAAGCTGCTATTTCATTTGCTTGGACATCAGGTATGAAATTTTCCCGAAAGGCACCATATTATATGCTGGGGTAGGGACCGTGGAAGGTATGCAGGAAGTCATGTATGTTCCCACTATCTGACTTGACCCAGGAGAGATGTGCCAGAGTAAGAGGAGCTCTTGTGAAGTGGGAGCCAGCCCTGAAACCTCAGCTGCCCCTTACCTTCCTGTTAATTTTTTACCCAGACTGGCCCTAGCCTCCCTGTATCTTCCAAAGAGATCTTACGACATGATGTGTCAGACCACACAGCATTCTCAGCTGGGCTCAGGTCTCCAACTATTTCCTACTCCATGTCTTTCATACTCCTTGAATTAGTTAATTTACTTCTATGAATTAAGTGGTTTACATGAATTAATTTCTACTTTGTAATGAAAAATGCCAGTTACAAGACCAAGCTGAGCTAGCATCTCAGGTGACAGATCTGAGGATTGCAGTGCAAAGTCAGCTTGGGCAGGAAAGTTTGTGAGACTCTTATCTCCAAATAATCAACAATAAGTCAGAAATGGAGATGTAGCTCAAGTGGCAGAGCATCAGCCTTTTTTTTTTGTTGGTTGTAGGGCTTGAACACTGGGCCTGGGTGCTGTCTCTCAGCTCTTCAGCTCAAGGCTAGCTTGAGCTATAGCACTACTTCTGGCTTTTTCTGCTTATATGGTGCTGAGGAATTGAACCCAGGGCCTCATGCATGCAAGGCAAGCGCTCTACCACTGAGCCACCTTCCCAGCCCAAGAGTATCAGCCTTGAGTGAAAAAGCTGAGAGCTTAGTTCATGCCCTAGCACTGGCATATAAACACCAGAAGCCCAGATTTAAATTCAAAGAAACGAGAAGGAAAATAGTAATACACGTATCTGGATGACAGTATTTTCTCAGCCACGTGGAAAATCCACCACTCTGGATACCTGATATGTAAGAACTCAGTTTTAGAGTCTTGACCAAGAAGCTCTCTTGGCCCTTGGTGTTCAGGATAGATGAAAACAGGATTAGAGACCTAAGCAAAACAATTCAGTGCTGGAGTGCAATAAGTGCCCTAAGTTAAGTGCTGAGGTCTTCAGATCAAAGAGATCCTTTACAACTAATGAGGGTGTGAGTCGGTGAGTTGGCAAAGCTTTATCAGCTTGATGTTGAAATATGGTTAGAATCTGAACCATGGGGGCTGGGAAGGTGGCTCAGTGGTAAAGCGCTTTTGCATGCCTGAGGCCCTGGGTTCGATTCCTCAGCACCACATAAGCAAAAAAGAAAAAAGCCGGAAGTGGTGCTGTGGCTCAAGTGGTAGAGCGCTAGCCTTGAGCTGAAGAGCTGAGAGACAGCTCCCAGGCCCAGAGTTCAGGCCCCACGACCGGACCCAAAAAAAAAAAATAAAAAAAAAGAATCTGAACCATGAAGATGGAGAAACTGACATTTCAGATGGAGAGAAGAGCAAATCTAGGAAAACTAAATAAGAATGTTTTAGAAATCCAAACTCATCTAGCCTATCTGGGCCATGAAGGAGAACTTTGGGGCACAAGACTAGAAAGATAAGCTGAGATCTTATTATGGGTGAACTTGAGCTTAACCTATGTTCTGTAGAAATAGGGAAGCACTAAAGCTTTTCAGGTTATAAGTGAGAAGAAATACATAAGAGTTTTGCCAATAATTGCTAGGATGGTTTGGGCTAGAGAAGGAAAGTAGACAGTCCTTCTGTGATGAAGGACCTAGACACAGGACCTAAAGCTGGGAGCACCAAAAGTAGAAAAATGGACACTGGTGGCTCACAACTGTAATCCTATCTACTTAGAAGGCTGAAATCTGAGGATTATGGTTCCAAGCCACTCCAAACAGTCCATGAGACACTTAACTCCAGTTAAGTACCAAAAAGCCAGAAGTGGAGCTGTAGCTCCAATGGTAGAGTGATATCCATGAGCACAAAAACTCAGGGACTGTGCCCAGGCACTGAGTTTAAGCCCCAAGTCTGGCACAAAATAAAAAAAGGAAACTAAAAACAACAAAAAAGTCAAATAAGGTTAGATGATTAAGGAAAAAATAAGGGTAAACAAAAGCAGTTAAGAGATTTGGCAATGAGATGATCATGGACATCTTCCAAAATTGCAGAGAAAGCTAAAGGTCCATGGGATTCCAGGAGGGAACAACTGGTCCTCTGCTGTCTGGAGTTCATGGTCAAAGAGGTCATCTGGATTCACATGACTCTGGTTCCAACCATCCTTTCCACTCCAAACCTACAAAAAAGAAAAATCTTTAAGTGTTGAAAGACAAAATACTGCTTTCCCTTTCTGCCCTACAGGTGATTCAGTGCCTGCTCTGTTTCCCCTTTCTTTCTTTCTTTTTTTTGGGTCCAGTTGTGGGGCCTGAACTCTGGGCCTGGGCGCTGTCCCTCAGCGATTCAGCTCAAGGCTAGCGCTCTACCTCTTGAGCCACAGCGCCACTTCCGGCTTTTTTCTTTTTTGCTTATGTGGTGCTGAGGAATCGAACCCAGGGCCTCAGGCATGCAAGGCAAATGCTCTACCACTGAGCCACCTTCCCAGCCCTGATTCCCCTTTCTATAGACCCAAGAGATATTGTCTGGGCTGCAAACCCAGGTGCTGGCCAGATGTTTACTTCCTAGCAGAGCCCTGCTGCAATTTCCTGTCTAAAAGTAGTAATGGGACACACACACACACACACACACACACACACACACACACACACACCAACAGGGCTGCTGCTCAGGCTACAGGAAGCTCAGTAAACTGGCTGTTGTTTTCCTGATAATTCTGGGCATCACCTCTTCTCTTTCCTGCACCATAGCCCTCCTGTAGGAACTAGGTAAAGTATAGGTTAAAAAAACAAGGGTCCAAGACCCTACTTATTTCCCCCAGCTAGGCTCCAAAAAAAAGCATTAAACCTTTCATACAGCAAGCATTGTTTCGGTAGGGATGAAATCTTCCCAGTGATTAAAGGTTGCTGAAAGGACAAGGACAGAGCTGGGGGAACAAAAAAAAAAAAAAAAAAAGAAGGCAGAAAGTCTGACTCCCATCTGGAAAGCAGCCAGGCTCCAGCTGGGAGCTGACTTTGGCTAGAGACTTTCCAGGGTTCTTTCAAACTCATGAGCAGGTCTGAGCTAGATTCTGGCAGCTATGGTGTTTAGGTGACCAGGCTCAGAAGGAGACTGTTTTCATTGGGTATTTGAACATTCTTTGAACCTTGTAAAGGTATTCTTCTTCTTCTTCTTCTTTTTTTTTTTGGTCTGGTCGTGCCGCCTGAACTTCGGACCTGGGCACTGTCCCTCAGCTCTTCAGCTCAAGGCTAGTGCTCTACCACTTGAGCCACAGCGCCACTTCCGGCTTTTTTCTTTTTGTTTATGTAGTGCTGAGGAATCGAACCCAGGGCCTCATGCATGCAAGGCAAGCACTCTACCACTGAGCCACCTTCCCAGCCCCAAGGTATTCTTTTTGAATATACGTACATATATGTATATGTATATTCATGCTGATACTGGGGCTTGAACTAAAAAAATCTGTCACGTGCCCTTAGGTGTTTTGCTCAAGGGTGGTAGGTACTCTACCACTTAAGCCACATCTCCACTTCCAGCTTTTTACTAGTTAATTGGAGATAAAAATATCATGGACTTTCCTGCCCAGGCTGCCCTCAAATATCAGTCCTCCTGAGTAGCTAGGATTACAGGTGTGAGGCACCATGACTCAGCCTGATCACATTAAAAAAAAAATATATATATATATATAAGCCTAGAGTCCACCAGAAGACTATTAAAACAATTCATTAAAGTTGCAGGACATGAAATCAACATAGAAAACTTAGTAAGGATGGGTATGAGTGGCTCACACCTGTAATCCTAGTGACTCAGGAGGCTGAGATCTGAGAATCACAGTTCTAAATCAGCCAGGCAGGAAAGTTCAGGAAACTCTTATTTCCAATTAACCACCAAAAAACTGGAAGTAGAGCTGTGGCTCAAGGGATAGAGCATTAATTGTGAGCAAAAAAGCTTAGAAATAGTGGCCAGGCCCTGGGTTCAAGCCCCAGGACAGGCAACCGCCCCCCCCCCCCCAACACACAATCAGTAGGATGCTTATACATAATACCAAGATTGCTGGAAAAGGAAATCATGAAAGCAATTCCAATCACATCTTTGAAATGTCTTTCCCTTGCCTCGGCCTCTGTAGTATACCATCAACCAAGTTCAGTTTCTAATAGGAAAGATCATCTCTAACAAGAATATTTCCAAGTGGGGCACTGGTGGCTCATGCCTGTAATCCTAGCTACTCAGGAGGCTGAGATCTGAGGATCACGTTTCAAAGCCAGCCGGGGCAGGAAAGTTCATGAAACTCTTATCTCCAATTAACCACCAGAAGACTGAAAGTGGTGCTGTGGTTCAAGTGGTAGAGTTCTCACTTTGAGCTGAAGAGCTGAGAGACAGATCAAGCCCCAAGACTGACAAAAAAAAAAAAGAGTATTTCCATACTGCTCCATACTGGTGGTTTGGCCCCACCAAAAGATGAATTGGAAAGAAGAGTCTGAAAAGCTTCCTTGGGGAAGAGAAGATTAAGGAAGAAGGTGATTGCCATGAAAGTTCTAGAACTTTTTCTAAAAATTGTGCTATTCTTAGGGTTTGAACTCAGGGCCTGGGTTCTGTCCTTTCGCTTTTGTTGCTCAAGGTTGGTGCTCTATCACTTGAGGCACAGCTCCACTTCTGGCTTTTTGGTGGTTAATTAGAGGTAAGAGTCTCATAAGACTTTCCTACCCCAGGCTGGCCTTGAAACACGATCCTCAGATCTCAGCTTCCTGAGAAGATAAGAGTACAGGCATAACTATGGTCAATTGGCTCTAGCACTTTGGCAGAGCCCTGGGTGGCAAGGAAGAAGGGAGGGAGCAGGGAGCTCTTCACTGCTGTAATGAAGCAAGCACTTGCAGTTATTTTTCCATGGACAAAATGTCCAGCCCTTCCTGGGATTCAGACTCCCGATGCTGTTCAATAGATGCACAGTTCAAGGTCCTGAATCTGAACTTTCTCACCACAGAGATAAGTCAGCCATTTCTACTGGCTAACAATGATTAATCCACCTCCACTTGTTTTTCCCAATATGTTTTTTCTAGCAAATGAGCTGGGTCATTCACTCTGAGTTTAATAGCAGTTGAACTGGCCAATGTCTATTACTAAACACTTCACCTATTGATCACTTAGTATGAGAGGAGAGGGCAGGGGAGAGGGGGAAAGAGAAGGCAAAAGAAAGGAAGGAAAGAAGGAAGGAAGGAAGGAAGGAAAGAAGGAAAGAGTGTCACCCCCTAATGGGCAGCAGATATTTCTAGAGTCTTAGCATACCTGGATTTTTTTTTTATTTATTATTTTTTTTTGCCAGTCGTGGGGCCTGAACTCTGGGCCTGGGCACTGTCCCTCAGCTTTTCAGCTCAAAGCTAGTGCTCTACTACTTGAGCCACAGCACCACTTCCGGCTTTTTTCTGCTTATGTGGTACTGAGGACTCGAACCCAGGGCCTCATACATGCAAGACAAGCGCTCTACCACTGAGCCACCTTCCCAGCCACCTTCCTAGAATTTTTTTTATCAGACCTGGCACTCCTTATCAACACAAGCATTCTCCCCAAGTTCCTCAGAAGATAGGATTCTGCATTTGTTCACCACATGCTGAGCACATGACAGAACCTGACATAGAGATGCTGGCTCCTCACAGCCCTGCTGAGACCTAGACAGTGGCCTTTGGATATTTTGTCAGAAGAACTGCTCTGTTTGCCCTCAATTCACCTCAGATCCTAGAAACTCCAGTTCCAGGGATCACCACAGTAGTTACTCAATACTTTCTAAGGTGACTTGTCTGGTAGTGGGATGAAGATGTCTCTTCTGGTGGGGCCCACTACCTATGGCCCCAAAGCCCTGACAATGCAGAACACAGGTCTCAGCTCCCACCACTTAGCACATGCTTCCTCTGCAGCTCACCAAAGCCTCCTTTGCCTCCCCTGCTCTCTAGGCAAGGAGTGGTAGGAAGGTTGATTAGACCATCAGAGACAACATGGCTGATTGGAGTTAACTTAAGCTAGTGGGGAGCCCACTGGGGTGGGGATGAGACTCTAGATCTTTTCTCCTGGACAATATTTTAACCATTTCCAGTAGGGAATGATGTAAACCTTGCTATAAAGCCATGAGCTCTGTGTTTTGTGTTGGTTTATACTGTCCTCAGCCAACCCCTTACAGATCAATATGAACTTCTGATGGGAAATTCAAGTGGGTTTCTGGGTGTGTGTGTGTGTGTATGTGTGTGTATGTGTGTGTGTGTGTATGTGTGTATGTGCTCACTCATGTAGATGCACACTCATGCACATACTCATGAACACCAGTTCTCGGGCTTGAACTCAGGGCCCTTGGCTCACCCTTGGACTTTTTCACTCAGTACTGGTGCTCTACCATTTGAGCCACACCTCTATGTCCCACTTTGTGCTGGAAGTCTCATGGACTTCTCTGCCTTGAACTTGATTCTCAGATCTCAGTCTCCTGAGTAGCTAGGATTATTGGACCAGCTCAAGTGGGTTTTAAAACATTTTAATGCAGGGCTGGGAAGGTGGCTCAGTAGTAGAGTGCTTGCCTTGCATGCCTGAGACCCTGGGTTCGATTCCTCAGCACCACATAAGCAAAAAGAAAAAAGCCGGAAGTGGTGCTGTGGCTCAAGAGGTAGAGCGCTAGCCTTTAGCTGAATCGCTGAGGGACAGTGCCCAGGCCCAGAGTTCAGGCCTCACAACCTGACCCCCCCCCCCAAAAAAAAAAAACATTTTATTGTCACTGGCTCCTCCTTTACAGATGCATTAGTTTGTCACCTAATTCATTTCCTTGCGCTCTTCTGCTGATTATAAAAACATGAATGAAGGAAAAACTCAAGATATTGAAACCCTTTCTCAAAAATTACTAAATTAAATTACTAAATTAAAATTACTAAAAAAATTTGTTTCCAGTCTCTAGTTACTAATTTTGAGTATTCTTACTCAGAACCACATGTTTAGCATTTTGTTGTTACAGTCTATTATTTAAAATCATGACTAAGTCAGACACTGGTGGTTCACACTAATAATCCTAGCTACTCAGAAGGTTGAGAGCCGAGGATCACGGTTCAAAGCCAGTCTTGGCAGGAAAGTCTGCAAGACTCTTATCTCCCATAAGCCAGCAAAATCCCAAAGTAGAGGAAGTAGACATGTGGCTCAAGTGGTAGAGTATCAACCTTGAACTGAAAAAGCTAAGGTACAGCTGGGAAGGTGGTTCAGTGGTAGAGCGCTTGTCTTGCATGCATGCGGCCCTGGGTTCAATTCCTCAGCACCACATAAGCAAAAAAAAAAAAAAGCCGGAAGTGGCGCTGTGGCTCAAGTGGTAGAGTGCTAGCCTTGAGCTGAAGAGCTGAGGGACAGCGCCCAGGCCCAGAGTTTAGGCCCCACGACCGGACCCAAAAATTTAGAAAAAAAAAAAAAAAAAGCTAAGGTACAGTACCCTGACTCTGAGTTTAAGCCCCAGTACTAGCATGCAGAAATAAATAAATAAGCCTGCTACTGGTCACTCATGCCTGTAATCCTAGCTACTGAGAAGGCCAAGATCACAACTCAAAGCCATTCTGGGAAGGGAAGTCCTTAAGACTTTTATCTTAAGTTAACTACCCACAAGGTCAAAATAGAGTATGGCTGTAGTGGTAGAGTGCTAGCATTGAGTGAAAATACTCAGGGACAGTGTCTAGGCCGAGTCAAGCCCCAGGACTGGCACAAAGTTAATTGATTAATTAATTAATTAAAACATTAAAAGAATAATATTATGAAGTAAAAATAAAACCCCAAAGGTCTCAACTTTAAAGTCATTAAATAAATTAATCACCTCTTTTAGAAATGATTATGTCCTGGCCCTGACAGATATGGAGCCAATCTGAATTGATCTCCCAAACCAGAAGCCAACCCCAAACCCTAATTAGTTACAGAAGAACCAAGAAGCAACAGTTCCCAGTAAAACAGAACTTACTGCTGTATATTTTCAACTAACAACTGCAATTAGAACACAGAGGCTTTTCTTTATCCCCAAATAAGTGCCACTGTAGACTTAGAAAATCAGACACCCGGGCCGGGAAAGTGGCTCAGTGGTAGAGTGCTTGCCTTGCATGCATGAGGCCCTGGGTTTGATTCCTCAGCACCACATAAGCAGAAAAAGCCAGAAGTGGCGCTGTGGCTCAAGTGGTAGAGTGCTTGCCTTGACCTGAAGAGCTGAGGGACAGCATCCAGGCCCCAAGTTCAAGCCCAAGGACTTGTAAACTCTCTCTCTCTCTCTCTCTCTCTCTCACACACACACACACACAAAGAAAAGAAAAGAAATCAGACACCTTTGCAAGAATTGTAGTGGAATTAGACTCTGCCCTGTGTCTGGCCTGGTTTCAGGGACCAGGAGGGCAGCCCCATGCACCGTCACGCAGCATGCCCAAGTTAATAATTGGCCCTGCCGATCAGGCTGTTTTTGTATGCCCATTTTGCTATTTTACGTAAATCAACTTACTGATGATGTACCTTTGATCAATAGATTTTAGACAAAAGTATTTTTTGAGTCCAAAGATCAGGGCTGGGCTGACCTGCAGACTGGATACAAGGCATATAAAACAGAGGCAAGGCACAGACTGATCACAGAGCAATCATCACCAAGCCTGAAATATCTGCACTGATTCTGTTGGAAGCTTACTGAGGTAGTCAGGGAATAAGGATGGAGGAAGGAATGAATGCTCTCCATGATTTTGGGATCCAGTCAACGCACTATCTCCAGGTGAATTACCAAGATTCCCAGGACTGGTTCATCTTGGTGTCTGTGATTGCTGACCTCAGGAATGCCTTCTATGTCCTCTTCCCCATCTGGTTCCATCTTCAAGAAGCCGTGGGCATCAAACTCCTCTGGGTAGCTGTGATTGGAGACTGGCTCAATCTTGTCTTTAAGTGGTAAGTACCACTTAAAAGTCAAGAAATGAAGCTAGGGGGCTGGGAAGGTGGCTCAGTGGTAGAGAGCTTGCCTTGCATGCATGAGGCCCTGGGTTCAATTCCTCAGCACCACATAAGCAGAAAAAGCTAGAAGTGGCTCTGTGGCTCAAGTGGTAGAGTGCTAACCTTGAGCTGAAGAGCTGAAGGACAGCGCCCAGGCCCAGAACTCAAGCCCCACAACTGACAAAAAAGAAAAAAGAATCAAAGCTAGTATTCTCTCTGGAAAGGTCGGTCCCTTAGTGGGTACACTTGCTATTTTACTCAGAAAGCCACAGGTCATTTCTCCCTTAATTTGGGATTCTCTACCTAGAGAAAGAAGACTGCTAAAATCCTGTCAGTGAAAGTTAGAAACACAGGAAAGCTCATTTCATAGGAACTGAAGTGGTAGAAGGAAAGTTGGATTTAGTGAAAAGTCTGAGTACAGACTTGAAGCAAAGAATCTTAGTTTCAGCCAGCTGTTGGTGGCTCATTCCTATAATTCTAGCTACTCAGGAGGTTGAGAGCTGAGAATCCAGGCAGAAAAGTCCATGAGACTCTTATCTCCAACTAACCAGCAAGAAACCAGAAGTGGAGGTGTGGCTCAAGTGGTAGAATGCCAGTCTGGAGCAAAAAACCTAAGAGACAGTGTGTAGGACCCAAATTTACACCCTAGTACTGGCACATGTACGCGCGCGCGCACACACACACACACATATACACAATTCATTAAACATTTAATATTTGCTGAGCTATGTGATTTTGCATGTATGGGGGGAGGGGAGTATATCCAATGTTGGAGATTTGTGTATGCTAGAAAAAATGTTCTACTGCTGAGCTATATCCCCAGCCCCAGGCCACGTGCTTTTTTGGGGGGTAAGATGGGGTACTCAGGGCCTTTTGCTGCTACACAAGCTCTCTACAACTTGAGCCACACCCTGAGCAGCCATGTGCTTTTCTGTGGGGTAGTTACTACTAAGTCACAGAAGAGGAGGGCAAAGCTCTGAGTTAAAGCCAGGCGCTGGTGGCTCATGCCTATAATCCTAGCTATCAGGAGGCTGAGATCTGAAGATCGCAGTTCAAAGCCAGCCTGGGCAGAAAAGGCCATGAGACTCTTATCTCCAATAAACCACCAGAAAACTGGAAGTGGTGCTGTGGCTCAAGTGGTAAAGCACTAGCCTTGAGCTGAAGAGCTGAGGGACAGCGCCCAGTCCCAGAGTTCAAGTCCCATGACCACCACCACCAACAACAACAAAAAAGCTCTGCATTGACTAATGAGATTAATTTGGTTAATAAATGGCAGAGCCAGCCAGCCTGGAAGCTCAGGTAAGCTTGTTCAGAAGCAACGCTATCAAAAATCAAGAGATGGAGCTGGGTGCTGATGGCTTGCGCCTGTAATCCTAGCTACTCAGGAGGCCGAGATTTGAGGATTGTGGTTCAAAGCCAGCCCATTAACCATAAGAAAACCAGAAGTAGGGGGTGGGAAGGTGGCTCAGTGGTAGAGTGCTTGCCTTGCATGCATGAGGCCCTGGGTTCGATTCCTTAGTACCACATAGTAGAAAAAGCCAGAAGTGGTGCTATGGTTCAAGTGGTAGAGCGCTAGCCTTAAGGCTCAAAGTGGTAGAGCCTTAGCATTGAATACAAAAGCTCAGGAATAGTGCCCAGGATCCAAGTTCAAGCCCTACAACCAACAAAACAAACAAAAACACAACTATAAGAAGGGGTGTATGGATCTTTTCGAGCTAGTAGAAGTCAGAGTTAGAGGCCGTCCCCAATTTCAGTGAGAAATTACTGCTCAACAGGGACAAGAAGGCATTCTGATGAACTTTGACACCTGTCTCTATAGCAAAAACTATGTCTAATACTTTTAAAGGGGAACTGGTTTGTCAGACATTTTGTTTCAAAGTGGAAAGGACACAAAACAAGTTGCCGAGGCTCTGATGGGAACAGAGACTGTGTCTCCAGAGGTGGTTGTCATGGGCCTCTGGGACTCATATTCTGATGTTAGAGGAGACACAAGTCTCTGAGGGCTGAAGACAATGAGGGAACCCATAGTAGACACAAGTTCCAAGTTGCAAGTTACAGTTTCATATGACTCCTCCCTCCACATATTTTTCTTGGGATTAGAAAAAGAAGAAGTCTCATAGCTACTATTCATAAGAATGTTTTGGATCTTGGGTTTATTATTAACAGGCAGAGCCTTGCTATGTTGTCCAGGCTGGGCTCAAAATTCTAGGCTCAGGTTATCCTGTTGCCTCAACTTCCCCAAGTAGCTAGGACTACTGGTGTATGCCACTGTACCCTATTTCTGACTATGTTTGAATAGAAAATATGTTCAAATAGTCCTTTGAGATGTGCGTCATAAAACCTCTCCCTCCAGGCTTCTCCTTAGCCACCCTGTTCTCTTTCCAGCTCCTTTCTTTCAAAAAGTCTTAGTTTCTTCTAAGTATGGTCCAAGAGTCTAAGTTTCTTCTAAGTGTGGTGCTCCACACCTGGAATGCCAGCACTTAAGAAGGAGGATCGTCAGTTTAAGGCCAGTCTGGGATACAATAGTAAGACCTTGTCTTGTGTCCAAGCATCCATGGCATAACTCCAGTCACTGCTGTGCTTTTCCACAGGATTCTCTTTGGACAGCGCCCATATTGGTGGGTCCTGGACACTGACTACTACCACAACAGCTCTGTGCCATTGATAAAGCAGTTCCCTGTCACCTGTGAGACGGGGCCAGGTGAGTGTCCCAGCCCTTGTTGTGACAGAAGCTGGGTGGACCTCCCTCAGTCTAGACACTACCGTCTATTGTGGATGAAGTTGACTTAAGGGGACATGCAGATAGCTATGACGTCATACTGCTGTCACAGTCTTGCATGCATTGGATACAACTCCATTTTAATTCACATCAGCAAAACCTTTCTGGATAGCATGTTAGGCCACTTTGATGTGTCAAAGGCCTAAGTTACTAGTCCAACAGAGGCAGGGAAGAGCTCATGAGAGTAACTGGGTCATGGCCCTTTATCTGGAGAGGAGAAAGGAATAGAAGTCTGGGCTCTGGCTCTCCTCAACAGCTTGGCCCAGTGAATACACCCCCTGGGATGACCACTTAACCCCACACGCTGCCAGATAGGAGGTACTGAGACAAATGCTAGATTACATTGTTCATTGGTAGTAGAAATATCCAATCCAGTCCTTCCCCATAATTCTTAGCAGCAGCCTCCCTTCCTCAGCACTTTCCCTGGCTCTCTGCTAGGAAGCATGCCATTGACGTAATTCAGGGCTATTTGGGGATTTTTTTTTTTGGTGCCAGTCCTGGGGCTTGAACTCAGGGCCTGGGCACTGTCCCTGAGCTTTTGTGCTCAAGGCTAGCACTCTACTATGGGAGCTATAACTCTACTTCTGGATATTTAGTGGTTAATTGATTATAAGAGTCTCAAGGACTTTTCTGGCCAGGGTTGGCTTCAAACTGAATCCTTAGATCTCAGCCTCCTGAGTAGTTAGGATTACAGGAATTAGCCATGTGTGCACCCAGATTTATTCAAGGGATTTTTTTTAATTTTTTAAATTTATTATTTTTTTATTGTAAAAATACTGTACAGAGGGGTTACAAGTACATGGGCAAGATAATGAGTACATTTCTTATCAAGCATTGTAGCCTCCTCCTTTGTCAAGGGATTTTTTTGGAGAGAGTCTCAATATGTAATTCAGACTGGCATTGAATCCCCAATTCTCCTGCCTTAGGCTCTCTGGAGTGCTGGGATAATAGGTATGCACTACCTCACTCCAGCTAGTATTTATTAAACTATTATTTATCTACTAAGTTCCCTCCAGTGCTAGGGGTACTTTTATCAGCCACCAAAACAAATATTTCTGGTCCTGTGGAGCTGAAATTGAACGTAGGGCTGTAGGATACAGAAATCATATTAAGTAAGTAAAATAAGTAGGATATTAGGATATGATCCCTTATATTGAAGAAGGAGAAAAGGAAGAGAGAAGAAGGCTTTTCCTTAGAAAGCTGACTCCAGTGGATATGAGCAAGAATAAGAGCCATATTCATGGAAGGGAAGGGATACCTCAATAGGGTAGATGGCAAATTGCAGTCATGATTCAGCCACCCAGTCATATACGGAGCTCTGAAACTGGGCTCTTTGGAGTTTATTTGAATGGGTCACCAGTTTTTGGGTGCAGATTCTCCTAGAAAGATGGTAATCTTGATCTCCAGTCCAGAGAAATGTCCAGAAATGCTATCAACTGAGGGTCATCCACAACTATACTCTTAACAGCTGGAAAATAGGTCTTTCAGCCCTGGGGGGGTGGGGGGGGAAGGGTTCTAGTGGAATATCCCAGAGCCCTCTGGCCTTCAGAATAGAAGAATCAAGAGCAAGAACCAGCTGCTATGTTAAATAGGCTGGTCAGAAGCCAGGTGCTGGTAGCTCTTACCTGTAATCCTAATTACTCAGGAGGCTGAGATCTAAGGATTGAAATTTAAAGCCAGTTTGGGCAGACACAGCCAAATGACTCTTCTTTTTTTTTTTTAACCAGTCCTGGGGCTTGAACTAAAGGGCCTGGACACTGTCCCTGAGCTTTTTTTGCTCAAAGCTAGCAGTCTTCTACTTGAGGTCACAGTTCCACTTCTGGCCTTTTCTGTTTATATGCTACTGAGGAATTGAATTCAGGGCTTCATGCATACTAGACAAGCCCTCTACCACTAAGCCATATCCCCAGCCCCAAAATGACTCTTATCTCCAACAAAACATCAAAAAGCTAGAAGTCAGCCAGGCACCAGTGGCTCATACCTATAATCTTAGCTACTCAGGAGAATGAGATCTGAGGATCGCAGTTCAAAGCCAGCCCCAGCAGGAATTATCTCCAATAAACCACCAGAAAAATGGAAGTAGTGCTGTGGCTCAAGTGATAGAGCGCTAACCTTGAGCTGAAGAGCTCAGAGACAGCACCCAGGCCCAAAAATTCAAGCCCCCAAGACTGTCAAAAAAAAAAAAAAAGCTAGAAGTCAAAGTGTGGCTTGAGTGGTAAAGTGCCAAGTTTGTGCAAAAAAGCTAAGTAAGAGTTCCAGGCCCTGAGTTTAACACCCAGTACCAGCCCCCAAATAGGTAGTGTGGCTCAAGTGGTAGAGCGCTTGCCTTGAGCTGAAGAGCTCAGGGACAGCACCCAAACACAGAGTTCAAGCCCCATAACCGACAAAACAAACAAACAAACAAAACCTCAAAAAAAACCTAGAGCCAGCCTAGGGCGCTGGTGGCTCATGCTTGTTATCCTAGCTGCTCAGGAGGCTGAGATTTGAGACGGTGGTTCAGTCTGGGCAGGAAAGTCTGTGAGACTCTTACCTCCAATTAACCACCAGAAAACCAGAAGTGGCACTGTGGCTCAAAGTGGTAGAGCACTAGCTCTTCGGCTCAAGGACAGCTCCCAGGCCCAGAGTTCGAGCCGCATGACAGACAAAAAAATATAGATAGATAGATAGATAAATAGATAGATAGATAAACTAGCCAGACTAAGCTCCTTGAAAAGTCTAGCTGGAGGAGGCAAAGTTGTTGGGCAGGGAAATTCTGAGAGGATAGCAGTGTAATGGCCCTGAGGTGAAAGCATGTTGTATAGGTTTAAAGGAGAGTAATGATGCCAGCACAGCCAAAGCAGAGTGAGCCTAGGGAAGGGAAGAGAAGAGAAGCAATGGTGGGCATATCAGTGAGCAACTGCACATATACTATGCTGATTCTCTGGGTGATCATCAGATTGTATGCTGTTACAAAAACAAGGACCTTCTTTGGCTTTGCCTACCATTGCACTTACAGCCTATGCAAAGCTTGGCATAAGAGTTCATCTGGTACTTGTAGGCTAAATGGATAGATAAATGGATAGAAGGATGGCTAGACAGATGCCTGATCACTGTGTAGATAGTACCTGTTGCTAGTCCCTCATATGGAGACCTTTCATCTTTAGCCCCTGCATCTCTTTCCCACTCTATAGGGAGTCCTTCTGGCCATGCTATGGGTGCAGCAGGTGTGTACTACGTGATGGTCACATCTACCCTCGCCATCTTTCGGGGAAAGAAGCCGACATACCGATTTCAGTAAGAACTCACTGTTGGGATGTGGGTGCTGGAGGGTATGAGCTGTCTGTCTCTGTAGCTGATGTGCTGCTTGTTTTTTCCCCACATTCCCTAGCTTTGTTCTCACACCTAAGGTTGGCACTGATAAAATGGTGCCACTTCTGCTGAGGTTAAACATAGAGTCAGAGAATATGAAACCTTTGTTTCATACAAGGAAAATAGGCCTAACAGCATGAAGGGGCTCTAAACATTAGGTGATGATAGCCCACATTCGTGGATCAACATAAGTAATAGTATGAAAATGGCTATACTACCAGCAGCAATCGAAAGACTCGATGCAATCTTCACCAAAGTCTCATTGCCATTCTTCATAGATATAGTAACGTCAGTTCTAGAGCTGGGTACCAATGCCTCATCTGTAATCCTAGTTACTCAGGAGGCTGAGACCAGAGGATTGTGGTTTGGAGACAGCTTAGGCAGAAAAGTCAGGGAGATTTCATCTCCTTACCAGTAAAATGTTGACTATGACCAGGAATAGAGCATAAGCCTTGAAAAAATTGCCAAGAAAGATCTTAAGGCCCTGAGTTCAAGCCCCAGCGTCAACACACACACACATACACACACACAAATAAAGTGGGAAGAAGAGAGAATATGTATAATTAATAAATGTTAATAAAATTAAAATGCATATCTATAGTACAAAATTATATATATACACAAATATACTATTATACAATTAGTATAAAAAATTAGTAGGGACAAGTAAGTTCAAGTTGAAAATAAAAACTGTCTGGCACTGCCTGGCTCATACCTGTAATCCTAGCTACTCAGAAGGCTGAGATTTGAGGATTGTAGTTCAAAGCCAGCCCAGGAAGAAAAGACTGTGAGACTCTTATATCCAATAAGCTACTCAAAAAAAAGCCTGAAGTGAGCTATGGCTCAAGTGATAGAGTACTAGTCTTGAGGAAAAAAAAAGAAAAGCTCAGGAAGAGTGCCCAGGCTCTCAGTTCACTCCCCAGGACTGGTACTACTACTACTACTACTACTACTACTACTACTACTGCTGCTGCTGCTGCTGCTGCTGCTGCTGCTGCTGCTGCTGCTGCTGCTACTAAACACTGAGGAAATTTAAGAGGAAAAAGTCAGCGCAGTCACTGAGTTGCAGTACTGCAGTGTGCAGCCCCCTTGCTTCCTGATGCTCCATCTGCCACCTCACTGGCTTTCCCCACAGCTGCCTTCCATAGGCCATTTCTACCAAGGGAAAGAAATTGTACTGTTGTGTCGACTATCCAGAACTTCCACTGTTTTCACCCCTTTGTTGAAGCCAGTAAGATGATGGCCTGATTCCTCTTGGCACTGAGGATTATAGCCATATAAAATTCAACAGAGAAAACCAGAAAAAAAAACCTTAAAACTGCCCAAGAATTGCTGATGATTATGATTTTTAAAAATGCTACTGCAGTCATTGAAGAAGAAATCTGTGAGCCAGTCACTAGTGGCTCATCCCTATAATCCTAGATACTCAGGAGGCTGAGATTTGAGAATTACAGAAGCCAGCCCAAGGCACCCCTCCCCCCAAAAAAAATCCATGGGACTTTTATCTCCAATTACCCTACCAAAAAATAGAAATGGAGATCTGGGTCAAGTGGTAAAGACCAGCCTTGAGTGAAGAAGCCAAAAGAAAGTGCCAGGCCCTGAGTTCAAGTCTGTTTCAGCACAAAAAAAGTGGAAGGAGGAAGAGAAAGAGGAGAAGGAGGAAGAGGAGGAGAAAAGAAGGGAGATGGAGAAGGAGAAGATGCAGCAGCTGTGCACTGGTGGCTGATGCCTGTAATCATAGCTACTCAGGAGGCTGAGATCTGAGGATCACCCTGGGAGGAATGTCTGTGAGCCTCTTATCTCCAATTAACCACCAGAAAACTGGAAGTGGTGTTGTGGTAAAAAGTAGCAAAGCAGGGCTGGAAAGGTGGCTCAGTGGTAGAGTGCTTGCCTTGTATGCATGAAGCCCTGGGTTCGATTCCTCAGCACCACATAAGCAGAAAAAGCTGGAAGTGGCACTGTGGCTCAAGTGGTAGAGTGCTAGCCTTGAGCTGAAGAGCTGAGGGACAGCACCCAGGCCATAGTTCAGGCTCCACGACTGGACCTTAAAAAAAAAAGTAGCAAAGCATTAGCCTTGAGCAGAAAAGTTCAGGGACAACAGCTAGTCCCTGAGTTCAAGCCCCATGACTGACAAAAAAAAAGGAGGAGGAGGAGGAAAAAAGGGTGCACATACGTGTGTGCATGTGTGTGCACACACACACACACAAACACACATCTCCTTCAAATCACCTAGGTTTGCCAGCTTTCAGGGCTATTTTCTTCCCTGATGTATCTACATCTGTGTTCTATTATGGTTGATTAATACATTTGTTGTTGTTGCAGGTGCTTGAATATCATCCTGTGGTTGGGATACTGGGCTGTGCAGTTGAATGTCTGTCTGTCACGGATCTACCTTGCGGCTCACTTTCCTCACCAGGTTGTGGCTGGCGTTCTGTCAGGTATGAACTGCTCTGACTCCCTCTCACCCAACTTACTATTTATCCCCAATCAGAATATAACCCCAGGCATGTCCTACATACCCACAATGCTATTAGAACTTCAGTAGATGCAAGTCAAGGGCAGGTGATTTGAAATGATTAATCTCTATTAGCAGATCTATATATTAAGTGTGTTCCTGAAATATTGTAACAGCTCTTCAGCTCAAGGCAAGTGCTCTACCACTTAAGCCACAGCACAATTTCTGGTTTTCTGAGGTGTGAGCCCCTCCCTCCCTCTCCCTTCTTCCTTCCCTCCTTCCCTCCCTCCCCTCCCTTCCTTCCTTCCTTCCATCCTTCCTTCCCCTCTGAGGGGTTTCATGTAGAAATAGGAGCACTGACCCCAACAGGAAGCTTAAATATGGTAGGAGTTGTGATATGACTGGGGCCTGAACTCAGGACCTTGTGCTCTTGCTGAGATTTTTTGCTGAAGGCTGGTGCTCTACCACTTGAAGCATACCTCACTTCCAGCTTTTTGCTAGTCAACTAGAGATAATAGTCTCACAGGTTTTTCTGCTTGGGCTTGTTTAGAACATCAGTCCTCAGATCTCAGCCTCCTGAGTAGCCAAGATGACAGGTTCCATCAACCTATAGAACTAAGCTACAGAGCTGGGCGCCGGTGGCTCACGCCTGTAATCCTAGCTACTCAGGAGGCTGAGATCTGAGGATCACAGTTCAAAGCCAGAAAGGGCAGGAAAGTCTGTGAGACACTTATCTCCAATAAACCACCAGAAAACTGGAAGTGGCGCTGTGGCTCAAGCAGTAGAGCACTTGCCTTGAGCTGAAGAGCGCAGGGATAGCGCCCAAGTCCAGAGTTCAAGTCCCACAACTGACAAAAAAAAAACAAAAAAAACTAAGCTACCAGCACCCAGCTATAATATGACTCTTCCATCTAAGAGGCTCTGCTGAGGACATGTTGAAGTTGCAAATAGTATCTGTGATTTTATTCCACAATACAGGATGGATGGCATGTCACCCATTGCTCCAAATCCACCTCTACTGAATGCCCAGAATCCTCCTTTTCTTTGTATTTGTTTTTGTGCTGGTACTAATGCTTGAACTCGGGGCCTGAGTGCTGTCTCTTAAGCTTTTCACTCAAGGATGGTGCTCTACCACAGTTGTGTTCTGAGCCACAGCTTCAGTTCCAGCTTTTTGGTGGTTAATTGGAAATCAGAGTCCCACAGATTTTCCTGCTCAGGCTGACTTTGAATGTTGATTCTCAGATCTCAGGCTCCTGAGTAGCTGAATATAGGCATGAACCTAGATTCCTCTCTTTCTTACAGTCATTCTTTCTTCTGTTTAGGCATTGCTGTTGCTGAAACCTTCAACCACATCCAGAGCATCTACAAGGCCAGTCTCAAGAAATATTTTTTCATTACCCTCTTCTTGTTCAGCTTTGCCATTGGATTTTACCTGCTGCTAAAGGGGCTGGGGGTGGACCTCTTGTGGACTGTGGAGAAAGCCAAGAGATGGTGTCAACAGCCAGAATGGGTCCATATTGACACTACACCCTTTGCCAGCCTCCTCAAAAACCTGGGGACCCTCTTTGGCCTGGGGCTGGCTCTCAACTCCAGCATGTACAAGGAGAGTTGCAAGGGAAAATCCAGCAAGGCGCTCTCATTCCGTCTCAGCTGCATCGTGCTCTCCCTTGTGCTCCTGCACCTCTTCGACTCTTTGAAACCCCCCTCCAAAATCGAGCTGATCTTCTATGCCTTGTCCTTCTGCAAGAGTGCCACAGTGCCGTTGGCCTCTGCCAGTCTCATCCCCTACTGCCTTTCCCGGTTCCTGGGCCAGTCACACAAGAAGTCTTTGTAAAGCATTACGGAGTCTCAAGTGTTTAAAAGTCAGTGACTGCCAGAAATTTAGAGGGGACCAGAGGTCGCCTGCAGCCCATTCTGAGGCCAGACGTGTGAAAGTCAGCTCAGGTGACTTTCAGATCCTAATGCTATTGGACGATGGTTTACTGTTTTGTTTAAAAGCTAATGAGGACACTGGACTCTTAGAAGTTGGGTCATTCTGGATTTTTCCCTGAAGACCTACTTAACCTATTCTCCAGTCAGATATACAAAAGCAAAACTTCCAGAGAGAGAAAGCAGCTCACAAGCCCAACTGAGAATTTCCTGCCTGTGCTCAGCCTTGCCAGGGGAAGGAGAAAGGTGGAATGCATTTGGTAAAGGGGGAGAAGGTGGATCAAGGAGGAGTTTTTAGTATTTTTCATATATCATGCAAAATATGTGCCAAGTGATCACTCACATAAGTTCAATTATGTTTCTTTTGAGGCTTTTTTTTTTTTTTGCCTGTCCTGGGGCTTGAACTCAGGGTCTGGGTGCTGTTCCTGAGCT
This sequence comes from Dipodomys ordii, assembly GCF_000151885.1. Classification (NCBI taxonomy): domain Eukaryota; kingdom Metazoa; phylum Chordata; class Mammalia; order Rodentia; family Heteromyidae; genus Dipodomys; species Dipodomys ordii. Next base: position 23,754,197 of record NW_012267223.1, read on the forward strand.
TCTTTTGCACAAGCCTAGCACTCTACCACTTGAGCCACAGTGCCACTTCCAGCTTTTTCTGTTTATGTGGTACTGAGGAATTGAACCCAGGGCTTCATGCATGTTAGGCAGGCATTAGACCACTAAGTTACATTCCCAGCCCCCCACCTTGTTTTTGTGTACATACTGAGGCTTGAACTCAGGGCCTGGAGCTCTGGCTTGGCTTTTTTGCTAGAGGCTACTGCTCTGCCATTTGAGCCATATCTCCACTTCCAGTTTTCTGCTGGTTAATTGGGCATAAAAAGCTCACTGATTTTTCTGCCCAGGCAGGCTTTGAATTTCCAATCCTCATCTTTGCCTCCTGAGTTGCTGAGTGTACAGAAGTGAGCTACCAGTATTGAGTTTTTCAATTATATTTGAATCCTTTTATGTATACTCTCAATAATGGTGGGCCAATTTAAAGTATAATCTGTAGGCAATTAGTGGGGTGATTCTGCTTTTGGTATTTTTCTACTCAACTCAAATGGTCAGGGTACTTGGGTTTCTGAGTTGTTGCAGTGATGGAGAACTTGTACTAGGTCAGAATATTCAGGCATCATTGACTCCTACTGTATTATATTACATCTTCCTCTGCACCCACCCAGTTCTGCTTTCTCCTAGAATTTTCCACTGGCTCCTCAGTCATTCTTTGGATCCTCAGATGCCTAAAGGGCAACTCTCTGGTGGTGCTTTTGTATGTTTCAGTTCCACTCTGAAATTTGGGGCAAAATGGTAAGGAGAGGGCCAGGATTCCTCTCTCTAGAAGGTCACTCCAATGTTACCTTTGATTTCTGGAGGGTAAATATGACTCCTTTCTCAATTCCAACCAAGCAAGAGCACATTCTCAGAGGAAAGCCCCACTCCTCCACGCCTGTTCTCCAGTCTCAGCTGATTTGCAGAGTATGTCTTGGGGGGAAAATGCTAACGCCTATTTATTTGAGCCTTGTTTTTGCTACTCATGATATATATACTACCATATTATTATCATTTGCACCAACCATCCTGCAGCTAACAACTTTGAAAAATATATAATATATACAGTATTTTATTAAAACATTTTATTTAAGAATGAAGTCTTGTTTATCATTTTAGATGCAACAAGTTCTAAGTTTAGAGATCTCTCTCTGTTTTCCTAAACAAATTATTTGGCTCCTCTGTGCCTTCATTCATCATTCATGCATTCCATTCATTTACTGCGCAAGCACTGGGGCTTGACCTAGAGGCTTCAGATTCTCTCTTAGCTTGTTCACTGAAGGCTGGTGTTCTACTGTTTGAACCAGCCTCCACTTCTAGCTTTCTGGTGGTCAATTGGAGATAAGAATCTCACAGACTTTCCTGCCCCCAGCTGGTTTCAAACCATGGTCCTCAAAAATCTCAGCCTCCTGAGTAGTTAGGATTATAGGTGTGAGTCACCAGTGGCCTGGCTACATTTCTTATAGAGAAGGAAAACTGTTTGAAGTTGTCCAGGACTTCCAACAGGGGTACAGAGACTTCTAAGGTATGCATGGGGCCTGAGTTGAGCATTTTCAACATGGGCTTAATATTGGCATAGAATGTTACCACACACAGGCTCCATTTGCTCACTGCTCCATGGAAGCCAATTAGTTAAAAGATTGAGGCACTCAAAGAGAAAGAACATTATTATTATAAGCCAGCTGAAAAGAGAAGAAAGAAAGAAAGGAAGAAAGAAAGAAAGAAAGAAGAAAGAAAGAAAAGAAATGAAAGAAAGAGCTGGGCGTCGGTGGCTCACGCCTGTAATCCTAGCTACTCAGAAGACTGAGATCTGAGGATCAAGGTTCAAAGCCAGCCAGGGCAGGAAAGACCGTGAGACTCCTATCTCC
>NW_012267223.1:23756190-23757913 GCF_000151885.1 Dipodomys ordii
AAGGAAGAAAGAAAGACACCCTTAAGGTTTGGAGGTGTGGTTCAGTTGGTAGAGCACCAGCTGATAAGCAAAAGTTTCAGGGTCTAAGTTTGAGTCCCAGTCTCTGACTTAAAGGAAAAAAGAGCCAGCTGTGATCAGAGAACGGCAGCCTATCAGGCCATCTTCCTCGGAGGCTGATGTAGATGCGGTGTATGTAGAAGGCTGGCCACAGACTGGTGGGTGCTTTCTCACAAGTGGAGGCTTGTAGCCAAATGATACACCTCTAATTGCAAGTTCTAAGTTCTGCAACTCTGAAGAAAGAAGATCATTATTTGTTTTATGCTATTTGTTTTTGGTGTCAATATTGGGGCTTGAACTCAGGCCTAGCTACTGTCCCTTAGCTATTGCACTCAAAGGCTGGTGCCCTGCCACGTGAGCCACAGCTTCAATTCTGGCTTTGCTTGTGTGTGTGGTTAATTGGAGATAAAGAGTCTCAACAGACTTTCCTGGCTAGTCTGGCTTCCAACTATGATCTTCAGACCACAGGCTCCTGAGCCACCCACCCATAGCCGGCTCCTGGGGCTATTCTTGTCACTGAATATTTTGCCTTTGTGAAGTTCCTGATAAATGACTCGGTGGATATCGAGATTTCCTATTGATACCAAACTCACCATAATGAAAGAAAACACTTCACCTGATTATTTTGGAAGACAAGGATCAGATGAGGTTAAAAAGCAAGTCAGGCAGAAGATCTGGTCTCAATGCTTGGCTTCAAAACCAAACAGATAAAGTGTTGGGCCAAGACTGAACACTGGTTAGCAGACCAAGGGTCAGCGTGAATGGCCCTATGGGATCAAATTGCAGTTTGAAGGCAGACACCAGGGTCGCCACCAAGTGAAACTATCAGGGCACGTGAGTCACAGAGCAGAACAAGACCCAGCTGACTCCAATCACAAACCCAGTACCAACAAGGTTTGCAGCTCTAGGTAAACAAAGTCTAAATAAAGCATATGAGTGCTGGGAATGTGGTTTAGTGGTAGGGTGATTGCCTAGCTTGCATGAAGCCCTGGGTTTCATTCCTAAGAACCACATAAACAGAAAACGCTGAAAGTGGCACTGTGGCTCAAGGGGTAGAGTGCTAGCCTTGAGGGGAAAAAAAAAAAAGCAGCAGCAGCAGCTCAGGAACAGTGCCCAGACCCTGAGTTCAAGCCCCAGAACTGGCAAAAAAAAAAAAAGGTTATGAGCTGGGCACTAGTGGCTCGCTCACACCTGTAATCCTAGCTACGCAGTCGGCTGAGATTTGAAGATCATGGTTCAAAGCCAGCCAGGCAGAAAAGTCCCTGTGAGATTCTTATCTCCAATTAACCACTCAAGTGGTACTGTGGCTCAAAGTGGTACAGCACTGAGCAAAAGAAGCTCTGGGACAGTGCCCAGGCCCTGAGTTCAAGCCCCATGACTGACAAAAAAAAAGTTAAGACTCATCTCTAATTAACAAACAAAAAGCCAGAGGGCAAGCTCAAAAGGTAGAGCACCAGTCTTGAGTGCCAAGAGCTATGGAAGAGATTAAGGATACACACAGACGCGGGCGCACGCGCGCATACACACACACACACACACACACACATATACACACACGGGGTGGGGGTGGCGGGATATAGACCAAAGACTACCCAAGGAAGGTGCTGTAGGCTTTTCTGCTAGGAGATTTATTTCATCCTGTTTACAGAGCCTACCTCCAAGGCCT
>NW_012267223.1:23766068-23769867 GCF_000151885.1 Dipodomys ordii
CCACTTGAGCCACAGCACCACTTCTGGCTTTTTTCTTTTTGCTTATGTGGTGCTGAGGAATCGAACCCAGGGCCTCATGCGTGCAAGGCAAGCGCTCTACCATTGAGCCACCTTCCCAGCCCTTTAAGTTATTTTTTAATAGGGTCTCATGTGACTGTCTTAGCCAGCCTGTGATCCACCTATTTATGCTTTTCACTTAATGGGGATGACAAACGTGTGCCATTATGTCCACCTATTGGCTGGCTTCAAAATTCTCCAAATTTCCACCTTCCAAGAAGCTTAGAGTACAGGCATGAACCCATCACCAATGCCTGGATAATTTTTTAATATATTTTTTGTTATTGGCACAAATTAGCTGTACAGGGAAGGTTTTGGTTTCACAGTAACATTTCCATACATGAATACAATGTAATCCATTCAAATTCACTCCTTCCCCTTCATCTTTCGTGAAACTTTTTTGGCCTGGGGATTGAACTCAGGGCCTCCTATTTGCTAAGTAGGTACTTGGTAAACTTCATCTTTCTTGAAACAGTTTTGGCCTGGGGATTGAACTCAGAGCCTCCTATTTGCTAAGTAGGTACTTGGTAAACTTGAGCCATACTTCCAGCCCCCTTTTCCATGAGTAACTTTTGGGAGGGTGTCTTGCTTTATGCCAGGGATCCATCTGGGCTGCAGTCATTCCATTTGTGCTTCCGTATCACTGGGGTGATCAGTGTATGCCACTGTGCCCAGCCACTGGTTGAGATAGAACTTTTATGTTGTTCTAAAACCAATAACCAACTTTTATGGGCTGGTGTAGAACCAGGATCCCCTATGCTTTACCTCCTAAAACTACAAGCTTAAAGACTGGCACCAATGGCTCATGCCTATTAGCGACTCAGGATTCTGAGATCTAAGGATCACAGTTCGAAGTCAGCCCAGGGAGCCATGAAACTCTTATTTCCAATTAACCACTAAAAATCCAGAAGTAGAGCTATGGTTCAAGTGGTAGAATGTTAGGCTTGAACACAGAAGCTAAAAGCCAGTGCCTAGGCCCTGAGTTCAAATCCAAGGACCAGCACACAGGCACACACACAGGCACACACATACACACACACACAGATACACACACAGACACAGACACAGACCAGACACACACACACAGACACAGACACACAGACACACAGACATAGACACAGACACACACAGACACACACACAGACACACACACAGACACAGACACACACAGACACACACACATACACACACACACACACACACACACACCAGAAGCCAGAAGGCCTTACAGGTTCTTTGTTCTAGGCAGATTCCTGAGAGCCAGATATCCTCTGAAGACAATGATTCTTTTTGGTACAACTCCACTGAGAGTTGTAGGAAATTGTGTTTTTATCATTGTTGCTGTGCTAATTTGACATTTGGAAAGCTTTAGGGCTTTCTTGCTCTAGCAGAGTATGTCAATTTAATTTCTTTTCAATTATAGTTCTTGCTTCCTTTTCTGAGTAGAAAATTATCACGCAAATGAATTAGGAAGACCGTTTTCAGTCAGCACTGGTGTCACATGCCTGTAATCCTAGGTATTCAGGGGGCTGAGATCTAAGGATAGTGTTTAGAAACCAACCCTGGAAAGAAAGTCTATGACACTCTTAACTCTATTCTTTTTTTTTTTTTGCCAGTCCTGGGGCTTGAACTCTGTGCCTGGCACTGTTCTTGAGCTTCTTTTGCTCAAGGCTAGCACTCTATCACTTGAGCCACAGCACCACTTCCGGGTTTGTCTGTGTATGTGGTCCTGAGGAATCGAACCCAGGGCTTCATATATCTGAGGCGAACACTCTACCACTGAACCACATTCCCAGCTCTTCTCTTAACAAAGTAAGCAAATAAGCAAAATAAATAATAAAAATAGCCATAAGTGGAGCAGTCACTCAAGTGGTAGAGTACCAGCTAGCCTTGAGCAGAGAAGAGACAGGCCCCAGGCCCTGAGTTCCATCTCCACTACTGGTACAGGAAAAAAAAAAATCATGCTTATTTTAGGTTCACTGTCCAGAAGACTACATAGAGAAAAGCTGAGTTACAAATCATAATATCCAGATCTGCTACCAGCCCAGAAGAAACTCAAGATTAAGTCAGATTCCAAGCCAGACACTGGTAGCTCACACCTATAATCCTAGCTACTCAGGAGGCTAAGATTTGAGGATCATGGTTCAAAGCTAGTATAGGCAGGAAAGTCCATGAGACTCTTTATCTCCAATTAAACACCAAAATAACTGGAAATGGAGCTGTGGCTCAAATGGTAGAGTATTAGCCTTGAGCAAAACAGCTCAAGGGCAATGCCCAGGCCCTGAGTTCAAGTCCCAGGACTGGTACAGGAAAGAAAAGAAAGCAAGAAAGAAGAGAGGGAGAGATGGAAGGAGGAAGGGAGGGAGGGAGGAAGGGAGGGCGGGAAAGATGGAAAGAAACTCAGTAGACAAGGAATCTGCCCTAGCTCCCCACCTACCCCTCCTATCCCACTGGATGGACAAAGTCTTCAGCAGCACCTAGGAAACCTGACTGACTTCAGTTTTGCTTTGTTCGACAGAGGCCTTGGCTCACAGCACCCTCTGCTGTTAAGTCACAAAGGACAGGCTGCTGGGTCTGAAGCTGTCCTAAGGAATTCTGACGTGGAAGCAAGAAGCAAGTTATAAGAGCAGAAGAAACTAAAATGTTTTATGCAAAATGCTAAGATGTATTGATTTTTATGATGAAAGACAGGAATAGTGAAGCTAACAGAAGATGAACAGGTGAATTTTTTTCAGCAACTCAGTTTTTCCAGGTTTTTCAAGCTAAGTGGAAATTCCTACATCATCTGCACTGAAGTCCTCAAAATGGAAAAATACACTTTCTTTAACACTAATAGTTTTTTTTTTCATAGATACTGTACCAAGGGTAACAGAAAGGAGGAGACAAATAGACTTAGGATCAAGGGTACGGGGTTAGGAGCTCACCTTGAGGACCCCAGCCAGCCACCAGTACCCAGCACCCAGCCTGCATACCGCTTTCTGATATGGTGTAGCAAAAGTTTTACCTTTTATAAACAGGGAGAGGGATCAGTCTCTTGGGATCAGAAGAAATGGCCTAGCAATCATCAAAGAGGCTCCTTTATATAAACAGTAACACAAGATACACCTGCCAGTCTTATTCTCTGAGTTATAGGTACCACATAAAAGGTATCTTATATTCATAGAGTTCATTGATGAATCCACAGATTCTTTTTTTTTGGTCGGTCCTGGGGCCTGGGCATTGTCCCTGCCCTCTTCAGCTCAAAGCTAGCACTCTACCACATGAGCCACAGCACCGCTTCTGGTTTTCTGGTGGTTAATTCACAGACTTTCCTGCTCAGTCTGGCTTTGAACCACAGTCCTCAGATCTCAGCCTCCTGAGTAGCTAGGATTACAGGCACGAGACACTCGCACCAGGCTTCCAGAGACTCTTAAAAGTCACTGGGCACCTTTTGGAGCTGGCAGACAATTTTCAGCTGTAGAATTTTAATAAAACAGGAGCCCAGACAATGGCATCTGGCAGGAAGGAAAACCAGCAGACTTATCTTAAACAACACTGATTAAACACACTGCTTTATTCGCAATGGCCTGGACACTGGAAAATACAAGGAAACTAAACTCTTCCAAAGCCTCAATCCTCCCCTGCTATCTTCCCATGCCCCAGTATTCCCTATCACTTCTTCCTGTTCTGTTCTTCTACTCCTCAAACTTAGTGGTTTACACTTAGTTGCTTGCTTCTTTTCTTGTATTTCTTCCCCAGTCAT
>NW_012267224.1:0-6868 GCF_000151885.1 Dipodomys ordii
CAACCGACAAAAAAAAAAAAAAATAAAAGGATGACTGCCCCAGGCTGTGATAGAACTGGGCTTTTCCTGTTACTGGGCAATGCCATAGCTTGTTTTGTTTGTATTCATCCTTGTAAGAATCATGAATCACAGATGGCTATGATGGTCATCTTTTTATATCTGTTCTTGTATACATAGCATTAAAAAGCATTGCTATTAAAAATGTTGTCATCTTTAAAAATGCTATGTTCTTTTTTGCTCATTTCTCTAAGGAGACATTAGCAAATTTCACAAAGTTGCCAACTCTTGGTTCCTTTTCTGTTAGAAGAAAAAAGTAAAGGTCTATTCAAATGTCCATAACCTGGTAGGCAAGCTAGATGGGGGGGCATGGTACTGCTGCTGTGCCCTTTGGGATTAGCTGTAAATGAGGTCCCAGGATATTGAAGACTGGATTGCCAGTATCTTGTTTGTGAGCTTTGCTGATCGGTTCTTTTGTGGAATATCCTATAATAATGCTCCACATTGTCTATTTCATGCTCTTGGCCTGTATGCCCTACCTGACCCTTAGTACTTTCCTGTTTGCAATGCCTTCCTAAGGCATAGGTTTCCTTCCATTCTTCCCAACAGACTCATAGAAGGAATTCTAGTTTTAGTGAGAAAAATGTCTCCTCTTCTTGTAATAATGTCTAGCTATGTCGTATCACTAAGATGTCCTTGCCTACGTATTTGTGGTCCTGGCAGAAGGTTATGGGATAATCTGTGGAGACACAGAGTCTAAATGAATATTGGGATAGAATTGTAAGTAAGTCTGATCTGGGGCACTAAAAGGAAGGCAATGGAGGCTCAGATTGCCAGGAACAGAATCAGGCTGTAACTGCTTCTCTAACTTTACAGCCACCAGCACCAAGATTACTTCTATAGGTTAGAAATATTTCCTTTTATGTGTAAAATATCTGATACTAATGAATTATTCCTGGGGAGTTACCAATTGTGGTTTGGTCACCTGATTTTGGCTGAGGCCCTAAGTTTGGAGGTCAAGTAAAAACGGAGAAGGCTATGCTCACAGAAATGATGCTGTCTGAATAGTTGAGAAGCAGATTGGCAAGTCAAAGAAGTCTAAGGAGAAAGGTAGATTCTCCACTTTGATTGCAAGAATGAAAAGCTTCTTTTCCAAACTGTAAGCAGATGAGCCTTTCTCAGATTTTTTTTATTTCATCAGAGTTGGATTTGTCAGAGACCCACACATTTCAAGAGAAGGAGGTTGTTTTACAGAGCGGTCTGTGCAATTCCCATTTCCTTCACCCCTAAGAGTGCTGGGTTCTGGATACCAATGAAAGCGGGACCTTTGGTTCTCCCCAAGCAGTCACCTTGGCCAGAGACCAGCAACTGTCTCCAATTCCAAGGCGAGGACTACTGGAGGTGCCGCTGTGTAAAGGAAGGATCTCTTCTAAGGCTCCTTGTGAAGGCCGCAATTTTCTCAGATATTTCAGATCCATAGGTTGGTAAAAGAATTTACCAAGACAAGAGTCAAAAATGTTTTATTGAGATGCCATTAAAGAAAACTGGCAGGCAGCCTAACAGAGAACAACACCACTCCTGTTGCTGCTGCTACTACTGAAACCGTTTCTCTTTTTTGCAATTTCTTATTGTGATAAAGTGATCACATAAATGTCAAATTTCACAGTATTGTGGGATAGTGATACTTAAAGTCACAAACACATTCTTACCTTCAATGGGGCAAATTGTCTTTATCATGAAACTGTTTCTTATTAGAGATATGCCTCAAATCTCTGTGGAAAGAGGGGTCATAAAACCAGACATGACGTACACAGATAACGATTACTGCTGGGGGCCTTGAGTAAGAGCTCCAGCAGTTGATTACTTCAGTGACTTGCCCTACCCCATTCTCAATATCCTAAGCCCTGGTTAGGATTCCTAGAAAACCAGGCTCTCGTATCCTTGGGAGCTACTTGAGAGCTACTGCAGAAGCCTCCCCCAAGGAAAATAACATATTGCCTACGGACAAGCTAGACACCAGTAAGGACATCACTACTCCCTACGTAAAGGGTGAAACCATTAAAATTCCTATATCAAGATACTCACTCTCCTTTCTTGGTTACCCTCCTCTTCTTCAATAGTGTTCTGTGTAGAATTAAACTACCTGTGGGGCCAACAGTGACACAATCCGTTGCTTCTCACACACCGGCCATATCAGGACTGGTGAATAGATTACACTTACATGTACCTCCCTCCTTAAGTGCAATCGCTATGCAGAGCCATTGACAGCTTTACTGGACGGATAGAAGCATTTCCTGCCATCTCGGATAAGGCATCTGAAGGTACCAGGGTCCTATTATAATTCATCATTCCCCAGCTCTGGGCTACTCACTGCCCTGACCACTGAATGAGTCAGCCTTCACTTCTCAAATCGCCAAGCAGGTGGCAGATGTCTGAGGGAATACTAGGCACAAGGAAGTTTACCTATCAGGAGATAGAAAATCCCATCCTTACAATCCAGGAGCATGGGAGTTTTTTTTTTTTTTTGCCACTTTCTAAGTTCTGTTTTGATTTCCTCTTTCAGGTTTTTAAAGTTTTCATCATAGAGGTCCTTCACTTCTTTGGTTAATTCCTAGGTATTTTATTTTTTGTGGGTCTATTATGGAATGGAGTTGCTTTTTTGATTTCAGCCACTTTTCTCATTGTTGGCATATAGAAAAGCCATTGATTTTTGAGGGTTAATTTTATACCCTGCTACTTTGCCAAAGTTTTGAATCACCATGAGTAATTCGGGAGTGGAGTTCTTTAAATATAAGATCATGTCATCTGCAAAGAGGGAGAGTTTTACTTCTTCTATCCCTATTTAGATCCCCATTATGTTTGCATCTTGTCTTATTGCTGTAGCTGCATTCTAATACTAGATTGAAGAGCAGTGGAGAGAGTGGACATCCTTATCTTGTTCCTGAGTTAAGAGGAAATGGCTTTAGTTTTTCGCCATTGAGTATAATACTGACTGTAGGTTTGTCATATACAGCCTTTATGGTATTGAGGAAGGTTCCATGGATTCCTAGTTTTTCCAGAACCTTCATCATAAAGGGGTGTTGGATCTTGTCAAATGCTTTTTCTGCATCTATTGAGATAACCATGTGGTTCTTTGCTCTTGTTGATGTGATGAATTATATTATTTGATTTGCGTATAGTGAACCAGCTTTGCATCCCTGAAATGAATCCTGTTTGATCGTGGTGTATGATTTTTTGGATGAATTGTTGAAGTCGATTGATGCAAAACTTCTCAACAAAATCTTGGCCAATGTTCATCAAAGATATGGGTCTATAGTTCTTTGAGCCCCGGCCTGGTTTTGGGATGTGTGTTATTATAGCTTCATAGAATGAATTTGGTAGTGAATTTTCTCTTTCAATTTCATTGAAGAGTTGAAGGAGTATTGGTGTGAGTTCTGCTTTCAAGGCCTTGTAGAATTCTGCTGTAAAACCATCTGGTCCTGGGCTTTTCGTAGATAGGAGGTCTCTTATTGCTGTTTCTATTTCAATGCTTGATATGGGCCTGTTAAGATGATTTAGCTCATCTTGGTTTAGTTTTGGCATGTCCATATTTGCTAGGAAAAGGCCTCTCAGCCTTCAGGAGACCTTTGTCTGATCCTGAGATGAAACCCTGTGACACCAACATTACATGACTTTGCGGAACAAATCGCTCAACATCAAATACATTCTATTCTTCAGAATATTCAAAAACTAAATCCTAACTAAAACAGAGTCTCAAGCCCAAGATCTGATACTCAGTCGCTTCCTCCAAAGAAACTTCTGACTGTCCAAACATGAATGTTCTCTACTTCATGGAGAAATTCCTCTCCCTTTCTTTTGGAGTTCTTTCTGGCCCCTGGCAAAGACCTTCCCCTCTCTCTGCCAGGCCTCTGCTCTGGTACTGCACGCTATTCCCAGTGCTACTTCTCCTCCACACCAGCGGTTACATGCCTAGGGGTGGATGCCTGTCAGGTGCCACACAAGACTGACATCTCCACTCCTCCCTAATCAAGCCAAAGCCTGTTGCCTTCCTCTGCCTCATTTGTCTCCATAGGTCCTATGGTGTGGCCTTCCTCTCTGCTACCCAAGCTGCTAGTCAGACCCTCAACTCACAACTACTAACACTTAAGGATTGTTGCATTTCTACCCTGCCACTGCAGATGGAGGACACATTCCTGTCCCAACTAACCTGTCAGTCTAGTCCACAGCCCATGCCACCTTGCATCTGAGGTATACTGTGCCAAGCTCAAACTCAGATCATCTCTTCATGAAAAATCCCTCATCATCAGACCCATTCCCTCTGGACTGTGCCTCACTCAACCTCTTTCTGTACAAAGACTTATTTCAAAACCTGATCCATTTTTAAGAAAGCTTTCAAAATGTTCTCTACTTCTCCCTCAAGAGCCCAAGCCGGCTCAACACATTCTTCTCCTTTCCCAAACTGAGAGAACCTTCTCTGGTTACAGTCATTTTATAGCTGACTGGAAATAGAATTGTACTCAATGACCATCACCTGCTCCTGAGCACCTATTCCCAACCCTCTCCCCATCTGACAGCCCCTATGAAAATCGAGATCTAAGTTATACAGGAGCCCAGGCAATCAGAATCAAGATGGGACTGCACCTTGATAGAACAGGGGTGTGTCACAGGCTGAGCCTCACTCCCCTGCAGCACTAACAGCTCACCAGGGAAAGTGATATCTCACAAAGCCTGGAGCACCATGCTCAAACCTGTTTCCTGTGGCCCATTGTGTCTGCCCCTACCTGGAAATGCCTCTGAACTCTAGTTGGTTCCAGACTTATACATCCTATTTTTACTCCAGTAATCCCAAACTTTGTATACTCTGTCCAACTGTAACTAACCTAACTGTAACCAACCTACCAGTGTATAAAAGAACCCACGTTGTGTGTAATAATCCTGTGTTCTCTTAAGAATGGCCACAGGAGACTCATTTACTCTGTATAGACTCATTCTGTACAGAATGGTCCTTATTGCTAAGCCACTAGGTCAAACTAGCCAACCCTATGTAGACTGTGCAATACTGATTCCCAACTGTGGTCTTCAAACCAAAGGGATCTAGCCCTGTTAGATGCCAGCCAAGAAGGGAACCATGTAATCCTGCAGGAGGAATTATTCTAGGTGCTGTAAACATGTAACTGAAGTCGCTTGGAATGTCCCCCCAAAATACAAAAAGTAGATGTAGAATGGTTTTCCTGGAAGCTAGATATCTGTTCAATTTTTAAATGGCTTAACGCCTTTTATTGCCCCCTGGCCAAAGGCCCTTTTTTTGATCCACCCATTCTCTGCTTTCTAACAAGCTTCTTTGAGAACAAAATAACCCAATGATTAAAACTTACCCTATCTCAAGACCCAAATTTTTTCTGAGCTATTCAGTTTTAATCTGTCCTCCAAGTGATCACCTACATCCTCAAGGTCTGTGAACCTTCCCAGCAGAATGCAGCTGTAGAAGATAAAAGACCTCCCATCCAAACAACCCTAGAGTGGGGGTCAGCCCTGTCAATCTTAGGGAGAAGCATCTCTTCCCTGGCCAAGGGAGAAAATACATAACCAATGAAAAGGCATAAATGACTTTAATTGTGTACCAGAATACCATTTTATTCAGTACACATGCAACTTTGGTTTCTTCTGACCCAGCTATTAACTCACACTTTTTCTGAGACAGCACACAGTACTCAGTAACTTTGGCATATCTCCAGGCCCAACCACAACCTGGTCACATGAAGACACACATCCCATCATCTGTCAAGAGAAACCAACTCCCAACTCTGAGCTTCCTTTTACCTCTGTCTTACAAGATGTTCATTATGTACATGCAATATATTTGCTGAAAGGTGGTACAATTAGAAACATAAACATAAACAACAACAAAACAAAACAGCTACAACTGCTATCCTCTAATTGCAGTTAGATTTGCAGAGCTCCACCTGGGAACAGGAGGGTGCCACTGCCAATGTAGAATAGTGGAATGTGAGTGTTTACAAAGATGGCAGGCAGGGCCCTTGGGGCTATAGCTTGGCTTACCCATCATATCAACTTAATCAGACAACCTTGAGTTCCTCTCCCAACCTAAACACAAAGCCATGGAAGGCTATACCCTGGCCTACTAATGCCTCTTGTTCTCACACCAGAGCATAACAGCATCCCAGTGGTCCTCCTGTCTCCAGTCTTATTCTATCCACCCCATAATGATTTCCAGTGGCAACTATGACCATATAAATCTACTTACATAATGTTTGAAGACCCAATATCTTTCCTCAATGCCAAGAGAAGCCCCTTCAGCTACACCCAGCCCTAATCCCATTGTATACCACACTTTCCTTCAGGCAAGCTCCATTTTTCCTTCTGAGCTAATTACTTTTATCCTTCACTGTTTCCTCATCATTCAAATCTGACCTTTGGAGTCATTTATCCAAGACAAAAGAGGGACATTTCCCATAGTACAATAGCAGCCCCGGCTACCAACCACACACACATACACACATTTATTCACACACATACACATGAATTCAAGAAACATGACTCACTACAGCTGTCTTCTTAAGACTATGCTATATATGCAAGTATTTTAAGTTAAACAATGAGCCAAATTAGTTTTACCAAGGGTACTAGACACCTGGCACCAAACTTCAGAATCTTCCACATTGGCTCCTGACCCACACACAAGTTTGCACCAATAGTGTCAGCTCTGCTAGATTCCAGCATTCCTAGTGTCCAAGCTTAGGATGTTCTCAGAAGAATGCTCTAAATGGCACCTGCATTCCACCATTCAGGAATTAAGAATCCTCTTCCTGCAACACCCAATGTCACTGAAACTCCTGCACCATCTACCTGT
>NW_012267224.1:6918-9118 GCF_000151885.1 Dipodomys ordii
TCTTTCTTGATCTAAGGACCAGGACATGGAAAACATGGTCCTCCTGCCCTTCAGCCTTGAAAGGGGCTAACAGCATGGGGTATGCCCCGTGTTCAGGAGCTAACAGCCTGGGGTATGCCCCCTGTTCAGGACAGGTGTTCCTTCCATGACTGAGAGCCTTTCACAGGAGTGAAAGGAGACAGATGCCAAACTGAGACAGGGATTTCAGGCTCAAGGGAGGAGTTGGTGACTTTCAGCAAGAACAGTTTCCAAGTTCTGTTACAATCAATGTATCCTGTAAGCTTGGTCTTGATTCATAGGCAGTGCTATGGCCTGAGTGTCCAGCCTTTCTGGGAATGAGTACACACTCCTCAGGAGGGAAACCACTGGTCTGTCTTACTGATCCCTTTTGCCATGCTTTCTGCCATGTATTACCAGGATAATACATTGAAGGACTTGTGATAAAAAGGATGACTGCCCCAGGCTGTGATAGAACTGGGCTTTTCCTGTTACTGGGCAATGCCATAGCTTGTTTTGTTTGTATTCATCCTTGTAAGAATCATGAATCACAGATGGCTATGATGGTCATCTTTTTATGTCTGTTGTTCTTGTATACATAGCATTAAAAAGCAATGCCATTAAAAATGGTGTTATCTTTAAAAATGCTATGTTCTTTTTTGCTCATTTCTCTAAGGAGACATTAGCAAATTCACAAAGTTGCCAACTCTTGGTTCCTTTTCTGTTAGAAAAAAAAAATGTAAAGGTCTATTCAAATGTCCATAACCTGGTAGGCAAGCTAGATGGAGGGGCATGGTACTGCTGCTGTGCCCTTTGGGATTAGCTGTAAATGAGGTCCCAGGATACTGAAGACTTGATTGCCAGTATCTTGTTTGTGAGCTTTGCTGATCGGTTCTTTTTTTTTTTAATTTCTTTTGATATTTTATTTTTTTAAAAAAATACTGTACAGAGGGCTTACAATTACATGGGCAGGATAATGCATACATTTCTTACCAAGCATTGCAGTCGCTGATCGGTTCTTTTGTGGAATATCCTATAATAATGCTCCACATTGTCTATTTCATGCTCTTGGCCTATATGCCCTACCTGACCCTTGGTACTTTCCTGTTTGTAATGCCTTCCTAAGGCATAGGTTTCCTTCCATTATTCCCAACAGACTCACAGAAGGAATTCTAGTTTTAGTGAGAAAAATGTCTCCTCTTCTTGTAATAATGTCTAGCTATGTCGTATCACTAAGATGTCCTTGCCTATGTATTTGTGGTCCTGGCAGAAGGTTATGGGATAATCTGTGGAGACACGGAGTCTAAATGAATATTGGGATAGAGTTGTAAGTCTGGTCTGGGGCACTAAAAGGAAGGCAATGGAGGCCCAGATTGCCAGGAACAGAATCATGCTGTAACTCCTTCTCTAACTTTACGGTCCCCAGCACCAAGATTACTTGTATAGGTTAGAAATATTTCCTTTTATGTGTAAAATATTTGATACTAATTAATTATTCCTGGGGAGTTACCAATTGTGGTTTGGTCACCTGATTTTGGCTGAGGCCCTAAGTTCGGAGGTCAAGTAAAAACGGAGAAGGCTATGCTCACAGAGATGATGCTGTCTGAATAGTTGAGAAGCAGATTGGCAAGTCCAAGAAGTCTAAGGAGAGAGGTAGATTCTCCACTTTGATTGCAAGAATGAAAAGCTTCTTTTCCAAACTGTAAGCAGATGGGCCTTACTTTCTCAGATTTTTATTTCATCAGAGTTAGATTTGGCAGAGACCCACACATTTCAAGAGAAGGAGGTTGTTTTACAGAGCGGTCTGTGCAATTCCCAGGTCCTTCACCCCTAAGAGTGCTGGGTTCTGGATACCAATGAAAGCGGGACCTTTGGTTCTCCCCAAGCAGTCACCCTGGCCAGAGACCAGCAACTGTCTCCAATTCCAAGGCGAGGACTACTGGAGGTGCCGCTGTGTAAAGGAAGGATCTACAGAAAGGTCATGTGCTTGAGGAGGCTAAGCAACTGGAACCTCGAGCCTGCGCTCTAGTGAAGACTTGGATGATGTGGAAGAGGAGGACGAGAAGCTAGAAACAGTGCCATCACCTGATCACCGTCAGAGAAGTTACCGAGGCCTGCACGAGCCCCGGCCATCTCCACTGCACTACAGGAAGAGCAGGAGCCGGTCACCCATTAGGCAGAGAGGACCAGCCAAAAGGGGGCC
>NW_012267224.1:10868-11500 GCF_000151885.1 Dipodomys ordii
ACTTCAGCTGAGTCTTATCAAGAGTATTCTACACTATGCTAGTATTTTTTATTCTTTTTTTTGACTGCCTCTACCAAAAGGTAACAAGGATTTCAACATTATGTGCCTACATAGATGAAGCTGAGATCTTTGTTTTCAACAAGCACACAAATTCATAAAGGGTTTTGGGTTTTTTTTTGTCAGTGTTGGGGCCTGAACTCTGGTCCTGGGTGCTGCCCCTCAGCTCTTCAGCTCAAACCTAGCACTCTACCACTTGAGCTACAGTGCCACTTCTGGCTTTTTCTGCTTATGTGGTGCTGAGGATTCGAACACAGGGCCTTATGCATGCAAGGCAAGCACGCTACCACTGAGCTACCTTCCCAGCCCACTATGGCAATATTTTAAGTTGAATAATGTGCCAAATTCGTTTCACCAAGGGTACTAGACACCTGGCACCAAGCTTCAGAACCTTCCACATTGGCTCCTGACCTTTCGTGGATAACAGACCCACACACAGTTTTGTGCCAACAGTGTCAGCTCTGCTAGATTCCAGCATTCCTAGTGTCCAAGCTGAGGATGTTCTCAGAAGACTGCTCTAAATGGCACCTGCATTCCACCATTCAGGAATTAAGAATCCTCTTCCTGCAACACCC
>NW_012267224.1:11792-12160 GCF_000151885.1 Dipodomys ordii
TGGAGATGAGAGTCTCTCAGACTTTCCTGCCCCAGGGTCTCAGATCTCAGCCCCAGAGCAGAGAGGATTAACGGCGGGCCAGCCCGGATCCTTCCTTTAAAGGAGAGCTGCACAGCCCAGGCTTCAATCCCTGGTCCAGGCTGCTGAGGGGGAAGGAGCCCCGACCAGGACTCCTATGGCGACCGTGGTCAAGAGTGCGGTGGTGAAGCAGGAGCGCCTCAGGCCCTCAGCAGCGGCCTGGCCTCACTTCCGGCCCCAGTCGGGAGCCCGCGGGCAGCCCCAAGGAAGACCCAGGGCTCCGCGACAAGCAGCCCGGGGCCCCGGAGAGAGACAAGTCCGCGTCCTCCCCACGCGACGGGCCCGGCCAC
>NW_012267224.1:13084-16106 GCF_000151885.1 Dipodomys ordii
GAACCCAGGGCCTCAGGCATGCAAGGCAAGCACTCTACCACTGAGCCACCTTCCCAGCCCAGGAAGAGGATTCTTAATTCCTGAATGGTGGAATGCAGGTGCCATTTAGAGCAGTCTTCTGAGATTATCCAAACCTTGGACACCAGGAATGCTGGCATCTAGCAGAGCTGACACTGTTGGCACAAAAATGTGTGTGGGTCTGTTATCCAAGGAAGATTAGGAGCCAAATGGAAGGTTCTGAAGCTTTGTGTTTGTTTCTTTACATAAATCTATGGCACAGTGTGCAAATTAAATACTGGCATATTATAGCTTTTTTTGGGTAAGACTTAGCTGTATGGGAGCGTGTTTATTGAATTCAGGTGTTCTTGCGGGGGGTGGGGGGGTAAATTAGCTGGAGCTGCTATGGAACCCTGGGGAATGTGCCTTGGTTGTCTTGGATAATGACTCCAAAGGTCAGATTTGAACGAGGAGGAAACAGTGTTGTGAAGGAATAATGTATTGAGCTCAGCAGAAAAATGAAGCTTGCCTGAAGGAATGGGTGGTATATAATGGGGTTAGGGCTGGGCATAGTTAAAGCAGAGCTGTAGGCGGCTTCTCCTGGCATGGAGAAAAGGTCTTGAGATTCCACCATAATGGAGGTAGATTTACACGATTAGCGTTGCTACTGGAAATCATGTGGGGTGGAGGGAAGAAGACCACTGGGCTGCTGTTATGCTCTGGTGTGAGTAGTTGGTGATTCACCTGAGATAGAGAACAAGATAGATTTAAGGCCAGGGTGCAGCCCTTGCTGGCCTTGTCTTGGGGCAGGAGGGGAACTCAAGGTCATCTGATTTTAGTTGAGAGGGTGGGTAAGCCCAGTTACTCAAAGCCAAGCCATTGCTCCAAGGGCCCTGCCAGCCAGCCAGGTGGAGCTCTGCAAATCTCACTGAAATCAGAGAGTGGTAGTTGTAGTTTGTTCATGCCTATGCCTATAATTGTACTATCAGCAAACATGTTACATGTGAACATTCTTCACTTGGAAGGAGTATCTGGCCTGTTAACTTCCATGGAACAGTCATTGTGACAGTCACATGACTGCTGACAGAAGGGCACAGCACTCCGGTGCTGCTGCTGCTGCGGCTGCGGCTGCGGCTGCAGCTGCTGCTGCTGCTGCCCAAATCCTGTTTCTTATCAGCTATGCCTCAAATGACCGGCAAGTGTAGGACACTAAAATCAGACATGGAGTACACAAGTGGATCCTGGGAATTATTTACTGGTGGGGACCTCCAGGGACGAATGCAGCAAGTACTTTGGTGACTAAAGTCTGGGTTCTCCTAAGTAGGGCCTCATGTTGGCACAGGCACGTATCACGTGAGCAAGGACAGGAAAGGGTTAATACTTAGTTATCATTGTCTAATTGTGTTAGGTCTGGTGGGATGGGTGTGAAAGATTTCACTGAGAGTGGCCGAAAGAAGTTTATTCTCCAAGAGAGAAAGAATTGAGACAGGAGTGTCAGCACCAGCCCTATAGCACAATTGGCATCAAGTTTTCTGAACATCTTGTCAGGCAGCGGGGGAAGGAAGCTGGATGGGTTCGAATCGGTGGGAGTTGAGGGAATGTTTGTCTTCATGTGACCAGGGTGTGGTTTTGCCTAGAGATATGACAAAGTTTCTGAATACTATGTGGTTTCTGAGAAAAGAATGGAGGAGTTAATAGCTGGGTCTCAACAAGAAGTGGCTGGATGTGAACCTGAATAAAACAGAATTCTGGTACAAAATGAAGTCACTTATGTCTGTTTATTGGTTATGTGTTTTCTTCCTTGGCCAGGGAAGAGAGGATTCTTCAAAAGATTGACAGACTTGGCCTCTACTCTAGGGTTGTTTGGATGGGAGGTCTCTTAGCTTCTACAGCTGCGTTCTGCTGGGAGGGGTCACAGACCCTGAGGATGTAGGTGGTCACTTGGAGGACAGATTAAAACTCAGGAAAAGTTTAGGTCCTGGTACAGGGAAGCTTTTAGTCAGTGGATTATTTTGTTTTGAAAGAAGCTTGTTACAGGAGCTGAGAAGAAAGTCATAGATATAGAAAAAAAAAACCCAGTCAGAAATTAACAAAGGGAAGTCCAAGAACTGGCAGACAGTAGCAAGAAATCTAATCTTCCTATAATTGGGCAGAATCAAGGAATGCAACACTTATTCAATAGGGGAAATTTTCTGTAATTTCTTATCTTAAAAGAAAACCTCACCCAAGTAACAGAAGCATACAGAACACCTATAGAGAGGATCCTAGAAGAAACACTTCTACACACCATAGTGAAGACAATAGACTCGAGTTGCAAAGAGCTGATTTTAAATGCTGAAAAATCAAGGAGCTATACTACAAGAGAAAAGGAGAGCAAAGGAGAGAAAAAAGGAGAGAAAAATCGGAATCCCTGTGGACCTCTCCACACAAACCCTCACTCAACCCAGGGAGAGCCTGCAAAACTACCATCCAAGTTCTGAAACCAACAATTGCCAACCCAGACTGGCATATCCAGGGAAGCTAACATTCAGGTTTGATGGAGAAACTAAAAAAATTAATAACAAAGGAAAACTAAAAGAATTCATGAACAATAAGCCAGCACTACAAAAAATACTGAAAGGAGGAATACTACCCTAAGAAAGCAATCAAAATCAGGGAACCACATCAGATAGAAATAACTAGAAGATCAACTAACCACAGGAAACGGAAAGATGCAAAATAGAGGAAAGCATGAAAATAGCAGGAAAAAACCACAATTCTCTATAATAATCATAAGCACTAATGGACTCAATTCTCCAATCAAAAAAGATTGTTAGAAAGCAGAAACCATTGTATTCAAATGTTTTTTTCTTTCTTGCGATTGTTTCTAACACATTTATAAGATGATTTCTTTGTTGCTTTGTATGTCCCTCCCCACAGTATAACCCCTGCTTTCTTTCTTTTTTTTTTTTTTTGCTTATGTGGTGCTGAGGAATCGAACCCAGGGCCTCAGGCATGCAAGGCAAGCGCTCTACCACTGAGCCAC
>NW_012267224.1:16156-23131 GCF_000151885.1 Dipodomys ordii
AGCACGGGTCCCAGGAAGCGCTGGCGGCTCTACCCCTTTAAGAAGGAGGAGCTACTTCCGGTGCTGTATGTCCATCCCCAGAGCGCCTACCTTCTGGGTGGACACCCGAGCATCGCCCACATTCCCATCCACCATCCCTCCTGCTCCAAGCAGCACGCCGACTTCCAGTATCGGCTTGTGGAGTACACCCGGGCTGTTGGGACCCTTGGCCGGAGGGTGAAGCCCTACATCCTTGACCTTGGCTCCGGGAATGGAACCTTCTTGAACAAGGAGCGCATTGAGCCACAGAGATACTACGAACTTAAAGAGAAGGACGTCCTTGAGTTTGGGTTCAGCAGCAGAGAGTATGTCTTGCTCCATGAGTCATCCGATACTAATGAACTAGACAGGGAAGAAGAGGATGACGAGGAGTAAATAAGAGGAAGCAGTGTGTCGCTACCGCCTCGACCAGCAAGGAAGACACGACACCGAGCTCTTCTCTCTTCAGTTTATTCAGGACCTTTGAGCAATCTTCTGACCCCAACCCCGGGGAGAATTCCCCACAGCCTTAAGTACCTGCTGGGTAGCCAACCCTGATACGCCACGTGGGAACCACCAATAGATTCATGTGCGTGGAAGCAAGCCAGATTCTTTGCCTTAGCCATATAAGGAGTTGTTTACCACAGAGAGCACTCGCCATCGGGAAGGCGGAGGGCGGAAGCCTGCACCATCTTCCAGGTGCGGCCTCTCAGCAGCTCCCTACAGCAGTGTCCACCAGCTAGCACTAAGAAAGACAGCCTTTTATTGAGACCCCTTTCTCTTCTGGAGAGACTGGGGATTGACTTCAAAGATGCTGTAACCCCTCTTATTGACTGGAGTGTTTCCTCTATTGCTGACCAGGTTCAAAACACTGATGTAGGTTTTGTTGATTCTTCTGTGGCACATCACAGGTCTTCAGTTTTTAGAACATTCTCGCCCATTTCAGTACATCAAAAGCATTGTGGCTTTCCTTGGGATTTGGAGAATTGTTACCTATGGGGAGAAGAAAGCTGGGAAAGTGTGACATTTCCCCAAAAGAAATTACTCTTAATGTACCTGTAACCCCTCTGTGCATGACTTTTAGAACTTAAAAAACAAAGTAAACTATATTGCCTAATTAAATCCTGGTTTAAGGAGAATTATGGCTTCTTTTGTACATTTGATATAGTTAAGTTTTGTGGACCAGGAATTTTTCATTTGGTGACAAATTACTGAGCAGAGAATCTTAGCTCTGGTTGTCAACAAAGCAGCTTCCATCAAACACAAATGCTTTGGCCTAGTTGAGCTCTGAGTCATAAAAGTTGATTTTATACTCTTTGAGGTTGGGAGGGGCTAGCACATGACCTTTCATGACTTAAACCAATGCCTTTTAGCCCCACTTTAAACACATGACATACTGTTGTGGCAGCTCAGACCGGAAAAGACCAAGACCACTCATGAAAGGGGATAAAAGAATTCATTGTCATCTACCTGAACCAGCCTAGTGGAAGACACAAGTTGGGATCTTAAGAGAGAGGAAACTCTTGAGTTTTATACAAGCTGGTTACATAATAAATAGGCATTGATCAGATATACAAAATGGTCAGGAGGGAAGACATTAAACTCTGACCAGGTGAGCAATCCCTTTCCAGTTGTGCAAACATCAAGACATCCACTTAGTACTCCTGCTAGGTGCCCAGTGGCTCAGGCCTAGCTACTCAGGAGGCTGAGATCTGAGGATCACCGTGGTTCCAAGCCAGTGCAGGCAGGAAAGGCTGTGAAACTCTTACCTCCAATAAACCACCAGGAAACCAAAAGTGGCACTGTGGTTCAAGTGGTAAAGTGCTAACCTTGAGCTGAAGAGCTGAGGGACAATGCTCAGGCCCAGAATTCAGGCCTGATGATGGAAAAAAAAATGCCCGTGGGCTTCCTGATAGCAATAGGTCCTCAAGAGGATCCACCTGTGCCTAATAAACCAGCGGCTTTGCTTTATTGTAACATGTGTTATCAATATGTTCTCCAAGAACCACTGGAGTCACAATGAGAGACATAAATGGGGTCACAATGGTACACCACCAGCCAAAAATCTGGCAAGCAAGGACCCAGAGCAGGCAGTCTGCCCCATTATTCCTAACACAACAGCAAGCCCGGCCCCTCTACTCAGATTGGTTGAGCTCAAGTTCTGCTTATGATTCCCTGGTTTGAATACAATAAAATTTACATAAAGTGATTTTCAAATGAGATTAACAATTCACAAGCAACCTCAAATAAACCCACACCTCCTGCTATTTCTGCGAAGGTCTAGGGTGTGTCATAATCCTATCTTGAAAAACTAGTAGAAGACAAAACCTTACATTTTACAAATCCTCCATCCCAAGGCAGTTCCCTTTTCCTTAAGTCAAGCCCCCAGGCCAAAGCAGGAACTCTGAAGTAATACACTTGAATAGAAAAGACAGTTTTTCTCACACATGCATATATATCTAAGGGAGGTTGTGTAGTATTTCTGTATGTTTCATCTTTAAGAGTTGTTCAGAGACATTATATTTACCTTCCAAGGCAGGAAAGCAAGGATGCTGCCTTGAGCTGAAGAGCTGAGGGACAGCTCCCAGTCCCAGAGTTCAAGCTCCACAACCAAAAAAATAAGCCCAAAACGGTATTCTTGGTCTTTCCTGGTCTGCTCTGCATTGCCTAACAGTATGCCATGTGTTTAATCAGGTACAAAAAAGCTGTTTAAGTTAAGAAAGGTCATGTGGTAGCCCCCTCCCTCCTTCAAAAAGTGCAGAACTTGCTTTTAAGATTCAAGAGTGCAACCAGGTCAAAGCATTTGTATATGTTGGAAGCTGTTTTGCTGACAACCAAGGCTCAGCAAGATTTCTCTTATCAGGGATTTGTCCCCAAACAAATTCCTGGTCCACAAGACTTAATAACAATATGAATAAGCTTACAATATTAGCCCGATTTCCCCTTCAGTTTTCATTTCCTAGACAGCAGTTCTTTATTAGAAAAAGTTTATTATAAAGGTGATGTACAGGGAGGTTACAGTTACATAAGTCAGGCAAAGAATACATTTCTTTTTGGACAATGTCACCCATTCCCTCATTCCCAGTTTTTCCCTCCCTGTAGGCAGCAGTTCTGCACGTACCACCTCAAGCCAGTGCTTCTGAGGTACTGAAATCAGTGAGTATTCTAAAAGCAAATGACCACTGCCACATGGTAATACACACAGAACTAATCAACAAAACCAAGTCAGTGTTGATTTTTCATTTTTGGTTTTGCTTGGCTGTGGGGCTTGAACTCAAGGTTTAGGTACTGTCCCCAAGCCCTCTGTGCTCAAGGCTAGTGCTCTACCACTTTGAGCCACAGCTCCACTTCCAGAGTTTGAGTAGTTGAGTGGAGATAACAGTTTCATGAGGATTTTTCTGCCTGGGCTGGCTTCCAAGCGCAATGTTCAGATTTCCAAGTCAGTGTTCTTAACATAAGCTCTTCATCCATAGAGGAAAGACTTAAGGCATTGTGTAAGAGGTGACTATCTGTTGAGCTTCACAACAATGGGAGTGATCAGCAGGCCCAGGTGAGGGTCTCTCCATTCAGGATGAGAAAAACCAGACAGATGAAGGCTCTTGAGAAAGACCTGACCCCCAGGCAAATTGGGGAAGTAGGAAAAGGGCCTTGATGAGGCCGAGAGAGACCTGGAATCTATGAGTCCAGACATCACAAAACACCTTCAAAGGCTGGGCAGCCCAATAGCACAGTAGGGCAGTTATTCCAGCAGGCTGCATACAAGAACCATGTGTGTGCATGACCGCAAAGGAAACCAAGGGCCAGATGTTGAGAGTGCTAGTGTCCACAGCTGCAATACGTAGTTGAGTCTTAGCTGGTTTTCCATTTCTTGGCCGATGGTCGCTCAAATGCATCTCCTACTCCAGCTGCCTTCTGTTGAAAGAACTTTGTGTTCTGGGCAGTTTGTTGAGCCCACCCTGACTCAAAGCAAGTGGTGTCTTGATCCAGCAGGTGGGTATATTTGGTATGCCCAGAGCATCCAAAGGTCTTGACCTGCAGGACTTTAGGAAGGAGGGTTTTGTTGAAATGATCCTCGAGGGTTGGTGCACTGAAATCTCTCTTGTAGACTTCTTCATCCTCATGCATGAAGAAAGCACCTCGGTGATAATACTTCTGTAAAAACTTGTACTTGCCTTGAACCGCTTTGTTGCTAAGGACTTGGGCCTTGGCCCGAAGCTCAGCTCGCCTCCCCTCCTCAGTCAGGTTTCGCAGGCGTTCAGTTTCTGCTTTCTCCTTTGCAAGGGCTTCTCGACCTTCTCGGTCCCTCTTGATTCTTTTGAACTCTCGAACTTTCCATGCCTCATATTCCTCCTCATTTTCCTCCTCAGTATGGAGAGCATCCAGTGCAGCCAGGGACCCTCTGTTCTTCCCCAGCTCCCTCTTGGCCTCCTCCTCTACAATCTGAAGTGTGTACCTGTGTCTCTTTTCAGCCGAGCGTTTTGCTTCCTGCTCCAACTCCTTGTGTTTCAGTGCTTGGACCTTCCATGTTTGAACTGTCACTCGGTCCTTCCTTTGAATGAAAAGTGGCTTCCAGTGAGGCTCCATCTCATCTTCACTGTCTGTATACTCTTCATAGTCACACTCAGATTCTGACTCGTGTCCAGAATGCTGATCCTCTCCGGCCTCCATGACCTCCATCTCTTCATGTTTCCTTTCCTTGGCTCTCTGACGCAGCAGGCCACGGTGCCGTTCTATTTCCTCATCGTCCATTTCTTCTTCCTCTCCTTCTCTGCCATCTCCTTGTCCTTCTGAGTCACTTTGGCCTACCATGTCAAGTGCCGCCATCTTCCGATGTTGAGCCATTCTCTCTTCCACAGCTTCACGGATCAGATGTTGTAGGCTCCGCAGACGAGGGTCCCTCAAGGAGTCTTCCTTGCGTTTCTCTGGCTCAGCGTCTTGTTCTTTGGCTTTCTTAAAGAATTGAAAGTCTTTGTCCTCCTCATCTGAGGCCTCCATGGGGGCATAGTCTGGCCTCCTTCCTGACACATAACGTTTCACCTTCACCTTCTCCATCGAAATCTCACCTTTCTCATTGCACACCCGGACAGCCCCAGCCGTCGACTGAACCATTGGTGGCCTCATGCCTGGGACCCACATGAACTGGACCAGTCCCAATGATCAACAGCGACAAGGAACAAGAAGCTCTTCTCTGGTTTCGAGGTCTGTTCAAGGAGCCTTGGTCAATTTGTCCTGCTCCTGTCACTCCTCACCTCCTACCTCAGCAGCCTGGACCAAGAGAATGAAGTCCAGTCACTGCTGCTCTCCTTTATAAGCAGGACAGGAAGAGCACGCCCTTCAACTTCCACTTCCCCTTCTAGGAGGGTGGGCCCTGGCAGAAGCCATCTGGTGCAGGGAGGGGCTGACCCCGCCTTTAATCCTCTCTGCTCTGGGGCTGAGATCTGAGACCCTGGGGCAGGAAAGTCTGAGAGACTCTCATCTCCAATTCACTACCAGAGAAGGCAGAAGTGAGCTGGGGCTCAAGTGGTAGAGGATGAGCCTGGAGCACAGAAGCTTAGGGCCCAGGACCAGAGTTGAAGACAAAACCTTTACGAATTGGTTTGTTGAAAGCGAGGATCTCAGCTTTGTCAATGTAGACACATCTCATTGGACCTCTTGTTATTACCTTGGGTAGCGACAGTCTTAGTCATGTTCTGCAGCTGAACGGCCTCCGGGGGAGAAAGGAGGTGGCGGTAGAGTTACCACAGGTGGGATGGTGAGAGCAGAGCCTCCACTTGCCCAGAAGGTTTGGAGGCCGCCTAGGTCAAGGCAGTCGTACGCCTAGCATCCACCTGACAGGTAGATGGTGCAGGAGTTTCAGTGACATTGGGTGTTGCAGGAAGAGGATTCTTAATTCCTGAATGGTGGAATCCAGGTGCCATTTAGAGCAGTCTTCTGAGAACATCCTCAGCTTGGACACTAGGAATGCTGGAATCTAGCAGAGCTGACACTGTTGGCACAAAACTGTGTGTGGGTCTGTTATCCACGGAAAGGTCAGGAGCCAATGTGGAAGGTTCTGAAGCTTGGTGCCAGGTGTCTAGTACCCTTGGTGAAACGAATTTGGCACATTATTCAACTTAAAATATTGCAATAGTGGGCTGGGAAGGTGGCTCAGTGGTAGAGTGCTTGCCTTGCATGCATGAGGCCCTGTGTTCGAATCCTCAGCACCACATAAGCAGAAAAAGCCAGAAGTGGCGCTGTAGCTCAAGTGTTAGAGTGCTAGCCTTGAGCTGAAGAGCTGAGGGACAGCACCCAGGACCAGAGTTCAGGCCCCAAAACTGACCCAAAAAAACCCAAAACCATTTATGAATTTGTGTGCTTGTTGAAAACAAAGATCTCAGCTTCATCTATGTAGGCACATAATGATGAAATCCTTGTTACCTTTTGGTAGAGGCAGTCAAAAAAAAGAATAAAAAATACTAGCATAGTGTAGAATACTCTTGATAAGACTCAGCTGAAGTGGGAGCCTGTTTCTTGAATCCCAAGTATGTGAGGTGGACAGCTGGGGTTGCTATGGTACCATGGGGAATGTGCCTCGGTTGTCTTGGATAAATGACTCTAAAGGTCAGCTATGAGTGATGAGGAAGTGGTGTAGTGAAGGAGCAAAGAATTGAGCTCAGCAGAAAAAGGAAGTTTGCCTGAAGGAATGTTGGGATAGAAAATGGGATTGGGGATGGGTGTGGCTGAAGCAGAGCCCAAGGGGGCTTCTCAGGACTTTGAGAAGAGGTCTTGAGACTTGAACTATGCCATAGGGAGATTTAGGTAGTCAGAGTTGGCTACTGGAACTCATTGTGGGATGTGGGTAATAAGGCTGAAGACAGGAAGACCACTGGGATTCTGTTATGCTCTGGTGTGAGTGGCTGGTGACTCACCTGAGATAGAGAGCAAGACGGATATTGGGCCAGAGCACAGCCTTCCCTG
>NW_012267224.1:29076-35414 GCF_000151885.1 Dipodomys ordii
TGGGAGAATTGGGTGGGGGGTAGGGGGAGGATGGGAAGGGATGGCAAGGGGAAACAAAGGAGGAGGCTACAATGCTTGATAAGAAATGTACTCATTAACTTGCCCAAGTAATTGTAACCCCTCTGTACAGTATTTTCACACACACACACAAAAAGGCCAATGGCCAGAGTGCTGTAAAAGGGGTTAAGCCATTTAAAAATTGACCAGATATCTAGCTTCTAGGAAAACCAATTCACATCCACTTTTTGTATTTTTGGTCATCTCAAGTGATTCTGATTACATGCCTAACACCCTCAAGAATAAGTCCTCCCCCAGGATCACATGGTTCTTGTCTTGGCTGGCCTCTTAAGGCTAGAGCCCTGCGGTTTTTAGGACCACAGTTGGGAATCAGTCTTGCACAGTATGCATAGGGCTGGCTAGTTTGACTTGGTGGCTTAGCAATAAGGACCATTCAGGAGTCCGCACAGAATAGAGTAAATCAGTCTCCTGTGGCCCTTCCTGAGAGAACACAGGATTAGGACACACAACATGGGTTCTTTTACACAGTGTTAGGTAGAATACAGTGTTTGGACAAAGTGTGCAAAGTTTGGGATTACTGGAGTAAAAATAGGATGTATAAGTCTGGAACCAACTAGAGTTCACAGGCATTTCCAGGTAGGGGCAGACACAATGGGCCACAGGAAACAGGTTTGAGCATGGTGCTCCAGGCTTTGTGAGATATCACTTTCCCTGGTGAGCTGTTAGTGCTGCAGGGGCGTGAGGCTCAGCCTGTGACACACCCCTGTTCTATCAAGGTGCAGTCCCATCTTGATTCTGATTGCCTGGGCTCCTGTATAACTTAGATCTCTTGATCTGTCCTTAGGGGCACCACGATTTTCATAGGGGCTGTCAGATGGGGAGAGGGTTGGGAATAGGTGCTCAGGAGCAGGTGATGGTCATTGAGTAAATTCTATTTCCGGTCAGCTGTAAAATGACTGTAACCAGAGAAGGTTCTCTCAGTTTGGGAAAGGAGAATATCTTGGGCTGGCTTGGGCTCTTGAGGGAGAAGTAGAGAACATTTGAAAGAGTTCTTAAACATGCGTCAGGGTTTGAAATGTCTTTGTACAGACGGAGGTTGAGTGAGGCACAGTCCAGAGGGAATGGGTCTGATGATGAGGGATTTTTCATGAAGAGATGATCTGAGTTTGAGCTTGGCACAGTATACCTCAGATGCAAGGTGGCATGGGCTGTGGACTAGACTGACAGGTTAGTTGGGACAGGAATGTGTCCTCCATCTGCAGTGGCAGGGTAGAAATGCAACAATCCTTAAGTGTTAGTAGTTGTGAGTTGAGGGTCTGACTAGCAGCTTGGGTAGGAGAGAGGAAAGCCACACCATAGGACCTATGGAGACAAATGAGGCAGAGGAAGGCAACAGGCTTTGGCTTGATTAGGGAGGAGTGGAAATGTCAGTCTTGTGTGGCACATGACAGGCATCCTCCCCTAGGCATGTAACCGCTGGTGTGGAGGAGAAGTAGCACTGGAATAGCGTGCAGTACCAGAGCAGAGGCCTGGCAGAGAGAGGGGAAGGTCTTTGCCAGGGGCCAGAAAGAACTCCAAAAGAAAGGGAGAGGAATTTCTCCATGAAGTAGAGAACATTCATGTTTGGACAGTCAGAAGTTTCTTTGGAGGAAGCGACTGAGTATCAGATCTTGGGCTTGAGACTCTGTTTTAGTTAGGATTTAGTTTCTGAATTTCCTGAAGAATAGAATGTTTTTGATGTTGAGCGATTTGTTCCACAAAGTCATGTAATGTTGTTGGTGTCACAGGGTTTCATCTGAGGATCAGGCCAAGGTCTCCCGAAGGCTGAGAGGTCCGAGAACTAGTTGCTTTGGGACAGTGGGTTGCTATCAAGTTGGGGGAAGCGGGAAGGAGTCAGAAATCTCATGACTAAATCCAAGAAGGAAGACTCAGCAGTTGGTGTGGCTGTGGGAGTAGTTGGAGTGATTTGGACGGGACTTCCTGGAGAGGGTTTTTGCTTTTGTTTTGATCTTTAGGAGTTCCTTCAGGGGAACCAATCTTGAGGTTGTGAAGCAGATGTTTTAGAAGAGCCAACAGGTTGGAGGAGTGGCTCTGCCTGTCTCCAGAGACGCTAGTGAGTGAGTTCAACAGCAGGCAGGTGGGAGCCCAGAGGAGGAGGGTCCTAAGGTATTGATTTGTGGGCAGGGGTGAGGAACAGAGGGGTCCTAAGGGTGGTAGTGAACGAGTGTCCATCAGTTCCATCCAGCTTGGATTCTGTTCCCTACAGAGCTTGGTAAGCTGCCCTTTGTGTGAGGATGGGACTTTTCTATCTCCTGATAGGTACCCCAGGTAAACTTCCTACTGCCTGGCATTCCCTCAGACATCTGCCACCTGCTGGGCGATTTGAGAAGTGAAGGCTGACTCTTGCAGTGGTCAGGGCAGTGAGTAGCCCAGAGCTGGGGAATGATGAATTATAATAGGAACCTGGTACCTTCAGATGCCTTATCAGAGATGCTTCTATCCATCCAGTAAAGCTGTCAATGGCTCTGCATACCGATTACACTTAGAGAGGGAGGTCTATCAATGTGAGGGGTATTTGCCAGTCCTGACATGGCCGGTTCTTCCTCACTGGTGTGAGAGCAGGGAGGAAGTTGTCACAACTGACCTCATGGGTTCGTTCAGTTCTAGACAGAACACTGCTCAATAGGAGGGGAGAATCCATGAGAGAGGGGGTCCAAGAAAGGGCAGGGAATGTCTTGATAGAGGGGTTCTTAATGGTTACCCCCCTGTATGTAGGGAGTTATTGATGTCCTTACAGGTGTCTAGCTTGTTGTTAGGGGATGGCTATTTTCTTCAGGGAAACATCTGCAGTGTCTCCCACATAGCCCCCAGAGACAGGAGAATCTGGTTTCCTGAACGTAGGATATTGTGAATGGGGTGCTGGTGACTGGCTATGGGGTTATGAAGTTTAGGGTATGAAGCCTTCTGGCCGCCTGGTCTGCCTTCTTGGATTCCAGGGACGTGTGTCCTGGTGTCTCTGCAGTGGACACCATTACACAGATAAGTAAGCAGACCACACAGGACATAGACTACCCAGAATATAGTGTGAAAGAGGAACGTTTAATAGGAGAACCATGAGAAGAATGTAAATAAGACAGGGTAGATGTACTTTGAGTTTGTAACAAGTCTTACTGGCCTTAATTGTCCTATAGTGGGGCTCAGGTATGGTAAAGCAGCGCCACCTTGTGGTGTGAGATACTGGATGTGTCTATGACTTGCGAGGTGAACATAAATCGTTTCTCCTAGAGGGTTAACTTTTGCTCTAAGTATGAGGAGGGTGGGGAACACCTGGTAGGTCAGGTCTCTCTGCACTGGAGAGTTTTAGTGTTGTTCCATGGGGCAGCAGCTGTGCGAAGTCTGGAAGCAGGATGGGAGATTTGAGGGCAGCGGGAAGAGGGCTTATAGAGGAGAAGGCTTGGGTACTGTGTAATATGATTATCAGAAGAAGAGTAAGGGGTTCTGTGACTTGGCACACCCAAGACCTCACTAGCGCTCAGGAATTGAATAGATTGTCCCTAGCTCTGCTTACTAGCTTCAAAGTCTGGAAGGCTCCCTGTGGCTCATGCATGAAGGTCTCAGGCCCGGCCCAGGGTAGTGTTACCAAGAGTCTTGGATGAGCTAAGGCCTTAGTGTGGTTCTGTCTCTTATCCCAGCATTCCCTTTGCTAGGCAATTCTTCTCCTTTCTTGGGTACAAAGTAGAAAGGGTTTAAGATTGGGAAGGGGTGGAGGAGGAGCAGAAATGAGGGCTTTCTGAAGAGATCAAAAGGCCTGTTGTATGTTTTCCAGGAGTTCCAATTCTAGGCCTCTTAGAGTGGTTTGGTGGTGAGTCCATATTGTGGAATTCAGATAACAAATAAGCCCGGCTGGTCCTAGGAAGACTCTAGGTTCCCGGTAGATGAAAGGCTTTCCAGGGTGTAAGTCCCTTTGTGGGGTGGTGATGGCCCTTCAAGCCGGCATTGGGAGAATCCCCAGACTTTTGTTGCTGGGAAGGCTGATTTAAGCCTTTGTGGGACAAAACCAATTGCCTCTCTTTGCTAAGTGAGTAGGTGAAAGGAACAAGTGATATTGTTGAAGAGTTTATGTTCCTGGGCTACCAAGGAACAAGTTCTCTAAATATTGGTTGGGACTTAGTTAGGGTGAGTGGATTAGGTCCTTAGCAAGACCCTGCCCAAAGGTGGAGCCCAGTCTCAATCCCTGGGGAGGGGCAGTCCAGGTGAGTTGCTGGGACTTGTGGGAGTGAGGATCCATTGTGTAAAGGCAGAACGTGTTTGGGAGTCATTCGCTTAGATGAATAATAAAGACCTGGGACAGTGAAAATCTGACTGAGACGAATAGTGGTAAGAAGAGTGTAAGCAGGTAGGGACCACTGAATGGACAGGAACTTGTTAATTAATCGAAGGACCTGAACCAGCCTGTAAATCTAATTCTGGGGACAGGTGTAGGATTGGGGTGTTCTAGGGAGAGGCAGAATAAATAGTTTGGGAAACTTAATAGGAAGAAGTTTGAGTCTCTTAAGAGTTGCTAATGTGAGGGGATTCTGGGTCCTACAAGATAAATGAGAAGAGTCCTTTGGGGCTAATAGCTGCGGAAAGGAGTAGCCCTGTCTGGGAATTCTGTGTCCTGTACTCCAGGGGGAACTTGCTATCCAATGAAGGGTCATGAAGAGAAGGAAGAGCCAGGTATAAAAGACACTTAGAGATCAGAGATGCATGGACGCCTAGTTCAGTCCTCATGTCCTTACCCAGAACAGTAGCTGGAAAGTTACTGATCGCTAGAAAAGGGTGAGTACAGATGTGCTCTCCCACAGCCCCTGCTCACAGTCTGAGGGCCTTAAGAAGTTGTCCTCCTATCCCAATTATAATGTTAGGGAATGAGGAGAAAAGTCCTAGAAATCTAGAAACAGCAGAGTAAGTCACTCCAGTATCTGTAAGGTCTGGAAGTTGGCCTATAGACATTACCCATGGCTCTACCATGTTTTTTGTTTTGTTTTGGTGGGTTGTGGGGCTTGAACTCTGGGCCTGAGCATTGTCCCTCAGCTCTTCAGCTCAAAGTGAGCATTCTACCACTTGAGCCAAGTGCCACTTCTGGTTTTCTGGTAGTTTAGTGGAGATAAGAGTGTCGCAGACTTTCCTGCCCTGGCTGGCTTTGAACCGGGATCCTCAGATCTCAGCCTCCTGAGTAGCTAGGATTATAGTCTGCATGGGGCCTGTCAGTCTTTATGGCACAAGTCCAGAATCAGCAAGTCAGCCAGACATGCTCACCTTAACAAACCATGTGACTCCTAGGGAAGCCCGTCCTCTCCTTAAGGAAGGGAAAGTGTCTCCTTCGGTTCCTCCTGTTGGCACTGGGAGGACAGGATTGGAGGTGGTTGCTGGAGGGACTCTTCTTGCTCCGGTGGCCAGTTTGCTTGCAGTGGAAGCCAGTGCCACCATTAGGAGCCAGGATTTGCCAGATGGCCTGTGCAAGTCTGCCTCCCAGTCACGCGGCCAGGTGTGGAAGCCATTAGTGGATAGACCCACTGTGGCCCTCTGTTTAGTTCTTCCGGCTCTGCTTTCCTTTGCTCCTCATTTCCGTTACTAAAAGCTTATCTAGACACAGCTACCAACTCTGAAATGGGAGTTCTGGGGCCATTTATCAAATGATAAATGTCAGGAGCCAAATACTGGGCGCTGACTGGGAGATGAAGTTCATGATGACAGTAAGATTTCTTTTGAATTCAAGGTGACTCGAGTAGTGGGGGTTACCAGATAGCAAGGCAAGGTTTTCGTCTGAGCCCTGGGTTAATTTCTCTGACTTTATTGACGTCAGCAGGCTCAATGCTGGTTCTTTTAACAGTCTCTGAAAGTCAGGGGAGCCTGTGATCGCAGGTTCATCTCCCAGAAGAGTTGGAGCCATCAGAGTCCAGCTAATAGCTCCAATGTGGGTCTCTCTCAGTGAGGAAATAAGTTCCTGGTCTGTATTAGGGTGGTGATGGTGGTGTAGCCATCAGCATATTCCCTAGCCTTGAATCTTATTAAGAGCTGCTCTAAATGTGAAATTCCACATTGAAACAAATACCGGAGAAGACACAAATGGCTCTCTGAGTCAAATCGTAAGAGTAAGACATTCAAAGTTCTTAGTACTTCAAGAGGAGTTACTTAGATTAGCTTCCATGTGGGAAAAGTTTGACACGAAAACGGCGCAAGAACTCTCATGGGTCCTTCTGCCCAAGTCATTTCAGTAAGAGTTGAGGGAAGGGAGGGGGGGAGTCCTGGGGAGAGGGGGGAGTCCTGGGGAGAGG
>NW_012267224.1:35496-52709 GCF_000151885.1 Dipodomys ordii
CCTGGGGAGAGGGGAGAGTCCTGGGGAGAGGGGAGAGTCCTGGGGAGAGGGGAGAGTCCTGGGGAGAGGGGGGAGTCCTGGGGAGAGGGGGGAGTCCTGGGGAGAGGGGGGAGTCCTGGCTGGGGGGGGCACTGTAGACTGGCAGAGGTAGTTTTGGGTGACAGCAGCCAGAGAGGAAAAGATGGTAGGGATGGAGTAAGACAAACAGATGCAGGATCGTGAGGCATTGTGTGTCCATAGGTTTGGAGGATGGGCTGGAAGAGGCGTGGTGGTCCTTTTCATGAAGGGAACAGAAGGAAAGGTAAACAGAAGACAAAGGAGATGGCCTGGAAGAATGTGATTGGGAGGCGGGGTCTGAGGGCCGGTAGCTAGAGGAGTCTCCGATGGAAAGCACCAGGGCCACCCTCAGGGGTGGTTGAAGGAGCAGTAGGGGAGAAGGGGTGGGAAGGAGCTTTTGACAGGTGTGGAGGTCTAATTGCTGGTACAGAGTCAGGAAGGCACAGAGTGTCAGGAACTGCTCTTTTGCAGAGTTGTGGCAGCAAAGATTGCTGAAGGATAGTCCTGAAATGGAGAGCTATGTGTAGGCCAAACCTCTTGGTTGAATAGTTGGTACTCTCACCAAAGGACCTTGTATAGGTGATCAAAGGCTTTCCTGTTAGATCAGCCAAACCCACCTTCTTGTGTTTAAGGAGATACTCAAGAAGGAGACCTTTGCAGGTACCAATCAAGTGCAGCCAGAACAATAGCTAAGGATGAAGGGGTCGGAGGGGGGCATTAGCAGCCCAGAGTTCAGCGAGAAGGCAGCCCACCCCCTGCCTACCCCACTCAGAATGACTCGGGAGCTTCCAGGTTTCAGCTTCCCAAAAGCCAAAAGGAAACTTCTGAGTTGACTTAACGGAGGGCTTGTGAAGAGCCAGCTCATCCCGCCTCAGTCCTCTGATAGAGAGAGGGTACACAGTGTACAATATTGACTGTGTACAATAGCTGGGTTGTCGTAAATCAAGGGAACCACCATCATGTCCTGAAAAAATGTCTTCCCTTCAAGAAACCAAAATGAAATAAGACTTACCCAGTCACTGAGAGGTATGTCCTGAGATTGTGTGCAGCTGAGCTGTGAATGGTCTTCCTGGAAAAAAAAAAAGCCACCAGAGATAGAGTTATTAGGTCTGGAGGCTTCAGCCCATGTGCGGAAATTGAAAGAACCAGAAGCTACCTCCCCGAGGCTCAACACAGCCATCCCCGCTGCTCAGGAGGCTGAGATCTGAAGGACTGAGGTTTGAAGCCATCCTGGGTAGCAAAATCAGACTCCATCGCTAATTAACCAGCAAAAAGCAAGACTAGAGGTGTAGCTTGAATGGTAAGGTGCTAATCAAATGACTGTGAGGCCCTGCATTCAAGTCTAGTACCACAGATGGCAAGCAAGAGAGAGGTTTGACCCCTTTCTTGGAAAGTGAATAGATGCAGCATCAGCTCAGAAGAATCAGGGTCTAGTTTTTAGGGCTTTGTGTAAGGCAGAGGTTGTAGGGAGCAGGGTGGGGATTGGAATAGACCCCCTGCAGGTGGTGGGGTGTATGTGTCTTGATTGGACCAGCACACTGACCAGGGTATGGTTTTGTCTGGAGATAGGCCAGAGTTTCTGGGAGTTACTAAGCTGGGTCTGAAAAAGATAGGCAAGGTTAGATAGGAACCTGCACAAAATGGAGCCAGCCAGTCTGTTGCCTTTACACATCGGCGTGCTTGTCTCCGCAATCTCCAAAGGGCTGAAGGTGTCTTCTGGGGACGGGAATTATTTTCCCTGGTGCGATGGGTTGGGGCTTTATTCCCAGTGGTGATGTGTGGGTTGTTCATCAGACATCAGATTGCCCACTTTCCTGCCAACCGTCTCTCTAGCATGGAGGGCTGAGGGAGCAGTTTGTCCGCTGGATGGGAGAATGTAGGAACAGCAGACAGTTACAAGGAAGTCCGTACATGAACAAAGGTGTTCTTTCCATCCTGGCTTCATTTTGTGATGTGAAAAGGTGAGGTACTTATCGTAGAGGTGTGGAAGAATTTCTCTTACACCATTTTAAAAAGGGGGTTAATTTAACTTCAGGGAGCAGGGAAATAGACAAAATCGTATTCCTACTTCAACTGGGCCTCTTAGCAAAGTTTGGCAGGATCTTTTCTCGTTTTAAAGGAATGCTTATTTTAATGCAATACTTTTTTATTTTTACATTTCAT
Source organism: Dipodomys ordii (assembly GCF_000151885.1). Classification (NCBI taxonomy): domain Eukaryota; kingdom Metazoa; phylum Chordata; class Mammalia; order Rodentia; family Heteromyidae; genus Dipodomys; species Dipodomys ordii. The sequence continues at coordinate 37,717 of NW_012267224.1, forward strand.
CTTATGCACTTTTATATTTTATAAATTCCTAAATTGTTTTTGTGGCTGATTATTTTTTGATGCTATATTTGAGCATATTTATTCTGAGTTGTTACCTCAGATTATTTTTTAAGTGTCAATTTGTGAGCGTACGTCAATATTCTTATATTTTGGAATTCTGGAAAATACCTGTATTTCTCACAGCTCAAGACACTAACTAAATGAGATGGAAATATGTCCTCTTCCATGTAATGGGAAATATTTGACCACAGGATTGCTTCAGGGTCAATTTGAATTTTTCACATCTCTAGGGACTTCAGGATTGGAAGCAAAAAACACTGCCTTCTGATGGAGAATGTTTGGACACTCCTGTTTTCTCATTATTCTTCTATCCCTACTCTTTCCTACTTCTTTTAAGTAAGTGATGGGAAAAGTAAAAAAAACAGGCCTAGCAATGGGTATGTAGGCCATAGGATTCTGAACAGAATATAACATGTATGTGTGTGTGTGTGTTGCCAGGACCTATCTTTAGCAGTGATGTGGTTTTCTTCCCCATTATTCCAATGGATTGTAGTTTCCATGATGAGTACAATTTCTAAGAAATGTTTCTCCTCTTTTGAGCGATTTTAGAAACACTGTGGATTTTTAAACATGGAGAGTGTCTCCATAGAAATGAAGGTAGCATTGTTTGATCGGTGGCAAAGTATTCCTGGAAAATGGATGAGGGAAAGCACATGGCCTAATGCTAGGGCGAGGGAGAGAGACAAGAGGACCATACAGAGCAGTTGATGAGAGAGCTGAGGACTGAGAGTCCCACACAGGCCAGACACATGTAGCATCCCTTCAGAGATCTGGATGCTGGAAGGGCAATCTGGAGGCAGGGACCTCCGTGGTTTAGAAGAATTGTGGCAGAAAAAAAACGACGAGTACTGTCCTGAAGCCAGAATTCTTGCGGTGGCAGTTTGTAAGTTGGCTGTGTCACATTACAAAGAATACAGCCCAGAATTGAGCCTGTAAGAATGGATGTCATGTTCCTGGTTTGGAAGGAAAGGACAGTATCACTGTCATTGGGCACAGCATCTCCTCCTGGACAGACAATCCAAAAACCTGAGCCTAGATCAAGGGAAGGAGAGCATCCCATAGTCCATGAGCTAGGTGACCTTTGGGGTCACTTTTGAAGCATCCTTCTAGTGCTTCAGAAAGTTAGTATAATACGCTTTGAATGCCCCAGCCTCCTTCCTTCCAGCATCTGTCTCCCTATGACCTTGCCATCTATCTCTGGTGTTTTCCATAGCATGTGGGGTCTCTCTGCAGGAGGATTTCCCCGCAGGCCTGATAAACCCACAATGAAGAACTTCATAACGAAGAACTTCGTAATGTAGACCATGGCACTTGGGTGTTGAGTCCATCTGAATAGCTAGATAGAAATGAGACATTCTAAAATGTTCTTACAAGTTCCTGTCTTCCTGGTACCTTTTATTCTTTGTATTTTTCTATGTCTTTCAGCTCAGGGTGTATCTTTATAAATAGCACTGCTAGATTCTGATTTTAAAACAGTCTAACAACATTTACTTAACTGGAGATTTCTTTCTCTTTATTTTCATTCTGGATAGTTATACATCTCCATTATCTTATGTTGTGTCTTCCCCTTCCTAATTATTTTTAGATTTGCTCTCACTTTGGTGAAGTGTAGCAATGTCAATTCTTAAGTAGTATGAGTAGCAAAAGTATGTAGCCAACAGGCTGATAAAAGAAATCAAGATCTATTTTGTGAAGGAAGTCATCAGAAAAAAAAAACTAGCTTGCAGCAAAGCTTCAGTGGATGGACATCACAGGGCTGACTCTAGCTTTGCTTGCTTCATTCCTTTGCCTCAATCCCACCTCTTACCTACTTCATAGCTCTGAATAGTTGCTTGAAGGTGGGCGGAAGCTGGACTGAAATATGGGCCAACAGGTACAGGCTTCCCGTATGAGAGAACAGACGAAAATTCCCATCTTCAATATTTCTTAAGTTCACATAAATGTGATAGTTTAACACTGGGTCTGGTCCTGTGCTAGCCACTAACGCTGAATGTTTAATTGCGTTTGCTCTGAACAAGCTTTCCTGTCAGTCATCTCTCCTGGCCATCAGGACAACATACTGCTTAGAAATGTCTGTTTATCCCAGGCCTCTGGGATGCTGAAGCATTCTAGAGAAATGTAGAATCAGCTGCCTGTAATCCTCAGTATGTCCCTAGAAGAGGCTTTTTATTTTGACTAGCTCAACACTGCCCTCTGGTGTGTGAGGAAGGAAATTCCTTTGGAATAAAACCATTTGTGCCCTTCATTTCTGGACCCTTTGACCTCATCCCCAAATGGCCGGAGTGTCTCTGAAGGTATTTCTGGAGGAGGTTACCGTTTGAACTGATTGACTGAGGAAGCAGTGTGTGAGGACCTGAAAACAAAAAGGCAGAAACATGGGGCACCAACTCTCCTTGGATTGGGGCATCTACCCTCTCCTGCCCTGAGACGTCGGTAGGATTAGGATTGAAAGGGACCCCCGGCTTTCCCGCACTCCCAGTGTGTGGGGCAGATCGCCTGTCATAAGGGTTGGCTAATCTTTTTATAACATCCATCCATGTGTCCTGCAATGGTTTTGCTTTTCTGAAGACCTCTGGATACTACATAGCTATGATCTCCGTGAGGTTTTGACCCACGTTTCCAGTGCTTGGCTATGAGCAGGAGAAACCACTCCTACCTGCATAGGGTTGGTGGGAAAAAGTGTAAAACTCTGCGATCCAGGGATCACTTTTTTTTCTCTGATTTTATGTTATAGACAGGGACTCATGCTTTTGCCCTGGCTAGTCTGGGACTGTTAGTCTTCCTATGTCTGCCTCCTGGGCACCTGGGATTTAAGTGAGACTTGGCATGCATCGACCCTCCTGTGTTCTTGTTTCCTATGGAAATACCAACACGTGACTGGGCCATTCTACCTCAAGACCTGGAGTTGTCCTTGCTGACTCCTTCTGTCATTAGCTGGGCCAGTCCAGCCATTTCTACCTCTGCGTTGTATCCCTAATTGCCCCCACCCTACTTCAGACAGCCAGCGCCTTCTTCCAGGAGCACCATTAGGGTTTATTAGCTAGACTTTATGCCTCTGCCTTGTCCTTATGTTAATGAGGTAGAACCAGAGAGAATGGGTTCTGGTTTATTTCATGTATTTGGTCATAGTATGCCTCTGCATAAACTCTTCTGCTAAACCCAGGATCACACCTAACTGCACGGGGCAGATTGAATCTCCCATGTGTTCCTTAAGGGAGTCACTGTCTGGACAAGCTCCTTCTCTAGCCTTCTTGTCTCCTTTGAAGAGTAGAGATGATAATAGTTGCTGTCGCATGAGCATGTTGCCAGGACAGCTAAATGAGTTAATGGAAAGCACTTAGGACCACAGTGAAAGGCAATATGGCTTGCTAAGTGTTGGGTGTTTGGTTTATGGTGTTACTTCTTTGCCAGGAATGTACTCAACACCATCTTTGGCCCAATATCCTTTTTTCCCCCTTTTTATGATAATAGGGCTCAAATTCAGACCCTAGTGCTTGCCCTGCTGGTGCTCTACTGCTTGAGCCATTTGGTGATTGCTATGGAGATGGACTCTCAGACTTTTCTGCTGGCGCTGGCTTCAAGCCACTGTCTTCCAGTTCTCGGCCTCCTGAGTCGCTGGGAGTACAGGCTGGAGTTACTGGTGTGCTGCTTTCGTGGTTTTTTTTCTTGGCTCACTCCTCTTCAGCCTTGACTGCTCAGATTTCCACTCTGCTTCCAAGTTGCCTTGGTCTCCAGCTGTCTTGGTCTCGCCTGTATTTTTGGACTCGACTCATTACTGCAAACTCCTCCAAGGTACAGATGTCATCTCTGCATTCCAGTTCCTAACACTTTTTGGGTAGGATAGGGGGGGTCGTCTTGCTTCTCAGTCTTTGTAGGGGAACAGGAAAACAAAGCAATAACCATGTTACTTTTCTTGGATCTTTTTGGCAAGCAGCTGTTCAGTTATTTTCCTTCGACATAGCTTAGACCTCTTAGACCTGTTTACTTCTATCTTGTTAGGCTTGGCAGGTGAAATATTGTGACAAGACTTGAGAATAAAAGTGATTATGAACAACTTGACAGTGTCTTTTCTTGCTAACAGAAGCAGCTCTCTTTCTGTTGTTCACTGGCCTTGGATTGATGGATGGTGAAAAGTCAATCAACACTTCCTTTCAGTGCAGCATAGTTACTAGGACTGGCCAGGGAGTCTAACGCTTTCTATAACAAAGAGTCTAGGGGAATGTTAATGATTCCGGTGGCATCAGCCTCTCTGGTTTCACTCCTACCCCAATCCCCAGGGAGTGGATGGTCCACTCCTAGGGGAGAATGGCATTTGAGAATGGCATGCCCAGGGCAATGGCTGTGTTTCAGGAATCAGAGGCTGTGCGGCTTTTACGGCAGGAAAAGCAATGAAGAACCTGGGCTCAAGCCAAGATAATGTCCCTAGCATCACTCAGCCCGTGAATATTAATCGTTGCCTTCCTTCAAGGCTGTTGGGAGGTGAAGATTGTGTAATGTACTGCAGCGTCTCACAGCTTGGGGGCACAGAGCAATACCTGGTGTATTTCTATACGCCTGCCCACCAGAAAAACTGGTATGTGTGTGTGTGTGTGTGTGTGTGTACACCCACACATGGACTCACATGTACTGGGACTTGGACTCAGGGCCTTGTACCTTTCCCAGCTTTCTTGCTCAAGGCTGAGACTCTACCCCTTGAGCCACACTTGTAGAGTGACTTTTTGTTGGTTGCCTAGGCAGGGAGTCTCTCTCTCTCTCTTCTGCCCTGACTGGCTTTGAACCTTGATCCTCCATGTCTTGAACAGCCAAGATTACAGGCCTGAATGACTGGCACCAGGCAAAAGATTGGTCTTAAGATCTGAGAATCCATCAGGGATATTTCAAGTGTTTTCTCTAGGAAGCCTGTCATGTTCCTTATATTTTCACCCAGAAAGGAGATTTGCTGCCCCAAATGCACAAGAAAAATGTTTCTTGTACTCTTCCACAGCTTTGTACCATTGCTGTGGTAGAAGTGGGGGTAGACAAGACCCTGTAGGCTGGACAAGTCCTGTGGAAGATTGTACTTGTCCTCTGGCTTCGTGCTTCGGTGTCAGGGTGCTCTATCAATGTGCAACAGCTAGACACGCCTTGTGACTTGGCCTACACAATTCTTTCTAGTCTAGTGTGAGCGGTGAGGTTGACGCGCTGAATTCCCTGTCACTGTGCAGTAGATCCCAAATTCCGGAGTGGATAAAAAGATTGAGAAAGGCCAATAACACTTATCTCATAGGCCATTGGCTAGAAAGAGAGAGACCAAATTATAGTGGCTAGGAAGAAAATTAATAGCAAGACCAAAACTTTGGGGTTAACCAGGGACAAGATCTCAGATTGGAGTGTGACAGCAGGTTGTGAGTCATCGGGGCTCATTTCTCCATCGCTGAGAAGCCAGTGAGCAGCTGTTTTGGTTTGGTCAAGCCTATTAGGATTTAGGAGCAGAGTTCTGAAATGCTCGAGGGCTGCCCTGAGCTGGCCAGCCACGTGCAAGCCTTCGTTTGGCAAGATGAAATTATAACAGAGATTATGGGGGAAGTGTCTCTGAGCTTTGGTTCAGGCTGTGTTCCAAGTAGGCAAGTGTTCCCTAGATGCTAGGCGTTCCTGACTCATTGTTTCCTGCAGGCCAGGACTTTAACATTGAAAAGGCTGCTGCCTTTCCTAACTCACGCAGAGCATTTCTGCAGGCTTTATCCAAGTCGTAGGCAGGTAGCACCAGCCCCGTTCCTCCAAACTCTGTCCCTACCCATGCTGTGTACAGCTGTGTGAAAAACTAAAGGTAGGAACTATTCAGGTAGCCAAGGAATAGCAGTCAGACAGAATGCAGGCCTCGCAATTTGAACAATACGGTTTTCAGACAAGTGCAGGTGTTTGAATGTACACTGGACACTGCATGTTACAAAAGAGTTATTTTGTTAAATATTAATACTTGGAAAAACATTTTTATGTAAAAGTGCCTGTTTTTTTTTAAAGAGATGCCCACTGACTGGGTATAAAGTGACATGTTACTAATCTTAATGGAAAATGCTTTGGGTGGCAAGTTTATAAACCCATGTGAAACATTAGGAAGTCTACTCTAAGCAAATGTGTAATGTACACTTAGGTGTGCTTATACATATTCACAAAAGTAATAATATCTATAATTGTAACAACAGTAACTGTATCTGTAACAGTATCTGTAAACAGTGGTTTAATGACTTACCTTATTAATAGTCCCAAGAAGAAGAAAAGCCACATAGCTATCATATGTATAAAGGCATTTTTGAGGGGAAAAGGGGGAGAATATTCTCTGCAGAGAGTGCTTTGTTTTGTTAAAACTCATTCCTAGCCTTTCTAATATCCTCTCAGAACTTCCTTTGGTGAGCCATCTTTCCGGTATCAGACCCTTCCCTGATGCCCCTTTGAGAGAAGCCAGTGCAGGTGTACCTAGCATGGTATACAGTGTACTCACAAGTATCTTCCCCAGGGACCCCTAGAAATCCCTAACATACGACGACAAAGGAGGCCCCCGAAGAGGAGCAACTGATAATAATTACTGAGTGAATAAATGAAGCCCTGCATCTGCCATCACCACTTTGCCATGATGATTGTTAGCTCTTGCAGATGGCAGATGTTATTGGACTCTCAGCTGACTGATCAATTTGGAGCCATTGCAGATGCTAAATGACCAGGCCATGGCTCAGTCCTCTATCCCTTGCCTGACCACAGATTCACTGGGTAAGTCTAGAGCTGGGTGATGAAAAGTTATAAAGAAAAAAAAACCAAATTTTAACCAGTTAGAAATGCCTAATGAGGTGTTGGAGAATGGTTTTATTTAGCATCATTCTCCAGTGTTGGGAGGATAATAGCTGCAAACCACTGATGTCTCCATACTCATTCATCCTAGGCACGGGAACACACAGGAGAATTGATGATCGGACCCCAGATCACAGAGGGACTCTGCATCTGAAAAATACAAGCTAATGAGATTCTGACGGATAGCTGCACACAAAAATGAATTCAACGGTGTCAAGAACCTTGGAGATAGGCTTGCTCATCTGGCTTCCTCCTCTGACATACGTGATAATGGTGAGCCAGAATGGGAAAGGGTCTTGAAGAAGTCAGACCACAAGGAAGCCAAGCTTGGCAGGTAAACCAAAACAAAGACATAATTGCTTCAAGCAGTTCCCTGTGGGCATGAAAGCAGTCTCTCTCATGAGCCCAAGGCATGATAGGATTTAGCCAATTATGATGGTGCAGAGGTTTAAAATGGTTTTCTTCCAATGGAACACTTGGCTGTGTGGGCCTGGGGCCCTTGTTCGCTCTTCTGAGCCTGTTCATCAAGCGAACTCACCAGAGCCAGCGGTGGCAGCTGGCTGCTTTCTGCCACAAGGCTGGCTCTGGTGGAGGAAGTTTTCCTTCCTGACAAAAGAGGAAGCCCAGAGGGAAGGTACCGGCTCCTGTCCTGGGACCAGATGGGGCGGAAATAGGAGTGGGAACTCTTGGTGAGGCATAATGATGTTCCAAGAAGTCGACGGAGAGGCCATCTTTACATCTGAGCTAAGAGCTTCCTTGCTGGCAGACCGTGATGGCTGAGATGCTCCCCACCACCCGCCCCCAGCCCACCCTCTTTGTGATCGGAGAAACAGCGCCTGGGAAATTCTGGCCAAAGCAGAACTCTCGGCTCTCTGCAGAGCCAACTGGCAACTTTGTACTATTTCTCTTAAGGAGGGTCCCAATTTCTTTGTGTAAATGTCTCGACCAAACGAGTGCTGTTCGTGGCTATGGTATTAGGTGAAAAAGCAAATGGCTCTGTCGAAGCTGGCAAACATCTGCTCTGGCCTTTTCTGCCATCATCTAATCTCCAAACCCAAACGGAAGCCAGAAGGTAAAGCAGCCCAAATACTCCAGTCCATCACTTTGAATTCAAAATCATCATGGCTTTCTATAGCTTCCTCTTCTAGAATATGTCCGGCAGAGTGGACATGCCATAGTGAGCTTTCCTTTAGAGTTGTCATTGGATGTGCTAACTGGGCCAACCTACTCTTTCCTTCCATGGGAAAGGGGTGGACCTCAGTAGTTGGTGAAGTCAGAGAAAGAAAGGAGCATGCTCACTTCTCCCCTTCCAGAAGAGCAAGAAAGCATCCATGTCCTCTGCTGATACCTGTGGCCACCTGTAGTCAACACAGCAGGAAGTTCCTTTGAGACCATGTAAAACCATACACTGAAATAACTCTGATGAGGAAAATGATTATAATAATAGCCTTATTATAATGATCTCCTTCAACCTCTACATCATTAGAGTCATAAATGCCACAATTATAATGATCTAGCTTAATCCCTTACTTTACAGGTTAAGATTTTATTTTGCTCTTAGGATAATTGCTCCATTAAAATATTAGATTAAGCTGTTCATTATTTTGTTTTCTTCCAGGAAATCACAGCTCCCATTACATTTGAACGTGCAAATACCTTCCCGCCTTAGAGCAACCTCACGTGGTCTGATGGCAAATGTAATTGACGACAACTCTGCATTTTACTGGAGAAGTATTCAATGACAATTTCCTCTCATGGCTTCTTAGTGAATGAAGGCTGGAAAATGGGCTCTTTTCCCCCCCCTCTACATATAATACATAATCCTTTACAAAAAGAAGGATTTGTATAACACTGAGGCTGGAAGAAATGGAATGACCTATTCAATGATTTCTTAAAGAGGACGGATTAAATTGGTAGTTTCCCAAAGGGATTAATTACCTGGTTCTTCAAAACACTTGGAAACTAAGTTAAAAGCAGCAGCAGCTCTAACAGGTAAGATCACGGGAGGACTCCAGGAGCACCTGCGCAGCCCTGTAACACCTGCCCAGACTCTTTTGTAAAAGGATAGGAGCTGTTTAGAGACCCCTTGGGGGCCCACCCACACAATGGCTGCTTCCAGGAATTTGTTAGAAATTATTAGTTAACCGTGTAAGTGATGAGATCCAGGTTTCAAATGACCTTGTTAAGAGCCACCGCCGCCACTGGAAACCAGATCCTCAGGCCTGACGCTGGGTGCTGGAGAGCTCCCCAGGAGGAGGGGTGCAGACGGCCCAGCCCTGTCTGTGTGGTTGGACTTGGTACAGTGGACTGCTCTTCAGTCTGATTACTGTCCACTCTGGTTTGAGGCCAAATCAAGGAAATCATGGCTGGTGTATTGGCTTCAAAGTTCAGGGTGCAGTGACTCTTGATGTGACTTCATAGAACCAAGGAAGGCTGCCTAAAGAGTGGGCTTCAAAGGACATTTCTCCAACAGCATTTGTTGTTGTTGTTTACAAGAGAACTAAGATCCTCCGTGTGGCCCTTGGAATAGCAGCCCAGCTTGGTGTCTTCAGACATACTGAACCAGAATCAGCATTTCTAAGATTCTCAGTCATCCGTGTCTACAAGGCAGGCCCTTCTCCAGCTCTGCTTGTCGTTCTATGGACGAGCCCTGGAGTAGCTTTGCACTCTACCTCAGCTACCCAGGCAAATGGCAATGGAAAGAACCACCAAGAGCAGGTGCTCGGCCGTTAGCTTTGTGCTGAACAAACTTTTAATCAAGACCCGCCACAGGGGCATCTTGGATCATTTCTTTTCAATCCTGATTTTCTCTCTAATGTGGAGTCCAGTTTATCAGTGTGACACTCTCCTTGGGTTTCTTGCTGTCCTTTCTGATTGTCCGTCCCTACCGTATACTGCGGGTTCATATTACCATTAACTATTACCCATGGCTCTCATATACTGTTTGTTTTGGGCGGGGGTTGGTCATGAGGCTTTAACTCTGGGCCTGGGTGCTGGCCCTCAGGCCTTCAGCTCAAGACAAGCGCTCTACCACTTGAGCCACAGTGCCACTTGTGGTTTTCTGGTGGGTAATTGGAGATAAGAGTTTCATGGACTTTCCTGCTCAGGTTGGCTTTGAACCACAATCCTCAGATCTCAGCCTCCTGAGTAGCTAGGATTACCAGTGTGAGGTACCAGCATCTGGCTCATATACTGCTTTTTAAAATACCTATGCCTCTTCTGAACTGTGGACACTTCTTCCTGTCTTCATTTTCCAAGAGCAATAATAACACCACAGTAACATTTGAGAATGGAGTTGGGCAGGTGACGTGTTCAGAGGAGGTGTTTTTGAGAAAAATGGAAAGAATTTGCTGCATGAAAGGAGAGGGAAAGCCATGTTCTGAGGTCAGTCAGTGTGGTTCAAGTTCTCGCTGGTACGAATGAACCCAGAGGTCTGCAGAGTGGGATTCAAGTGACTGGGTGCTGGGGCCAGGCTTGCCCACACCCTCCACAGGATATCGGATGATGCTAATGCTGCTGGCCAAAGAGCCACACGGTGGAGAATTCTAGACAACCTGCGGGCACATGATACTCAGTGTGATGTCAAAATCATAGGTGTGAGCTCTCAAAAAGATAATAGCTTAGTTAGTATTTATTGAATGTAACTATTTGACGCACCAGGTTGAGTGCTTGACTTCATCGTCTTGCAAAAATCTAAGTATGTTGCAGATACGAAGTTGAGGCTGACTCTTCATGCACCCAGGCACTGAGGGGTGGAGTTGCTGGCTCTTAACTGTATACAGTTGAGTGTGGCAAGCTGCTGTTCGTTAAGTACCTCCTGTGATTCCTTACACTTGAATTTGAAGTTAGGAGAAGCTGTTGCATTTGTTCCAGCCAGTGGACCGTTGGGGACTTGGAACGTGTCATCTGGCTGAGGAGCCAGTGTCTCTCTTCCAGCCCATCCTTCTCTATTTGATGTTCTGCCATCTGAAGTGGGTAGCCCTGGGGGCGGAGTGGGGAGGGAAGGAGGTCAGCAGAGATGCTGAGCTGCAGCTGACAACACAGCCTGCACCTATCTTGCTGTATGTCAGCTCATAGGTGTGTGTTGCTACTGGAATATTCTATGTGCCAATACTAGATGGTTCTTTGTATAACTGGCTTCCCCCCACCTGAACCCTAAATGTGAGTACTGCACTTCCTCAGTTCTGCTGAGCGTGGATGAGTTCCAGTGTTGCTTGTGGGCTGAGTTCTGGCAGCGCTGGGCACTCGAGCTGGACAGAACACACGTCCTGTGCCCTGGAAAACATCTGAAGACTTGGAGGCTTGATCAGGAGCAGCAGCCGCGATCTCTAACACCTGGCAAAGGTCCATTCCATGGCCAGTTCTGCCTGCTTTCTACCCCTGTGTTTTATCTCTATGCACTGGGTGAATTTCAAGCATGAGTGATGTAAGGACAATGATGCTTTTGTCAGCTCAGTTGGCTTTGTTCACCAGCCAGATGAAACATTGTTTTTTTAGAACATTAGGATGAGTAGATACATACTGAAACAGTGAACTTTGCCACTTCTCTTGACTCATTTAATGGACAGGGGATGCAGTTTCTGAACTCAGATGTGGCTTCAGTCTGGCTACCTGTGCCAGATTTTATATCTTGAAATCTAACTTGGCTGCAGGGTACTAATCCGTGGGGCCTGGAAGATGACTAGATCGGAAGGGTAAAGCCCTACTCGATAGAATCCGTGTCCTTGTAAGAGGCTGAAGAGCCAGCTGCGCTTCAATCCTGAGAGGACACTGGGTGCTGAGATTCAGGGACTGGGCCTGCCATAGATGCTGAATCTTCTAGCGCCTCAGCCTTGGCTTTACAGCTCCCCCAATTATGAGACTACCACAGACCGACTATCTTATAAACAATGAAAATGTCTCTAATATAGTACCCCAAGTACTGTATTGGAATGGCATATGGATTTGCGCAGGAAAGGTGCCATCAGACATGATTATTGTTGACATTTTTCTAAGGATGTTGAACAGAATAGAGTAGCAAAATTAAGAAAACATGAAACGGTGTATCATTATGATAGAAGGCAAATATACATTTGGGATTTTCCAACTCAACATCCGTGCTGTCCACTGTCCTCTGCTGAAGACACAGGACAGAGATGCTTCGCTAGAGAGGCCTGGTGAATCTCTTCAAGCAACACGAAATGGAGAACTAGGGAAGTTGACCGCTTCATTCTAGGAGTATAATCTGGATCATGAAGCTGCCTAAGAACAGCACCTGAGGACTGTAGACCAGAATCACTTAATATAAAACAGATTAGATCCACAAGCTCAGTAATATATACACACAGATCATTCAGAGCAGTTTATCACAGGTAATACTACATAAGGATCTTAGAAGATGAATCAGCAAGTTAAACATTCAATATAGCTGCAAAAAATCCAAGCAATTTACAAATGGAAGAGACTTAAGATGAGTACATTACAAAAATCTATGGCAAATATGCTTTTAGCTATGGTGTGACTCTTCTGTCTGCTCTTGTCTGCATAGAAAATACAAGAGACCCATTTTACATTTCATTAATCTGAATGGAAACTTAAACTGCTGAAAAAGTGGGTTGAGTTTTAAAAAAGGTTTAAAACAAATACTGAATTGCACTAGGCCACTTTGCTGAACCCTGTTATGGGAAAGTCACAAGTGTTTGCCTCCTCTTGGCTTTTATTATGTAACTTACAGGGTTTTTTTTATTATGGTGATTATAAATATTTCTCTCCAAATAACGAGGATGACCAAATGTCTCTACTCTGACAGCTACTAGTGCAGTCAATGGGAATAACATGTTCCCATTATAATGCCAAGTACTCTCAGCTGCACCTAAGATTTCAAAATTCTTCCAATCAAAAGTTCAACAGGGGCTTGAACACTGACTTAAAAATGTGCACACAAAAAAAGATCACTACTACAGATTCATGCTATCTTCCATAGCCAGTCTCCCTCCTGTGGGTCCATAGTCCATGGAGTTACCCCCACCAGCTCTGAAGGAGAATGATTACAGCCTCAGCCACCAGCCAGCTTCCCAGCAACAGGAAGTGGGCCTGGATGGGGATGGAGGCGGTGCTATGTGCGGAAGCCTGGACTCCCACAGTGGATGTTAGGAGAGGGAACTCCACTTGGAACTGACCTTTGTGAGAACTCTAGTCTGATCTGATCTGAATTCTTTGTCATACAGAAAAAAATCTAGACCCTGATCCCTGGGGAAAAGATGGCTCCAGGGCATATAACTGGGAACCCGTAAGGTAGGTTGTATAAAGTTTATTATTTTTTAACGTGAAATGTAATATGATCACCTTTTTATAAAGTTAGCTGACAGCTAAATTTCACTGAAAAGACTATCTTTTGATCTCAATGTAGGGAAGGATTTCTAAAATCAGACATTAGAAACATAAAAGCTAAAGGAAACGGGTTTTTCTCTTTAGACTTTTGAGTCTAAAATTGAAAATAACGAAATGGATAAAAGTCATCAGCAGGTCCTTTATAGTAAATTCAAATGTCTGGGCCTGGGAATGTGGCTTAGTGGTAGAGTTCTTCCCTAGCATGCATGAAGCCCTGGGTTCGATTCCTTACATAAACAAAAAAATGGAAGGGGCATTGTGGCTCAAGTGGTAGAACGCTAACCTTGAGCAAAAGAAGCCCAGCGACAGTGCCTAGGTGCTGAGTTCAAGTCCCAGGAATGACAAAAAAAAAAGAAAATTGAACATTCAAATGTCCAATGAATACTTGCAAAGGTATCAAGAACTAAAAATAAAGGACTTCCCACAACAGAAATACAAATAGACTCCCAAGTTTGGTACTGCTAGTATGTTGAAATTGCCATTTCTTCTATTTGCTACAGATTCCTAACATTGTTAGCACCTCACAAAGGCCAGACCAGCAAGCCTCTTTCCTCATGGATGACAGCCACGAGCCTATGACAGGGGTGAGAGTTGTCAGTGCTTGTCAACGTGTTCTTCTGAGCACATAGGTAGGGGTGCTGCGCCAGCCCTTGGGGAGGTTGTGGGACTGCACGTGGAAATGTGGGGGTGGGGGTTCCAGTTGTGCAAAGTCCTCCCTTATTCTGCTGTCTCCATGATGGTGTAAATGGTGCAGCTACAAGAATGGCATGTTTTTGTTTGTCGTGAGGCTTGAACTCAAGGCCTGGGCACTGTCCCTGAGCTCTTTCACTCAAGGCTAGAGTGCTACTACTTTGAGCCATAGCACCACTTCTGGTTTTCTGGTAGTTAATTGTAGTTGAGTCTCTCAGACTTTCCTGCCAGGGCTGGCTTTGAACCATGATCCTCAGATCTCAACCTCCTGTGTAACAAGGATTATCAACATGAACCACCAGAGCCCAGCTAAAACTAGCATTCTTTAAACAGTTGAATGAAGCCTGCATACCTTATTTTATGTTCATACATCTCAAGCTCAGACAAGGACATTAATATTCATGATGTGGAAATTCTTCCTTGTCCTGTTCTGTCAGTAAGGGAGTCAATCACCAAGCATTACTGGACACTTGATGGATCTTGAGCTAACTTTTTAGCTTAAAATTGAAGCAGGGTAAGGCATCTATCCATGATAGTTTTAGTAGGATTATTTGCCTGTGACCAAAAATTTAACATCATAACTGAAGCATGTAAAGTACACACTGAACTTCTAGATCATTTTTCTATTCTCCAAAGTGGTGATGCCATTTTTCATGGCCATCAGGAGTGTGACAATTCAACCCTTTCCAGTCTTTAGATTTCTAAGTGTATGTTCTCATTACAGTTTATGCTGCTTTAAAATGCTTGGAATAGTAATCCCACTTGATTTTTCTTTTATTCTTCTAGGGGGTGCTATTTCATCTCTACTGCACAGTGCTGTTCTGAACAAAGTCTGAATTCCTGGCCAGGCATCCTGTTCCAGCTGTGATGTGGATTAAGCCAGGTGCCAGTGGCTGGCTCCCGCCTGTCAGCTGAGCTATTCAGGAGGCTGTGACTAAAGATTGCGGTTATGAGCCAACCTGGGCAGGAAAACTCTGTGACTCTCACCTCCAACAAACCACTCAGGAAAGCTGGAAGTGGCACTGCGGCTCAAGTGTTAAGAGTGCTCTCCT
>NW_012267224.1:52774-66943 GCF_000151885.1 Dipodomys ordii
AAAAAAAAAAAAAAGAAGGCAACTTATACAGAGGGCAGCTGCAGCAGCAGAGGACGCTCCTAAGGCAGAGTAAGCGCCTGCCTGCCCACAGTTCCGTGTTCCTTCACCAGTCCCCAAGAAACATGGTGGGTCAGGTGCCACCGCCCCTTCCTGAGCCTTTCCCAGTGACACAGCATGGGCCGGTGAGTACCTCTGCCTGACGTGACGCCCTGCGGTCCTTTTCAGCCTGTTCCTCGCCCCACAGGAATAAGGCAGGCTCCACTGCCTTCCTCCTCCCCACCGCTGGGACAGCTTTACACTGCTCCCACCGAGGGTGGCCACTCATTTCAACTCGGGTGGTAAACGAAATGGCCAAATGGCTGAACTTGACTAAGCAAGCCAGCTCTTTCCCTCAGGCTCTGCCAAGGTTCATCTCGAGGCCAGTTCACTCCTTGGCTTCACACTACGAGAGGCAGTGGCCATTCCTCAGATGGCTTCAAGCTCCTCCTTCCCCACTTACGTGGCACTGGGGGCCAGAAACCTTTTGTATTTGGACCAAGGGCAGTGAACACTAGGACAGCCACGCTGGGTCCAGGGCCTCGGGCTGCTGGGAAGCCTCCCCTCCTGCCCGAAGCCCCTGGGCATGGCAGCACACGGCCTGTGCCACCCAAACCAGCACGTCTCACAAACTGAAGTCAAAGCCCACAAGACAGATGGCCCTCACATCACCATTAGCCAACAGCGAGTGAGGCTCAGCAGGCTTCAGAAATGGCGCTGCGACCCAAAACAGGCCGTGGAATGAGCAGCCACGCCGGCCACTTGAAATGAAGAGGCCAGAAAGAATCATAGTTGTTTTATTTAACAAAATTGATGCCAACCTCTATATACATTCATGTTTCAAAACCAGAGCCGCAGACACACAAACTGCTACAAGCACAGGAATTCTAACAAGGCTTGACACATGAGACAAAGTTTTGTTTTCTGCTCTTCTAGACATTCGTGGGTTTCGAAGTCATCCTGAAGGCTGAGCACTGTGACATCTTCATTTTCTGGGATGGCTTACAAAAATCCTAGAGGAGGGATGAGACTCGCAGGGCTAATACACTGTGTCCAGGTGAGGAGTGAGTTCAACGAACAGTACTTGACCCATGATAGGGGCTCGTAAAATATTTTGAACTGGGACTAAAAATCTCAACAAAATGTCATCTACTAGAGTATACATAGTGGCTTTAAGATTTTATTAGCCTATCTGTCCATCTCATAAATGTATCCAGGTCATCTCACTTCTGGTCCCCGGAAGAAAAAAATCTACTTAAAAAAATTAACTTTATTAGTATTAGTAACAAAATGTAGTGACTGGAAAGCCTTCAAAACCAAAAATACACAAATATGCAACACAGCTCTGCCCTATTTCCTCTGTGGGTTTACTTCATGGTGCTCAGCTATAGTCAACAAGCTATGTTCTACAGCTAGTTATCTGGGGAAGACAAATCGCTTTTGCCTCTCCCCGCTTATGAATCCCAGGAGCCTTTTTAGCTCCTTAAAAAATTGTTTCATTCTGAATATCCCTAAACTTCATGACGTAGTCTACGTACAAAAATTCAGCTCCTCGTAGGCATTCAACTTGTATTTTAGATAATACTTGACAAGGCAGCCGACTGCTGCGTTGACACCAACACTCACCTGGTCCATGGCCGGCTCCAGCCTTGCCATGTGGGAAAAAGCTAAGCAATGAGGTATAGACAGAAGTCGAACTCGCAGCCGTTCCTTCTCCTCTTCGCCACAACTTAGGTTCCTATAGGGCAGGAGAGGAGAATAGCTGCAAGAGGACCGGACTTCAGGACTCTGTCCGTCATGTGGCAAAACGGTACTCACAAAATTCATTTGCCACCAAGCACCAAAGAAAAATGCACAATGGCTAAACGCCACAATTTATCACAGGGATTTCTTTTCCTGTCCCTCATATATATAGATATATATAGATAGATAGATCTATCTCTCTCTCTATAGACATAGATCGACATCACTACAGATCAATATATAGAACAATATATACAGATTGATATTGATCTAGATCAATATATAGATCTACATATATAGATCGGTAATGATCTACATATGGATCAACATATTGATCAATACTGATCTATATATAGATCTATAAATACATGTAGGTCCATCTACTGTGCTTTCATTTTCAAAAGATGAGATAAAACCACTGTAAAAATACTTCCAAAATAAATGATTTCTAGGATAGAAAAATGTTTTACATTTTCCCAGTTCACGCATCATTACAAAACAAGAAATCAGAAAAATTAGCTCTTGCAATTTCATGGTAAAAAATATATGTGTACACATGAGATTTAAAAAAATGTAATTTTTAAGTTCAGTAACTATTAAGCAACGTAATCCGTGCACTGAATTATAACAAAAAAAATGATTACCTGTAATGAGAACAGATTTCAAATGAGTGCAATCACATCTACATTTGGGAGAACTTAAGACTTTTTTTTTGAAATTTTCACAAATCAGGTCCCTGATGGTCCAGTACGGCAGAAATCACCTTCGACGTCATTTTCAGACGTCACAGCCTGGGGCAGGGGGCGGGGGGAGGCTTCCCGTGACTGCCATCTGATCCAGGCACGTCAGTGCTGAGCCTGGACAAGCAAGGAGTAAAATACGGGCTCGATCTGCATCTGCCAGGACATCTGTCATCCTGAGAAGCCATGCCTGCACATGCAGAGGATGGGCTTAGGAGACTACGGTGGCTGCAGTGCCTTGTGGGACAACGGCTGCCCTGACACTTGTGGGAGAGATGGAGAGGAAGTCCTTCCAGCAAAGGCCAACAGGAGGAGGTGTGACTGCCACCGGTAGGAATTAGAAGCAGATTGTTATGGGCAATGAAAACCAGGGATTGTGTTCCTGCAATAAAGATGGTGGGGGTAGAACGGGGCAGGTGGGGGGGGGAGTGGTGGTCCTTCATTTTGTGGTAATTTGTAGTTATTTCATGAGGAACACACAGCTTCAGGAGGGGGCAAGGAAGGCATGTTCAGAACAGAGGGACCCCAGGAGCAGGTCTGTGATTCCAGGGGCCAGCTAGACATGGACATCAAAACATATCAGACCTCTTGCCAACCTGCTTTGCGAAGCCCAGCCGGGCAGTCTCCCAAGGTTTGCCTGTGGCAGGACTCTCCTTGCCAGCGGAAAGCTGCCACTTGGTGTTAGAGCATTAGTGGCAAAGGAGAGGCCCAAGATTTTTTTTTTCTCTAAAAGGTACATTCCCTACTTAGTTGATACAGATCCAGATATTTCAATTTAAAGATGGTTTCTTCTAGCAAGGCAAACCCTTGGAATCATTCTTCAAAAAGAGTCCAACAAAAGCACAACTCGGTGCTACACCAAACACTTAAAAGTAATAGAGAATGAGATGGAAGAGGATGGAAGGCCTTTTGTGTGTGATTAGAACCTTCCAAGTAACATGTAGAAAATCCGATTTCCATCAGGTACCAAACATTCAGGCGAGTTAAAGCAAAAGCAAAGTAAATGTTGATTCCACACGGTAGCTGGAATTCAGCATTTGTGGAAGGAGCAGGTGTCAAGCATTCTAAACTCAACCCTCTTAATAGAAGTGGATCTACTCAGAAAATAAACACTGAACACAGACAGGTTTCAGACCCCACTGGCAATCTGATGAGAAGTTCACATCCCATCAGAATTCTGTGCATCCATTTGTGTACAATCTCAGGGGCTGCAAGCGCCTCTCACAACGACTCAGTGCTCTGACAGCAGACATCAGAAACAACCATCACCGTTCCTATAGCCTGCATCTAGAGACCCCTAACTGGAGAAATGAAGACAGTTTGCTTCCAGGGCCAATATCTGTTCATTTTCCCTTAGAAGACAAGACTTCCCAGTCTCTGGTGGCCTCTATCAGGTGCCGCTGGCCATGACTCATCCACTCTTCCTGGTCTTCGTAGAGCCGCCCACAGAACCAACACTTGAATATGCACTGAGACGAGTCCTCGGGCAAGGAGTCTACCACCTGGTAGTTGTTCCGGTGGACCTTCTTCAGTTTCATCTTCAGCAGCATCTGCCTTCTCATCTGGCTGGCTTCAGCAGTGTTCTGGCAGGTCAGCCGCACATGGCGGCGGATACCCAGCTGACACCTCGTCCTCTCTGACAGGACGACCTTGAGGACGTTGCCCTTGTACTTGTTGATCACCTTCATGACATTGGTCACTTCTGGGGAATCCACGTCAGGATGATTTAACACGATGACTGGCTGGTTGCGCCGGGGACACTTAATCAGCTGGTCAGGCTTGGCGGCTACCAGTCGGAGCTGTCTTGAAACCTGGAAGATGGAAGGCTCCTTAAGACAGCGACTGGGCTCGGCCTGCATCTTGCTTCTCTTCTTGGATGAGTTGACGTGCTTGGCCTTGCTCCTGCTGATGGTCAGACTTCTGGAGAGCAGTCTCCGTTGCTTTCTCCACTCACTGCCTCCGTGCAGTCCCTGTGCAGGGGCGATCTTCTTAGGGGTGGGGCTACAGACGGTATCCTCTTTTCTTGGTTTAGCCCGAAAACATGTCTCCAAATTTGGGGACATGTTTCTTGGCTCACTTTCATTCACTACAGGCTGCAGGCTGGAGTCGATCTGCATCCCAGGGCAGAACGGAACTGGCTGCGGTAACTGCGCCTCGCTGCAAGGTATGCTGACAGGGGTGTCACAGGTGGCTTCTATGATCTGGGCATCCTCGGAGGAGTTCAGAACCCTCAACACGGCTCCCTTGGGGATCAGCACTGGCGTGGCGACATGAGCCTTCCTGGTCACTCTGCTGTTGCTTTTCCCATCGCTGCCTGCAGTGCACTGCGGGTAGACTGGCTGCAGCTGTCCGGTGCCAGCAGGCTCATCCTGAGGTTTGGAGAGAGGACTCGTGGAAGGATCAGAGCCCGCAAGGGACACGTGAATGTCCTCAATACCTTCCGGGGAGAGGGCTTTGGAAGTTCCCCTCGAAGACTGCCCCGTGGACCGGCGAAGCGCACTGCTCGTCGACAGCGACGAAGGCTTGCCACAAGATTCAATGAGCTGAGCGATCTTTTTGCGCAACAGTTCGATTGACTTTATTTTGGACGTGGCACTATTCCACTTAACGCCCTCTGGAACATTCTCAGATCCAGAGCTCAGAGAAAATACTGACGAGATGACCGGGCCGTCGAAAGTGTTATTAGTCCTTTCGGAGTCCTTGGGTTGCACAGGCTTATCCCCAGGCTGCTGAGCCCTCGCCTTGTCTTCTGCCGTTAGGCTTATGTGTAAATACTCACTTTTACACGGTGAGGAACTCTGGTGCACACCGGACATCTCGTCGCTTCCCTCCGTCTGGTTATTCCCTGGCTTCCTACCAGAGGACAGCATCTGACTTCTAGATTCACTCATCTGACTTATAGATTCAAAGCTCTTTTCTCCAGGGGTGGAAATGGCTGCAGGTGCTACAGCAAGGGGCAGCAATTGCTGTGAGTCGCTGTGTAAAGTCCTGCCACCATCTGCAAAAGAGAGGGCGGATTTACACGGAACAGGGTTTGATGGGGCTCCAAGGCCACACACAGCACTGATTTTTCCTACAGAGGCCGGAGAAGGTCCTTTGAAGGCCGCAGAAGGAAGCGCAGGCCTATAGGGATGCAACGCCAGCTTCTTCTGCAGATCCCTACTAGAACTGGAACTGAGGAAGGGTTGTCTGTGGTTGTCCACGCTGGAATTTGGCATGAGGAAATCGTAAGACCTCAGCCACTTCACGTTCCGAAGGTGTTTCTGGACCGAGGACTGCAGATTCTCCATGCTCCCCAGCTCCCTGGGGTTCCCTTCGATCCTCGGGGACTTGGTGCTCTCTGCAGGAAGTAGCTGTCCTGGCTTGCTTGGGCCCCTGTCTGTAGTCACGGGCTCGGGGTCCGCTCCGTCACCTCTGGTGGCTTCGAGGCGCGGGTTTTCTTCCAGTGGGAAGAGTTTCAGAACCAGCTGCTGGGTGCCGTTGACGACCTTCACGTCGATCAACTGGGCCAGGCAGTTCGTGGGGACCACCAGCTCCGCCGGGGCCACGACGGTCAAGGGCACCCCAGGCTGCACGAGCTCTTTGGAGGGAGATAACACCTCCACCTCCACGTTTTTGTTCCCCAACAGACTCGCCTCACTGGGTTCGGGGAAGGTCATTTTATTCGGGATGCACACTACGTCTTTTTGGTACTCCCTTGACTCTGGTAACAACACAATATTGCGTGCTTTGTCTTTATTTGCGTGGAGGGAGAACTTGGAGAGCTGACTTGACAGCTTACTATGAAATGTCGTCCTGGGACCAGGAGCCTTTAGAAAGTCGGCGTTCTGTCTGGCCACACTGGTTCTCTTGGGCTCCAGCTTGGCCACGGCCTTGAGGGGCCGCTTGGCACCGGCCCTCTCGTGTACCCGCCGCCGGTGCTTGACGATGTAGTCATTTCGAATGGCCCCGTAGTCACAATACTCACACCGGTAGGGGAATATTCCTGTATGCTTCACCAGATGCCTCTGAAACTCGCCTTTCGTGTAGGAAATGTAGCTGCAGTGTGAACAAATGAATTTGATCTCTTCGTGTTGAAGCGTGTGCTTTTTGTACTGCAGGGGGTCCTTCGTGGAAAACCGACATTTGTCACAGTAGAATTTCCCTGGCTTAAAGTTCCTAACCTTGAATTTGTTATTGACCGGGCTGGAGATGGTTTCGGTTTTATTTCCGACATGGGCGGTGCTGGGATCGCTGCTGAGGAAATGGAATTGGGGAGGAGCTGCGTGCAGGCTGCATTTGAAGCAGAGGTACTTGTCTTCCTTTTGGCCTGGCCCAGCGCCCTTCTTCAAATCCTGAAGTGGGATTTTCTCAACACTTTTGCACTGCTCACACGTGGCGATGGTCATCAGTGCAGCCTCTGCCTCTGAGCCTTGATACAAAAGGCTCTGTGCTTCCTGCCGATCGGGCCGAGTTGCTCGGTTGGAGTTTGGTTGTTTGGGTGACATGGTCAAGGAACTGGGTCCACCATTCACCGGGGTGGTGTACAGCTGTTCCCCAATGTCCTTCATCTTCTTTATCTGCATTTCCAGAAAGAGATGCCTGGAACTCACCAAGATGGCACAGGACGCAATTCTCTGGACGTATCCTTGGATGTATTTTGTGACAGGTGGAGGAGCAGCAGACACTTCCTGGGTAAACACTCAGGCACCATTTTTTTGTATCTGGCTGCCAATGAGGCTGCCTCCAGCCCTTTGCTGTTCCAGGCAATACTACAGGAGAGGAGAACCAGAAAGATGGTTAGTTTTAAGAACTTGATGGTTAAGCTATTACTAAACTCACCCTACATTTCCACGGTATGAGGATTCCAACACAGATCCTAAACGTGTGTTACAGCCACACTACAACCAAACAGGCCAACTTAAAAACGCAGCCCCTTACAAATCACTCCTTTGGCCAGCCCTGAATAGAAGGACACTCTCCCCCCCCTCCAAAAAAAAGGACAGCAGTGGCAGGCACTCAGAACAGCCTCTGATCAGTAAAAGCTACGTTTTGAGTATTCATGAGCACATCCTAGCAACGTCACAAGTATGCATTCCTATGAGTCTCACAAACCTTACACAGGACACGGCCAGTTCAGATTCTGACTCCTGCCCAGGTCCTAAGTGGTAGAGCAGTGCTCCCTGCCACAGGTGTTCATACTGCATCTCCATCATGACTTAGGGTTAGCTCTGATGTCAACTCTCACCCGCTCAGTTTGCTTTCACAGGTGGTAACTAAAGCCAATGATATAAATATTGCCCAAGACAAATAATTCCTTCACGATCCTATTGAGCATCTATCACTCGCTTCCAGTTGCTGGAGGATAGTGCTCAAAAGGAGCCAGTTCCTACCCTTCGGATGCATACACCATGACAGGAAGATTATTATGTATTCAGTTGTAAATTGGAGGAGGAGAAGCACCGTAAAGCAGAGGTGGAGGGTAAGGAATGCTGCATGTTAGGAAGTCACAGGGCAGCCAGGAAAGTCCTCTGCGAGGTGAGTCACATCTAGGTGGACTCTGGGGTCCAGGAACTGAGTCCTAAGGAGTTCAAGCAGAGAAGGCCAAGGTCTGCGGGCGGCGGCCCTGGCTCATGAGGGCTGAGCAAGGGGCTGCAGACATGATCAGAAGGGAAGGGGAAAATGGCCAAGGAAAGATCAGCAGTATCACAGCAATGTGGCCTTTCCTCTCCTGAGACAGAGGGCTGGGCAGGAGACCCAGTCGCTGGCAGAACATGGCCTGGTTTATACTCTACCAACAGCCTCCGGCCTCTACAAAAGAACAGGAGTCTAAAAGGACAAAACAGCAGTGGTTAGGCCATGAATGGTTGGGACCGAGGCTTCCTTTTGTCTCAGGAATGTCAGGCTAAGAACCATACAAAGCCAGTGTAAAGGCCAGCTTAGAGGAGCAGAAAGGCCCCCCAAAGGGTCAGAAGAAACAATTGCTGCATTCAAATCTGGCAATTCTGAAAAGCAACCAAAGAACCTCTACTAGAGGACAACCTCTTCTATCCGACATTGGAGAAAGCTAGTTACCTTCTCTGAAAAGCAATTCCAGCTTGCAATCAGACCCTGACTGCACTGAGCGACTCGCATCAGGCCTGCGGGACCACACATGCCCCATCACACCCAGGAAAAGCAGAAAAGACCCGGGCACTCTCCACTCCATGTTCAAGCCCGTACCTGCATGAGGCAGGGGCTGTAAGTCAGCGCAGAACACAGGGATGCTTCGAAATGGCAACACATGAAGGAAGCCAAGGGCTTTTTGTTCTCCTACCCAGATGTATGACTTCCTCTCACACACGCACTTCCAGCCTGTCAGGCCTTGCATTTAGGGGTGGGGCTAGTCTGTGTTTGGACCACTGCTCTATAGCACCTCGAGGAACAAAAGGCACAGGTCTGCCTACACCCGCTAGGTCTCCACCCCTGATAGACAGCTGGTAGACACTGCCAGGAGCCACTAGGAAAGGCAGAGGTATACTTTATTCCTGAATTCGTAAGCTACTTTTAGAAAAGGAAGACAGAAATGACATCTCAAAACTCCTGCCTTTCACCAAGCGATGTCACAAGCAAGCCATTCATCTGCATGGCCACTCATCTGGAATTCGGGTCTGGGCGAGATGGTTTCCAAGCCCAGTCTGACAGTGGGGATGCTTCAAGGCACAGACTTTGTCACCACGAGCCTCCCTGCATTCACATCATCTTTCCTACCCAGCCCAAGGCCTCAGCAGCAACCAGGACCCAAGAAAACTACAGGCCCCAAAAACATGGAGGCTGAACTCAGGGAATCAGTCTAGTGATTCTGAATCTAGATGAGCCTCAGAATCACTGCTACAACAGACATGCCTGCTGTAAAGGAAGAGGAAGAGCTCCTGGGGTTTGTAAAAGCATCAGGTTGTCCTTACCAGTACTGGAAATCACTTAAAGCTCCCTAGGACACCTGAGTCCTTAAGTCACTCCATCAACTAATCACGATAGGTGCTCTAAATACCAAATTGCTTCCTTCCTCATTAGGCACCATTTTACCATAGTTTTCACTGTCATTTATGTACCCATGAAAGAAATTGAAACGGACTCCCCTATTACTTCATTCTACCTGGACTGTGGAGTTAGGGACAATATCATACCCACTCAACAGGCCAGTGATTAATTTGCACATTGCTTCTCTAATCTGATCAAGGCTCTCAATTCTAGCCCAAAGATTTGCATACACATCAATATGTACATTCTAGTCCTTTAATTTAGATGGAAAGAGAAGGGACACATAAAGGTGAAGGACAAAAAGGCATTACATGCCCCAGCACAACCATGCTATCAACATAACTGAATGTACATTCGTTCTACTCAAGACCCAACATGACAGTATTTACAACGAACCTGCACTACATCTGCCAGTATCCGTCATCTTCCCAGCCTTCACGATGCTTCAGAATTCTAGAAAAAAATGCCTTGCAATTTCTCTCCAGTCCTTCTGAAACTCAGAAGTGTGTCACTGCTTCTAAAACTTTAAATAGACTGAAGGCATGATTGGCAAGAACTGGAGAACACTGGAGGAGAGTCCTCTGCCAAGTCCTCAGCCAGAACGGCCAAGGAACATGGTCCTGCTGGAGAAGTTACACACGCGCCTAACTCAGCACAGGGTCATGACCCTAACTGAAACCACCTCCAGTTAAAAACACATGTAATGAACCAGCCTAGAGCACCTCGCCATCATCAAACAGGCTCAGAACCCTTCTGAGAGTCTAGAGTTGGGGGAAGGGGGGGGACCTATGTAGTCTATCTGAAGCCTAATTATAAAATGCTGAGTATCTCAGGTAATTTATTGAATTCAACATTGATTGTGCTCATGATCTCATGGCTGAATGTACCCTGTAGTACTTTACCTAAGAAAAGAGCAAAATTCAACATCGGAGAAAAAGACTCCACAAGGATAGATTTCACTGAATGCCTACTGCTTTTACACCAGGATAAAGTCACAAGAGTCTAAGAACCATCTTAACCTGGAAACCATCTGTATTCTCAATGGGGAACCCACAGGAGCCAAGTACCAGCACAAAACACGAGGCTGTGATGAGACACAGTTCCATGGGGAAGTGGGACATGGAGCCACAAGGGAGCAGGTGATCCCTGCCCGACACCACCTTCTCCACTTCTCAGCCAAATGCAATGCTACCACACGGCCGCTTCCCTCAGCAGAAAAGATGTGAGCTCTCTTGATCTCTGCAATCTGTATGGCTCTTTGTAGGGGGAAAAGAAACTCGTGAGACAAAGGCACAGGGAAGCACAGGATGGAAAGAGGACAGCTTTGACACTGGCACTTTTTACATCTGAGTTCTGCAAGGAGTCAGCCCTGGTGTTATCAGCCCAAGAGCCGCCAGGTCCCTACTCCCTGCACACGATACCCCCACGTTGGTGTGCCAGACAGAGCTGTGCTTGGTTGTGCTTGATGTGGAAAGAGCCCACGGATGGCACCAGTGCCAGCAGCTTCCTACCTTCCGAATGTAGAGCTGGCACCAAAGCCTGGCCGTGCACCGTGCCTAGAAGCATTTTCTTTCTTTCAGGTAACTTAGGAGGGCTTCAAGGATACAGAAGTCAGGAGAGGTGGCCACGGAGAGGCAGCACGCTGTCACAAGCCTGACTTTCCACTGGGTCATCTTTCCTCTAAGGGAGAGCTGGCCCACCTGCAGGGACCTCTGGGATTTCTTTTACATTCTGAGCTCACTTGCCTTCACTGGTTGACTGGTTTGGGAGGGCAATGGAGTTTGAACTCAGAGCCCTGCTGGGCAGGCACTCTAGCATTTGAGCTGTATCTCAATCGTTTGAACTTTAGTTCTTTTAAAATAGGGTCTTACACCTAGGCCCAGGCAGGCTTTCTTCCTAGCTGGAGTGACGGGTGCATACAAACACATCCAGGATCCTTTCTCACCTTTTGCCCAGTCTGGCTTCCAATCTGGATCTTCCTCATCTGTCTCTCAAGTCGCTACTGTGCCAGGCACGAGCAACTGGTGCTCTGCGCTTGCCTCATTCCTTGAACACTGTGAGGACGGATGGGGAAAACTGAGTGGGAAGCAGCCAGTTCCGTGGTACCTAAGGCTATGGAAACACAAAGGGCTGCTTGAGCTCTCCTTGAAAAGGAAGCCTCTGACTTCTACATACGGGAAATGACGGATGTCCAACAGTGGTGCCGTCATATTGAAAGCTTGTCCCAGCAGTCCCTCACCTTGGGGGGTAACCTGACAAACTAGCTTCCTCCTCGTAGACCTCAGTGACAGTGTTTACCCAGAGGTCACCGTGAAAACTAAATTCAGATGAGCTACTGAAACATCCTAAGCTGTTAAATAACTTCCCATTTTTAATGACAAAACGATGTCAACCAAATAATCTGAGGTGGCAAGACACAGGCTTCTTAGTTGTCTGACAACTGCTTTTCCAGTACACAAACTGGATCTCATTGTGCCACTGTGTTCATTCGGTTGTAATGCCTAGAAGTGATTTCGCCATGGAGCCAAAAGAACCTGGCTTGAGTGGCAAAGGTTCCGAGCTGCTTATAATTATTGTGGGGAAAAGTACCACTAAAGTGGTGGGGGCGAGGGAGGAGGAACTCACTGACGTTGAGGTTCAAGTGTCAGCTAGTCACTTTCTCCTCACCCTCTTCTCCTGAAGTGCGGCCACACTGTGAAATGGCTCCACCGTGCTAGATGTCAACGTGAAAGGGAAGAGAAGTAGTTGGCCAAAGCACCTGGCTTTTGCACAAACTCGGATGTAACTGGCCAGCCAAAGCCTCTGGGGATGGGACCACGGATGGTACCAGTGTATGCAGGCATACTGTGACCTGAAAATCCTTCCAGTGGCTCCTCACACACACACGGCTGGAGCAAGGATGTGACTACAGCCCCTGCAGCTCCCACCTGTAATCCTAGCTACTTGGGAGGCTGAGATCTGAGGACTGCAGTTCCAGACCAACTCAGGCAGGAGAGTCTATGAGACTCTTATTTCCAACTAACCAGCCAAAGACTGGAAATGGAGCTGTGTGGCTCAAGTGGCTGAGCACCAACCAATCTTGAGCAAAAAAGCTAAGGGACAGATTGCAGGCCCCATGTACAAAACCCAATACTGGCACTAAAGAAAGAAAAGGGCTCCCAGATTTGCAGCCCCACCCCTCATTTGTCAGGTCTTTTGTAGTAAGGCCACAACAAGCTATTAACAAGCTATTAACAAGTTATTATTAATGGGTCATTATGAGAAAATAAGGCCTGGAAGGTGTTAAGCCATGGCACAGCTACTCAAAAATTATATCCACTATTATTTTCATCTACTAAGCCGTAACAGCCTTGTCTAATGAAGCGATCCAAATTTGACTATAATTCAACCACAGTGAACCACTGAGCAGCCTGTAGAGAAGTGAGACCTGAGACCTGGGCACAAGTCCCAGCAGAGTAAGAAGGCAGCCTCAGCTGGTGCTGGTGCCAGTGGTTCACACCTGTAATCCTAACTACTCAGGAGGCTGAGAGCTGAAGAAGGTGGTTCAAAGCCAGTCTTGGCAGGAAAGTCCTTGAGACTCTTTATCTCTAATAAACTACTCAAAAAAAAATGTGTGGCAAGCGGCAAGATGACTCAAGTGGTAGAGCGTTAGCACTGCGCACAGAGAGGCTCAGGCACAGCGCCTAGGTCTGAGTTCAAGCAAAAGCCTCTGCAGTTTCACGAATCCGAATTGAATAGGATGGGGGTAAATGGATTTGAACAGGAGTCTGTCCAGAGAGAAATGCCTAAACAAACTACCTTACACTCACAAATGACTGACTGCGAATTGAGGGACAGTTTGATAACAATAAATCGTTTTCAAGGTGGCTTGGAAATGTACTTTTCTCTCAGAAGCTAAGTATGGGACTGGAGCAACTGCATGGGGGAAAGAGGGTGGCGGGGAGCCAAGCGGCCAGGCATGGCAGTGACCGGAAATAGGGACCTTGGGAAATCTGGAACAACGCTCAAAACCTAGTGCTCTGGCTGACGGTGTTCATTCAGACTTTTGACCTAAAGAGCCTGAGTTTTCTCACCAGGAAAGTAAGAATGATGGCTGACTCCACTGACATGAGAGTGAACGAGGAAAAATGATGGATGGGCAACTGTGTGGCAAAGACTAGATGTTCTGTCAAGAAACAAGCCAGCATACTCCCACCTCCCTCCCCCCAGGACTCCTCTGGGTAGAAGAACGTAAAATCCACAGAAAAATGGAAAACCTGCAGGAGGTGCCCTGAGGCTCAGAGCTCTGGAGCCTTCCTCCTCCCGGGTTCTGGAAGCCTATCAGTGGAGTCTACTTCCCCAAACAAAGGAAGGGATTTTACAGGCTTTCAACGCTCCCAAGGATTTAGAAAGCCTCCAAAAGACAAGACTTAGGCCAGTGCTAGGAGTCCTAGATGTTAAAAAACTTCCAGGTTTTGTATGTGGAAGATAATGTTAAGAAGCTTATTAGAATACAAGGAGTGTTCCCAGCAATACTACAAAATTGTTTTTTGTTTTTCCGAATATCAGTGATTTCAGATCCCTCAGGCACTAAAAATGAAGGGCAAGGGGATATTGTCAAGTCTGTGGGAGAAATAGAGAGGGAGAGGGTGGAGCTGGAGGCACGGCTCAG
>NW_012267224.1:70175-73337 GCF_000151885.1 Dipodomys ordii
CGTCCTGCCCCCCGCCGCCCCGCCCCGGCTCCCGCACGGGCGCCCGCACGCCCTGCCGCGGTGAGTGGAAGCTCGGACCCTCGAATGCCCCCTCCTCGCAGGGGCTGGCCCTGAGTTCGAATCTCCTGTCGAGACCTTGGGCCTGGTCTTTGGTTTCCCCGGTGGGGTCCGAGCCGCCCACCGGGGCGTGTGCGGCCGGGCAGTGCCCCCCTCCCCAGCTCCGTTTTGGGGTGCCATCAGCAGGGTGCTAGCCCGGGGCGCGGGGCCGAGGGCCAGCCACCGACCTCCGGGGATGCCTCACCCTCTTCTGGTGGTGGTGTTCTAGAAAGATCGGAGCTGGGCAGCGCATGTCCGTGTGGACCTCCAAATGGGGGAACCTTGAGCTCTGTCTGCCCGAGGTGAGGGAAGCGAGTAGGAAAAGTAGAGGTGCGGAGAGTTCCAAGACCCCTCCTCCCACCAGCGTGGGGTCGGCCGGGGTCTAGCCTGGGGGCCTTGTGTCTGAGGGAAACTGAGTCAGGAGTCTGTGAAAGTCCCGCAGCTCTGATCCCATTCGTGGCGAAGCGCAGCGCTGGTAGAAAACGAGCCGAGCGTGGTCTAAAAGTTCCCCGCCATCCGAGCGGGAGCGGGTGTCTCCTGTAAGGTCAGTCCGCCACAGGGCCTTCCTCAAGTCAGGTGTTGGGGGCTCAGACCCACAATCCTAAGTACCTTAGGAGCCAAAGGCCTGGAGTGTGAAGTCAAACCAGGCAGAAAAGCGTGAGCCACGCCATCCCCACCATAGCCAACAAAAACTGGCTCAAGAGGCCGAGAAAGCCCGAGGTCCTGAGTTCACATCCTGGTATCCGCAAAACAGCGAACGAAATCGTAGGCCTTCGCTTCCAGGTGACTGTCTACGTTTAGGAAAGCAGGTGTAGCTAGCTGCCACAGTCTCCAACATACTAAAAGGGACTAAATTACGGTCTAGTTCTCAGAAGCCCAAATGCAACTATTAGATCTCATAGTCTGCAGAGAGTCTGGAAACATTGTTTCAAGCTAGAAAGGGGCTGCGCCGGGTTTTGAAGGACGGATGATTTGTCCAACAATACGGACCCCCTCACCCCCACTTCCAGGCTTCCAGCTGCTGTTCACATCTTCATTCCCATCATCACTTACCCACATTCTCCCTTTGGTGTTCCATGGTTGGAATTACCTTCTCTAGAAGGTGCTGTCCAAGCCCTGTCACCTGGTACTTGTAGATGTGACCTTGCTGGGAAATAAGTGTTCAGGATCAGATGTAATGAAATTAACAAGCAGCAAGTGTCTTTGGAAGAAGAGGAGAGATAGAAAGAAACCTTGTGAAGATGGATACAGGAGGAGAAGCTGGCATCCAAGACTGAGGCCAAGCGTGGGGTTTTACAGCCAAAAACCAAAAATGACAAACAAGAAATGACTGAGGTGATTGGGAATTGGGAAAATTATAGCCAGCCACTGGTGGCACACCCCTATCATCCTCGGTACTCAGGAAGCTGAGATCTGAAGATCTAGGTTCAAAGCCAGCCCAGGCAGGAAAGTCCATGAGAATCTTATCTCCAAGAAACCACCAGAAAACCAGAAGTGGTGCTGTGGCTCAAGTGGTGCTTGACCTTGTGCTCACCATGAATTGAAGAGCTGAGGGACAGCGCCCAGGCCCAGAGTTCAAGCCCCATGACCAAAAAAAAAAAAAGTTCCAAAGACTCCATCTGCAAAATAACCAGCAAAAATCCAGGCTGGAAGTGTGATTCAAGTGGTATAGTGCCATCTGAGCAAGCCAGCCAAATAAACCCTAGTCCCTGATGATAAGCTCTAAGACATGAAGAGAAAAAGAGCTTTCTCAGTAGAGAAAGGCGTATGTGCAACTGCCCTGAAGAGGTCAGGAGCTGAGCATGAGAAGGAAGGCAATTGTCTGCACAACTAAAACCTGATCTGCTAGGCACCAGTGGCTCACACCTGGGATCCTAGCTACTCTGGAGGTTGAGATATGAGGATCACCATTGCTGTTTGATGCCAGCCTGGGCAGGAAAGTCTGCGACACTCTTATCCCCAATTAACTATCAAAAAGCTGGACGTGGAGATGTGGCTCAACTGGTAGAGTGCTAACCTTGAGAACAAAATATCAGGGACCGTGCCCTGGGTTCAAGCTCCAAGAAAAAAGAAACAACACACACAAATGAAAAACGAACTATATGAACTGTGTCAGGCACTCAGACCCAGAGGAAGGTCAACAGTAGCCACTTACAAGGGATTGGCCTCTCGTTGGGCACAGCCTTCTGTACAACACTGATTCATTTTTTCTAGTGGTTTTTAGCACTCTTATTAGGCTTGACCAAACCCTCACTGGATTTCATGTACCCAGGTCTGGGATCTTCCTGTAGTGCTCAGAGATACAGACTGTAAATCTCAGACCCTTTGAAACTATGTATAAACCAGCTGGGTGCCAGCTTACACCTGTAAGCCTCCTTGAGGTTTGAAAGCAGTTTGGGGGCAGTGTCTCATCTTCAGTTACCAGCAAGAAACTAAGCTGGAGATTTGGTTCACATGGCCGAGCAGCAGTCTTGAGCAAGTGAGCTCAGTGATCGTGAGGTCCCTGCGTTCAAGCCCCGGTTTAAAAGAAAAAAAAAAGTCATCCTCTTGGGTCTTGGCATAGGACCACTTTTAAAAATATTCCAGAAATTCTTAGTAACTTCTTGAAGCCCTCGTTTGCTCATCTACGCAAGAGAAAGTCTTTGGGGCCTAGTGTCAGTGGCTCACGCCTGCAAAGCCTAGCTACTCAGGAGGCTGAGATGTGAGGATCACGGTTCGAAGCCAGCCCAGGCAGAAAAGTCCGTGAGACTTATCTCCAATAAGCTACTCAGAAAAAGCCAGAAGTGGTGCTGTGGCTCAAGTGGTAGTGCGCCAGCCTTGAGCACAGAGAGGCTCAGGGACAGTGCCTCAAGCCCCAGGACTGGCAAAAATGAAAAACAAAGGCCTGTTG
Source organism: Dipodomys ordii (assembly GCF_000151885.1). Classification (NCBI taxonomy): domain Eukaryota; kingdom Metazoa; phylum Chordata; class Mammalia; order Rodentia; family Heteromyidae; genus Dipodomys; species Dipodomys ordii. The sequence goes on from NW_012267224.1 coordinate 73,162, forward strand.
TCCCCAGGATCGCTACACATGACATATGAGGCCCTGGCCCTGCACTGTCACTCCTCAAATCCTGGCACGCAGGGATCCGCGCCCTCACCGCGCATCTTTTGGTCACTGCCAGTCTGGGACACGCTTTTCTCCACTGCAGCCGAGGTGGGGGGGTGGGGTGGGGAGGAGTTGGGGGG
>NW_012267224.1:75460-77855 GCF_000151885.1 Dipodomys ordii
GGGGGGGGAGGGCATCTTTGATTAAGTCTGGTGCTGGGCAATCAGAGCTATTTGGCCACTCTCTGGGGTACAATTCTTCATGTCTGTGATGCCACCTTGGATGTGGCACACTTGCTGTCACAGGCTGATGGCGGCCGCCCTACCGTCTCATCCAAACAATACAAAGGTCAGACAGTCTAACTCCTTACTTTGAAGGTATGATTCTGGACAGTGAGGAAACACTTTCTAGAAGCTTCCGGGAAGAGTTCTCCTTTATCATGGAAGATAATGTCGTGATGGCGTTTCCATTGGGATCAGAGCTGATCCCGTGTGGGAGACACATGCAGGGGCCTGGGCCCCCTTTAAGAAAGGATCTAAAACTTAGCTTCCCCCCACTGCCGGTGCCACCTTGAAATTCATAATGGGTTTTAACGTGGAGGTGCTGTCTCCACTTTGCAGTGGGGTCTGTAGACCCTGTAGTTGACCTTCGTTGGGACTCGCTCTTTGACTGAAGATGGAGCCCTGGTGAAGAACATGAAGCCAGCAGAGTTGACCGCAATGAAACGATTTTTTTCCAACTGTTGTGAGGATGGTACATGATTGGCTCAACACAACACTGACTAAAAGTTCTACTTTTCTAGGTGATTTGCAGCTGTGGCGGTGCTGGGCAGTCGAAGGGCTCGCAGGAGCCCTGTGCATCTCCAGCCCAGGTAAGGACGTGGCCGACCAGGGGAAAGAGCTCCGGGAGCCGGGCGCTGGTGACTCACGCCTCACCCTTGTATCCAATTAAGCATCAAACAAAACAGAAGTGGTAGAGCACTGGGCTTGAGAGGAAGAAAAAGCTCAGGGACTGTACCTAGGTCCTGAGTTCTAAGCCCCAGGACTGAGACAAGAGAGGTTGGAAGCTTCCAGAAGCATATGCCAGGGCCCTTTCTCAGGTGCACAAATAAACAAAATATGCATCATCTTCAGGTTGCAAAACACCAAAATCTGTGTGATATGCCCTGACATGGGGCCAGCAGAACTCCTATTGAGGATGATTTGACCATGAGCAGATTGGGGAGCTACTGTCACGAGATCTGCATCAGAAATAATAAAATGTATCCCTCAAATACTTTGCAAAGAGCAGTAAGGTGACACTGTATCTTAGTTACTAATTCCACAAAATGCCAAAGCCCTTGACACATATCAGTTTGTCATTATGTGTGATTTTAATGAACGTGTCAGTCCTGGGGTTTGAACTCAGGGCCTAGACGCCCAAGCTTTGTTTTTCCTCCAGGCAAGCACTCTACCACTTGAGTCACAGTTCCATTTCTAGCTTTTTGGTGCTTAATGAGAGATAAGAGTGTCACCGATTTTCCTGTCCCATCTGGCATTGAACCATGGTCCTCAGACCGCAGGCCTCCTGAGTAGCTAAGATTACGGGTGTGGGCTACCAGCACCTACCTTTTATTTTTAAAGGTGAATAGTTGTTTTTCTACCTAAAGACTTCAATGTCAGTGAATTTTAATTTGGCTATTTTTGTTACAAGGATTTGGATAGTATTTTCTTTTTAAATTCTAGTTCCAAATGAAAGATGTTGGCCTTCTGGGTTTTTCAAAGGGATACTATGCTGCCCAGGAAGCATAGGAAGTTTAGGGGAGTCGGGTGCAGGTGGCTCCCATCTGTATCCCCAGCTATCCAGCCAGGTGTCTGGGACCTGAGGATTGAAGTTCAAAGCTAGCCTGAGAAGAAAAGTCCCCAAGATTCTTATCTCCAGTTAACCACCAAAAAGCCAGAAGTGGAGTTGTGGTTCAAGTGCAGAGCACTAGCCTTGAGCAAAAAAAGCTCAGAAACAGTGACCAGACCCTATGTGAGTTCAAAACCCCAGGACTAGAAAACAAAAGCAAAGCAAAAGTTTATGGAGGACTGGGAAGGCCGCTCAGTGGTAGAGCACTTGCCTTGCATGCATGAGGCCTGGGTTCAATTCCTCAGCACCACATGAGCAGAAAAAGCCGAAAGTGGTGCTATGGCTCAAGTGGTAGAGTGCTAGCCTTGAGCTGAAGAGCTGAGGGACAGCACCCAGGCCCAGAGTTCAAGCCCCATGACCGACCAAAAAAAAAAATTATGGAAGCTACTGTCTTGCCACCTCTCGTCCCCAAATTGTCTTCTGAACTTTTCTTACTGTCACTCTTTGGAGAAGCAGTTTACTAGCTGAAGCTCATGGGTGGCTCTGATCATCCTGAGCTTGGACATCCCTCATGTGTCCGGAGCCTCAGGACTTTCTTTTCTATTACATAATTACTTTTATCCTTTGGCTGTTTTTCTTTTTTTAATATTTTTTTATTGTAAAGATACTATACAGAGGGTTACAGTTACATGAGTAAGGTAATGAGTACACTTCCTATTGGGCATTGTTACCCCCTCCATTGTTTTC
>NW_012267224.1:78645-95619 GCF_000151885.1 Dipodomys ordii
GTGTTTCTTTGCCATTTTTATTTCTTCATCTGAGAAGTCCCTCTTTAGTTCCCTTGCCCATTTAGTAATTGGTTTGTTAGGTTTGGGAGGGATTAGTTTCTTGAGTTCCCTATATATACTGGATGTTAACCCCTTGTCTGATATATTGCTGGTAAATATTTTTTCCCAATTAGTTGGTTGTCTTTCTAGCTTGGTTGCAATAGATTTAGCTGTCAGAAGCTTTTTATTTTAAGGTAGTCCCATTTGTCGAGTCTGTCTCCAATTTGTTGTGACCCTGGGACTCTGTTCAGGAAGTTCCTTCCTGTGCCTATTAGTTAAGTGTCTCTCCTACTCTGTCCTGCAGTAGTTTCAGAGCCTTTGGCTATTTTTCAATTAGGCCATTTATCATTGTTTTGATTTATGTGAGCTATGTATGTCCTCTAGCTGTAAACCTTTATGCTTCAAATGTTTCCCACAGAACATACTTTGTTTTCTGGCTTTGCTTATTGTCTGTTACATTGAATTTTAAATATTTACATAGTCAAATATTTCTCCATTTCCCTTCGTCCTTTGAGCTTCCTGTCTTGCTTAAGAAATCTCTACACACACACACACACACACACACACTTACACACTTACACACACACACACATACACTCACCACTGCCACAAATGTCAGATGAATACAGTTTGTGTCCCTTAGGTTTTCTTGCACATTGCTGTTAATGCAGTTTTACATTTCAATATGTAATTGTCTCAGAAATTATTTTTGCAGAGGTGAGAGGAAAAGGGCTTCTTTCCCACCACCTTTGACATTCATTTTTTTTCTAAAAGTGATTTTTAAAATAAACCATTCTTTTCTTGCTGACTTACAGTACTACCTTTTTTACACCTTTGGTTCCTTTTTAGAGATTTCCTAGGACTTTTTTTTTGTCACAGTGACTTTATGTTTTAAAAACTTTGCTAAGCCAGAAGGTTTTGTTGTTGTCGTTGTTTTACAAAAGTCTTTTTCTGAAATCTCCTCTCCATATGAGTCATACATTTTTTTCCCAGCCTATGACAGTGGTAAGGAACACAGAATCGGGTCTATTTCCTTCTTAGTTATTGGTGCAGTAATAGACTTAGCATTCAGCTTGCAGATTGCAATTCTGAGTATTGCTAGAGAGTAGCCAGCAGGGGTGCTTGCTGAGAGCAAATAGGTTGAGTATAAGCTATGAAGCTCATTGTGTTCATCCCTACCCAAGATACTTAAAAAATCTTTCAGCAGATTGTGCTCAAGGCAGCACAGGTTCTGAGCTCTTCCTCTGGGACTGGCTCCCAGCCCCATCCTGACTATTTTGGGAGCTCCTCTTAGTAGGTCTACTCACCCTGGAAACAGATGGCCGCTCCTTCCTTTCATGGCTGCCTCTTGGCCAACATCACTTGCTTGGGTCATTTCAATGGCTTCCTGATTGCAGTCCCTTTCATGTGATTCTTGAAAACCTGACGGTGTGGTTCCAGTGTTTGAATCTCTCCAGTACTGCACCCTCCTCTCCTGCCCCACTCAAAGTCAAAGTCGGAGCCTTTGCAGCAGCTGCAAAGCTCTGTATGGTGACTTATGTTGACTCTCTGACTTTACTCTTTATTAGTCTCTGGATCTGATTTTTAGTTTTTTGTCAGTCATGAGGCCTGAACTCTGGGCCTGGGCGCTGTCCCTCAGCTCTTCAGCTCAAGGCTAGTGCTCTACCACTTGAGCCATAGCACTCTTTTCAGCTTTTTTTTTTACTTATATGGTGCTGAGGAATACAACCAAGGGCCTCATGCATGCAAGGCTCTGATGTTTATTAATTCATTGACTGAGTATCTGTCAAGTGCCTGCTGTCTAAGCCCTGCTGTGGATACCTGGACACATGTTCGCGAACAACACAGACTGCAATCTCTCTCTTCCTTATTATGTTAGGAGGAAGTAGGGAAGAGTCTAGGAATAAAACAGACATAATAAGATGCACCATGTGGCGTGTTGAAGTTGGGTGACCATTGTCCCTGTTAGGACCAAGGGATTTTTTTCAGGATACTTGCCAGAAAAGTGCTCTGCTACTTGAGCTACACCCCTCATCCAGTATTTGTGTATCTGAATGGCCCTCTGTTGATCAGATGTGGATTCTATGTCTCACCTCTGAGGACAGTGTCCTTCTCTGTGATGCTTTCTTCCATATCCAGCATTGTATCTCTCATTTGAGTTCTTTTTTTTAAGTCTTTCTGGTTTGTAGCTTTTCTTTAATGCCTTGCAATGGAAGCTCTCTTCCGTGCTCTTGGCTATTCATATTAATTCATATTTAAGATACAAAAATACAGATTATACAGATTGGAAGGGAAGAGCATGTACTTAGGTGGGTCTGACAGAGTTCGAGGGGTTGGCTCTTTGTGAGGACTGGCACGTAACGTATCTGTATTTATAGCATGACTGCTCATGTGTTAAGATAGGTCCTAAAGGATCTGGGAGAAAACTATCACTCAATCCCCATTTTCCAATCCTTGTATCTCACATTTTTAGCTCTATTTTATATACCCAATTTGAATTTTTTTCCTGGCAGTCTGTTCTTTCAATGAGTACCACAGATAGCCTGGCCAAGTAGACCTGTGGTTCCTAGAGGAGGATTGTGTTGATTATAATGGATTATTATAATAACTGTTGATAATTAAAACTCCTTTTGTACTAGGGATTGGTGGCTCACACCTCTAACCTTAGCCACTCATGAGGCTGAGACCTGAGGATCTCAATTTAAAGCCAGCCCAGGCAGAAAAGTCCATGAGACTCTTCAGTGAACCATCAAAAGCTAGAAGCAGAGGTGTAGCTCAAGTGGTAGTGAGCCAATCTTGAGCAAAAAAGCTAAGAGACAGTGACTAGATCCTGAGTTCAAGCCCTAGAACAAAACGACAACAAAAACAAAAAGCAAAAAAGGCAAAGGAGAGGAAAGAAAAAGAAATCTCTGTGTCTCTCTCTGTCTCTGTCTCTCTGTCTCTATTTGTCTCTGTCTCTGTCTCTCCCTGTCTCTCTTTGTCTGTCTCTGTCTTTCCGTCTGTCTGTCTGTCTGTCTGTCTCTCTCTCTCTCTCCTTCTCCCTTTCTCCCTCCCTCTCCTTTTACTGCCTTTAAGGGCAAATACTAATGTCTTTTTTGAAGGCTTACAGATTTTTTTGTGTGATGGAAATAATCTGTTTCTTGTTGAATTTCTTTCTCCAAGACTAATACCATCAATTCGGTTGTTGTTGTTTATCGTTGGTCACAGGGTTTGAACATATGGCCTGGGCACTGTCCCTGAGCTCTTTTGCTCAAGGCTAGCACTCTACCACTTTGAGCCACAGCTCTACTTCCCATCAACCTTTTCTGTCCAGTTATGATATGATATTGGGTTTTTTAGCAAGCCCAGATGTCTGAACTTACCAGGCTACAAGTTTTCTTTGTGCATGAGAATTACTTGTTTGTATCCTTGGCTTAGCCATATTAGGTTGTCTAATTCCTTTTTGACTTTTCCTAACTTTCACAAACACGTAGTCAGTTTGGGTATAATGAATCTATCAGTCTTTCCCTGTATGATTTATGTTTTCATCCCAAAGTCAGAAAAATTATTAGAAATTGGAAGAAAATACATGAGTCCATTTCAACTTTGCTTTTGGCTTTCAGCTATTTGATTCATGCAGAACATATTTTCAGATATGATTTGTAATAGAGATATAATTGCATTCCCCCACCCCCAGGTGGTGAGTGAGTTTGCCCCAAACCACTTAATAAATCACCTGTCCTTTCTCCACGGATGTTGTCTCTATCATCTTTGCTTGTCTCTTCAACAAGCAGCCACTGCTTGATTCCACGGCCTGGCTTTCCAGACAACAGCACCCTGAACAGACCAGGAAGTACTTGTACTTCTGCAGCTCCGTTCTGGGAGCATCCTCAAGTCCCAGCCTGAACATCTCCAAGAAGCCCCAGGTCTGTTCCTACGAACCAGTGCCTTGGTGCCACAACAGAAGGAATTACTGAATCTGTTCTACACTATGTGATTTTATAACATCTAGACCTTCATTTCATTTTGTTTTGTCAGTCGTGGGGCTTGAACTCTGGGCCTGGGTGCTGTCCCTCAGCTCTTCAGCTCAAGGCTAGTGCTCTAACACTTGAGCCACAGCACCACTTCTGGTTTTCTGGTGGTTTATTGGAGATCAGAGTCTCATGGACTTTCCTGCCCGGGCTTGGCTTTGAACCTCGATCCTCAAATCTCAGCCTCCTGAGTAGCTAGGATTACAGGCATGAGCCACTGGCACCCAGCCTAGAGCTTCATTTTAAAAATACAACTTTAGCCAGGCTCTGGTGGCTGAGACCTGAGGGTTGTGGTTCAAAGCCAGCTGGGGTATTCTGTAACCAGCAAAAAGCTTAGAGTAGAGCTATGGTTGAAGTGGTAAAGCACTAGCCTTGAGCAAAAGAACTCAGGGATAACACCAGGCCTTGAGTTCAAGCCCCATGATTGGGGCACACACACACACACACACACACACACACACACACACACCACCACCACCACCACCACCACCACCACCACCACCAACAACAACAACAACAACAACTTTATTGAGATCTATCTGATATTGAAGACATTGGATATATGTCATGAGGAAAATGTGATGAATTTGGAGATTGGCACATGCTTGTGGAAACATCCCTGCCATCAAGGTGGGAAACATCAATTTGCCCTCCAAGCTCCCCTGGTCTCCCCGGTTTTGTGGTGTGAATACAGCACACGAGTCCCATGCCTGGGATGCAATTGTAAGTGTGCCCTTTTGTTGAGCACAGGCAGACTATTGGTTCTAGAATGTAGCACAGTGATCCTAGAGCATTAATAGTCTTAGAAAATTTATCCCTAAAGCCAATTAGCCTGTGATTTTCAAGGCTTTATGTATACCATAACATAAACCAATAAAATTAAGCTGTTTTGAATTTTCTTTTTAGTGTTCACTTTATTAAATATTAAAGCATTTAAGAATATTAAAGCATTTGAATTAGCACAGCTGTAAATCATGAATGGTTAAAAATGGTTAAAATGTTAAAAGCATGGTTGGAACTCACGTTTTTAAGGACAAATATAGATACCCAAGAATAAAGCCAAGTACATACAATAGGGGCAATCATGAATGAGAATGGGCTGTATTGGATAGTGGAGTAAATTTGATTTTCCATAGTAATTAGAACAGATTAAACATGATAGAGTTAAGATGCACACACACCGAGCTGGGATCATTTCTATGCAATAGGTTGTGGATAGCTTAACATTTTCTGCTTCAGGCCTTTCTTAAAGTGATCTTAAAGAAGCTCCATTGAAATCGCATTGGCCTTACCCCACAAGTGACGATTAAAATGGAAACACCTCAGAGGAGCGGGAAAGTAATTGATTGAGTTCTTATATGCACTTGTCATCTGTCTCTCATAGTTATTCACACCTACATTTCCAACATCTACATTAGAGCCTACTGCTGAACACGCATGCAGTTCAAGCAAGTGCTGTGACTGCACTTCATTAAAGACAGAGGAATATGAATTGAGAATGATTAAATTCTGCAGAAGCAAAAACGGATCCAGGATATTGGGTTCCGGTCTTTGCTCACTTTCTTATACAGAGTGCGCTTCATAGCTTTGTTCGACTCTCCATTTCCTCATCTGTATCTTATACTAGACGTAAAATCAAACCCTCTTCACTTTGAGACAGTATCATGGTGTGGACAGTGTTCTGAAAGAACAGTTCTCTACCTTTAAACAGAAGTCCATGGTTTTTAAAATGTTTTATTTTCATTCAGATGGACGCTTACCTTGAAGTCAAATAGGCTTCAATGTGTTGTGTTTCATACTATGATTCCATCTGGTGGAAAGTCACAGTATCAGAGTGTGCCTGGCCGGTGGTCCCATAGCTATGTCACACCAAAGTATTTCCAAAGTTTGTTGTTGGATTGGTATTTGCCGGGCCTCTTGATTCTCATGTTCCTTTGCATTTCTACAACAGCAAATAAAAGGCAGCCACCATTCACCAATGTCTTCAGCATAAGCAATTACTCAAACATCGTCTGTACAGGAGCCTTCGCATCTGAGGGGAGCTCAGTCCTCGGGGGACCGGGTTCATTGGTGAGGTCACGCGGATTCCTCCCGTGCCAGCTGCACCTGTCTAAGCAGCGACTTCTCACAACTTTTGCTTCAAAGCATCTCTTGAAGATACAGAAAATAATCTTTGAAATAAATCAGTAACATGAGCGTAATGACCATATTTGTAGTTCTTTGTTGTTGTTTACAAGATGCTTTTCAAAGTGTGGTATTTGTTGATTTAGTGCTGGTACTGAGGCTTGAACTCAGGGTTTGCTGCTCTCAACCTGGCTATTTTGCTCAAGACTCAAAGCACCCATCCACAGTTTCACTTCTGGTCTTTTACTGGTGAATTGAGAGATAAGAGTCTCAGAGGTGTTTCTGTGTGGGCCAACTTTGAATCATGACCTTCAGCTCTCAGCCTCCTGAAGAGCAGGGATCCCATCTCTGGAAGTCATAAATACTTCTTTGACTTTAGCTTCCAGTTTCCATCACAGAATGCTTCTCTTTGTACAAAGTGATAAAAGTCATCTCTTGAAGATACAGAAAATAGTCATCTGAAATACATGCAAACTGGTAGAAGTCTTGAATCTACTGACCTGAGGATAAAGCAAGGCTTGGGCTACCAAGGGGCGACGCGTGTGCCGAGAGGGAGGGGCTGAGTGAGGTAGCATTCCTCCCTGTGACCCCCCGTTTTATCTTTCCCATCAATTAACATAATAGGGAAGTACTTGTAGTATTCAGTCATGTCTTCCACAGAGTCAAACTTCTGAAACACAGAGAGGAAATTTAATGATTTTTAACACAGATGGTACCTGTGGGTTAGAATGTAGTTAAGATCCTTCTCTCTTCCTTAGGAAGAAGTGAATTCTTCACAACTTTTGTATTATATAGGCAGGCCAGGGAGTGAATTTTTTAAAGTAATGTGTCAAACGAGCTCTTGAATGATAAAATTGAAAAGATGATAAGGGAGAATGAAAATAGCTGTGTGCTCTTGGTTCATGCCTGTAACCCTACTCCAGACTCTGGGATTCACAGGTTGAAGCCAGCCAGGGCAGTAAAGTCTCATCTCCAATTAATCACCAAAAAGCTAGAAGTAGGGGTGTGGCTCAAATGGTAGAGAGCTAGCTTGGAACAAAACACTCAGGGACAGTGGCCAGGCCTTGAGTTCAAGCTCCAGGAGCCACACACACACTTACAAATGCTTGTCAGTATCAAAGGTTCGAGGAAGGGTTAGTATTTCACATCCAGTTGTAAACCAAGGACAGAATTCTCTTCATCCTTGGCAAAACTTTTTACTCAAGAGCTCTTCACAACATTGGCCAACACACTTTGCTAAAAGATAATCTTTCCTGGCACCAATCTTCATAGGGAAAATACTTGCTTCCTATTCATATTTCTGTTTCCCCTCAGGGCTGTTCTGAATCAATGAACTCAGTATTAATTGTTTTAATAATCTACTACCTGGATGGTATTTTATATAAAGTTATAATTTTAACAAGAAATAGGAAGCAAGGCAGGTGCAATTAATCATGCTGTCATTTCTTATTGCTGGCCACTAATGTTGTGTCCACAAGTGAAATACTGCCCTCAAGAGACAGTTACAAAAGATTATAATTAAGCCTTTATTTTTATCTTGCATTCTTTTTTTTCTAAGAGGGACTGCAAATGTCACCCTAATATTAGATCTTCCAGCCTTTTCTTAAATTTTTTATGCTTATTCTATATATAAACTAAGGTCAATGTTTTTGTTTTTTCTTTCTGGGAAAGCAAATCAATCTGATCAGGTACACCTTGGTGTGAAATAAGGAGGCGCAGGAGAGAAAGAGAAAAAAAGATTTCTTGGGAAGTGAGAAAGTTATGGGTTCATGTTCCTCTCTGTTCAGTCTTCAAAATTTAAATTATCAAGCATATTTAAACTTTGTAATTTTGAGAACTGGACCCATAATCATTTGCACAGTACAGAAATGTCTGTAAATTGGCATTCCTCCCTTCTCTGAGCAGAAAGACAAACAAACATGACTTGAACACTTGTGTGCTGAGCTGGCCTTTGGGAGGTGTGTGCATTCAAAACAAATGCATCTACCGGCCAGGGCCTGGGTTCTGCCAATCGCAGCATCTGCCCAGGCACCTGTACAGATAGTGACTGATGAGTAGCCATCCCTCAGATGGTAGAGACTCTACCTTATTTCTGTGTTTCCAGACTGGAGCAGAGTCTAGCATAGTGTAAGCAGAAAATGACTTCTTGGCCAGCAGTGAAAGTGTGGCTCAAACGGTAGAGGGTCAGTCTCGAGCAAAAATGATAAGCAAGGATGCAAGTTGTAGGTGACCAATAACTGAGTAATTAGGCTTAGGAGCTGAATGCCTCAGTTTCACTCTCTGTTCAATGGTGATCTCATGGCACCTGCCTTGGGGAGGAGTGGGTAGATCACACTAGCCAATGACACTGACCTGTTAAGGAGGATGCCTGTGCTTTGCACACACATCTGAACGTATAGGGAGCACACCTAGGTTTAGGGCACATAAAGATGAGAAAGGTACACGTGAACACAAAATGCAGTTTCTGAAACTAGGAACTGTCCTCACAGTGGGGTCTTTGGTGGCACAAATTGAACACTAAAGGATGAATCTGTGGGCTGTCTCAGCAGCACCTTCTCTCCAAGGTGGTCAGCAAGTGGCAGACATCTGAACAGCTATTAGATGTCATTCCAGGCGCCCTGAGCGGCTTCTCTTCACAGTCCGGAGTAGGGCATGCTGGACAGAAAGCTGTGGCTTCGTGGAAGGCTTGGTTCCCTGCCTGATTCACAGCCTGTCTTTCCCAGATGTTTTCAAGGGCCGAGTGAGCAAGCAAATGAGACAGCCTTTGCCGGAGGGAGGTCTGGAAAGGGTTCTGCTGTGGTCTTTTCTAGATTCTCTGAGTCCAAGGAATGCTGAAGCGCAAACACTTAAAAATCACAGCAAGCTCTGAAAATGAGGACTTCCGTGAGCTGGAAGAAGATGTTGAAGGCTAAAGGAAACTTGACTTGGTGAGTCTACCCATAGCAATTCACCATGGATGGATTGTCTTCTGGTTATTGAAAGGACTCACTGACACATCATGAAAACCAGTTACTATGGGATTCAGAGGGCCCTGACCTGGCTGACACGGTACCATTTGAACCACACCTCTCCACCTCTGGCTTTTGGCTGGTTATTTGGAGAAAACAATTTCCTGGACTTCCATTCCTGAGCTGGATTTGAACCGTGATTCTCAGATCTATGCCTCTGGAGTAGCTAGGATGGCAGGTATGAGCTACCACTTCCCAGCTAATATATTGTTATTGGTGAGCACCTCAATGGGCTCGTTCCTTCCCTGGGCTCCTCACCAGCAGACCTGTACTGAGGATGGAATCTCTCCACTGAGCTCTGTGGGTGAATCCACCCTCATTTTGAATCACAATTGCCTGGGCAGTGAACACAGCAGGCTTCAGAAATGCCTGCAGCAGGAATGCAGCACAGGGCATGGAAGGGATGTGGGATGGCTTTCCCAGGAGGCAGGGTGTAGAGACCTCGTGCAGAATGGATTTTCTCCAATAGGCATAGCAGGATGGGGACACAGGCTGATGGACTGGGAGTGGGCAGGGGAAGAGGGGGAAGAGGAAGTGTTCTGTGCATTCTAGGAGCTGGAAAGGCTCACACTGCACCTTTCTCAGTAGGCATCTTCCCTCCTGTGTTCGCACTGGGAGCCAAGGCTCCAGTGCCCCCCAGACTGCTACAGAGGAAGTGATCAGGCCTCACCCACCTTGTCTCCTCTGAGGCCCGTCCCCAGAGCGAACTTCTGATCCTTCTCCAGGAAGCGGATCTTCACATTGTACACTTTGTTTCCATGAAACACTACCAACACGTAGGGCTCTGCCCTGGATTTTGTGGAACAATCTCGAACCAAGAAAGTGCCATCCTGAAGCAAAGGGAGAACAGTTGGTTATCTTCTCTAGGTAGCTCAGCATCACACCTTTGAAGAGGCCTAAGAATGAATGGCCTGTGTGTGTGTGTGTGTGTGTGTGCGCGTGTTGTTTATCTAGCTTCATCTGGTAAACTTTCATAGAATATCTGTAAATGAGGACAATTATTACTTTGTGAGAAGGACACCAGGTGGATTGTGATGTTTTCCTCTTCTTTCAGACCTCCCACCATCACCAACCTCAGCAGCCCATCTTCAACTAGGCATGGCATTCTGGGCAGATGCACTGACCAGATCAGTGCTGTCCTCCTGACTCTGAGCCAGTCACCATTTCCTGGGGCACCTGTGCCCTGGGGCTCTTGGCCTTGGTACCTCTGTCTCCCTGGCCCAGGGAAGCCTTTCCCCAGGGCGCCCCCACCCCACCCCACTGCCGTGCTTCTCCATGTCTGTCCCTGTTTACGTGTTGCCCTTTCTGCTGGGTGCTCAGTTCTCAGTCTACAGAGGGTGAGAGCTCTGGATGGGGGAAGCTTTCCTCCTAGCCTGGCTTGTGTGTGGGAAGAGGGAGCCATGGCTAGTGCTCTGCCACTTTGAGCCAGAGCTCCACTTCTAGCTTTTTAAATGATGGTTTATTGGAGGTAAGATGTATCAGACTTTCCTGCCGGGGAACGCTTTGAACTGCAATCCTTAGATCTCAGCCTCCTGAGTAGCTAGGATTACAGGCATGAGCCACCGGTACCCAGCCTTCATGGTAGGTTTAGATGTCTCTACTCCCTTTGAAGTTGGGTTTGGACACAGTGAATTTTGTCACTTGATGCGCGATCAGAGGGAAACCATGTTACTTGGGTGGAGTGTGTGTGGATGTATGATCTAGGGCGCAGAGGTGAGCACCTTACAGAGATCGCCTCCTGCTGCCTGGATTTACCCAAACAAACCTGTCTTGAACATGAAGCCCCAGCAAGTAGTGATGCTACATGACGGAGATCCTGAGGGCATTTGTTACTATAGCATAACATGTCAGATCCTGACTATTGCAGAGTTTATCATCTCTGCTCCTTCCTGAAGAAGTGAGACATAGAGACCCCACTCCATTAGCAGGAAGTAACACTTGAAGATAGCAGTGGGAGAACACCATCCATTGGGGGCCCCCTACCCCACATTCCACATTGATTCTTATTTCCTGGGGCTGGAGTTTACCTCTCAACAAAATTTATGAATAAAGTAACCTCCGGGTAAACTTGTGTCCCCTGGCTAATCATGGCACATGCAAGTCTTCCATCTGAAACTCTCCATTTTGAACCCTCCCTTTCAGTGACAGCATATCCCAGCGCAGAGAATTTCCAGGTGATTCTGGAACGACTGCCACAGCGTGCACGGCTTGTTCTGTCCTGTGACTCAGGAGGACCGCAGAAGCCGGGCCGCTGGGTCCCGTGGAGGCCGTACCTTGCTCTCCTTCACCAGGGCCTCTTCCACGGCCTGGCGGCTGCATTCTCCAACGTACCATTCTTGGTGCTGGAGCTCCTGTGGTGCAGGTTCAATGAAGAAGATCTTAGGATCCCAGGGAAGAGAAACAAGAGCCCATCTATTGGCCCTTTGCCATCTTTCCCTCTCTCCTGTGACTGGGGCAGGGAACAGAGCCTCAGCATAACCTGAGAAAATGTGGGGGCCGCCTACTCAGGAAATGGCCTTTGGATGCTCAACCTAAGTGGACATGGGTGAGAAAGCGCTTCAGGGTGTCATCCCTGGCTAATTCTCCATGAGGCGGGTTCACAAAAACACCTGGAGAATCTAGAATCACACAAAGTGGAGAATCTGGTAACAAAAGAAAGGAAGATCATAGATCCTGAAATAAAATGTTCTGGGGAATATTAGAACCCAGTCATTTGTAGTTGGAAGAGGAAAAAAGTCCTATCCCAACCCCAACCATCACCTTTTCACCATGGAACCTGATGAAATGCTGGTGACACCCAGAAGGATGTGGCCCACAAGCATCTGCCGTTACCTTTGCATCCAACATGGTGGGGACAGGTTCTCTCTGGCTGGTGTTTTTATGGGGCAGCATGTTTTCACAAGGGCCATCAGTGGCTGGAGATGGGCATCTCTGCAGAGAGCAGGAGTGCATGCTGCCTTTATGATCTGAGAGGAGAAAAGTCACAATTCAATGCGATCGCATTTCCATCTCTGTCTGCTCCGAGCACGCGCCTGCGCCTTGCTGCTCCCTTCTGGGCTGGCTCCCTGGCTTGGTCTACACATCTCACCAGTGCCTGACACTCTGTGCACTGTTCTCTGGCTTCAGCCTCGGCTCTGGCCCTGCTCACAGCAGGGGGCCTAGAGCAACCTTGGAAAAATGTGATTCTGACTTTCTTACTCACCCTGGCTACCAGTCCATACTGCATTTCCTTCCCTCCTAGGAGAAAAATCAAAGCGTCTTCCTTCTGTCTCTAAAGCTCTGGCAAACTCCTTCCTCCCTCTCATTCTATCCAGTCTCTTGACCAGAATGAACTCTGTTCAATGTATACATATCAAGCTCTTGCCACTTAGTATCTTTTAGAATAAGTTAACACAGACTAACTGCATGGAGAACATAATAAAGGCAGTTATTTTGATTATAATGTATGCACTATAAAGTTAATAAAAAACAAAAAAATGAGGTTACTTTGTATCCAATTTGAAAGAATGACCAGCAAGCTGTGGTTTATTCAGGCTTGGGTATTTGGTAGGTATTTTATTAAAAGGAAGACATCACGCTCAGCACTTTTTGGGATGCAAGGGGGCAGTGTTTCTTACCAATCGTGAATTCAGACTCTCTAAGGAGGAACTGGAATCTGGTGGAGCTCATATCTGTCATTGTGATACAATAGCAACCTGCTTGTCTTTTTTTTTTTTTTCTGATGAGATGGCAAATGTAAGTTTTAAATGACCATCTGAGACCATACTGGTACAGTTCAGGTCTCGGCTATCTTCCGGAGGCTCATGTGCTCAAGGCTGGCTCCTGAGCCTGTGGACTCTTCAGGAGGCGGAGCCTCGTGGGAGGAAGTCAGGTGAGTGGGGGGGTGGGAATGTGGAGATGCCAGCCCCTTCCTTAGTCTCTTTGCTTCCTGGCTTCAGTGAGGTTGCACATCTTCATGACACGCTGACCCCCCCCACAGGCTCTAAGGACAGGGTTAAGCAGCCATGGGCTGACACCTGTGAAAGAGCAAACCAAAGGACCTCCTCCATTTATGCTGTTTTCACACTGATGAGAATTTGACTAACAGACACGTGTGCTCTGACTTGGGTTTGAAATGTCACCTCCAAGTGTCCATATATAGGAGGCCGGGTCCCTAGCAGGTGGTGCTCCTGAGAGGCGGTTGTACCATGAGGATGCATCAATGGGTTAACCCATTGATCAGTTCATAGTTGAGTGAGCTATTGTTTATGGGGAGGAGCAGGGGGAAGTGGTCACTGAGGCTGGGCCTTTGAAAGGAAAATCTCCGTCTGGACTCTTCCTGTTGCATGCTCTGCTTCCTGCTGGCCCATCACATGCTCCCCACCATGGTGTGCGACCTCATCTTTGTCCTGAAGAGACCTTGGACTACAAACTTCTGAAACCATGAGCCAAGTAAATCTCCCCTCCTTTCAGTTGCCCTCACGTATTTGTCTCAGTGATGAAATGGTCAGTAATACATTTGTTAATACTGAAAGAATGGTTCCTATACATTCCAAAAATAGTCTTCTGTTGGTTACCATTAGGAGGTTAAAGTATACCTGCAGTTTCAGATTTTCTTCCCAAACAATACCAAAAAAATTTAAATACTTCAAGGGTTTGAATTCTGTACCATTTCCCAAGTTTTACGTTATTACTTATTAACTAAACTTTTATTAGGCATGATGCCTTTTGCTTTACTCATATTTTTCAGGTCAAAAACTGGCTGAAATTGTCTTAGTATAATAAAAGTATTTTGAATTTTAAGTGATCAGTTTTCTGCAATACTTAGATACACATAAATTCTCATAATGACCATCTTATGCTCAAAAAAATCCCAGTCAGAGGTAACACTATGGGAAAATATTAAAGGTATGAGGAATCCTTTTTGAGCTTAGTGATCTTATAGAGGGGCTGGGTTTTGGATGTCAGGGAGCAGAATCAATTCAGATAAAATCTAAATGTTGAGGTAATTGGTGTGTAAATATTAGCAGGTGATCCATTTAGCATTTTTTCAAAGTTCTTGTCAAGCTACCAAGTAGGATTTCAACTTTGTTCTATTTTTAAGGCTGAATTAAATCATTAATGCTTATATATTTGTCCCACAATGATTACTTCTGTTCCACGTATCATTTTGTCTAGGATTTTATTTATATCTCAAGGTCTTATGATTAGTTATTCCTAGCTTAAACTGACATATATGTTGGCCCAAAAATCCAGTAAAAGGTAGGCAGTTAAGAGATATAGAATATGTAAAAATAGATATGAGTTATTAATAACCACAATAAATATCAAAGGTGCAACCTTAGCCTTTAAAAGTAATATGTAGGTTGGCCTAAAAACTCTGGTGGTGTGCTAATTGCAGGCTTAAAATACAATAGAACATAGAGATCACAAGTCAAAGAATAGAGGACTATAGACCAGGCAAATTGTAAGCAAGAGAAAACGTATAGGGTTGTTATGGATGGGAAAAAATGATTTTAGAGCAAGGGAAGTGGTGACATGGTCCATGAAGAAATGTATTCATTACCTTATACAACTATGATCCCTCTGTACATTACTTTTATTATTATTATTATTTTGTCAGTAGAGAGGCTTGCACTCTGGGCCTGGTGCTGTCCCTTAGCTCTTCAGCTCAAGGTGAGCACTCTACCTCTTGAGCCACAGCACCACTTCCACTTTTCTAGTGGTTTATTGGAGATGAGAGTCTCATGGACTTTCCTGTTCAGACTGGCTTTGAACTGAGATCCTCAGATCTCAGCCTCCTTAGTACCTAGGATTACAGGTATGAGCCACTGGTGCCTGCTTGTACATTATTTTTATACTAACAATATAAAATTCACAAAAAGTTGCTTTCAAAGTTTTAATTAAAGTAAAATTGTAGGAGGCAGGCTTGGAGGCGTGACTCCTGTGATAGAGCATCAACCAATGAGCAAAAGTATCAGATGCCAAATTCGAGTCCCAGTCTCGAACAAAGAGTAATTATAGGAAGAAATACAAAATAGTTTATTATTTAACTGTCTACAACAATGGTTTCAACATGTTTTGAAACATAAGAATGCACGTGTTAGAGGAAAGTCACCATGTTCACTGGCTTCTATCACCCAGCCGGAACTTCAGGCAAAATTCAGTGATTATGAGTTTTTCATGATATTTTGGCAACTGATTTATTATGTTTCCAAGCTGAATGCCTTGCTTTAATATTTAAAAAGTCCCAGTTAAAGAAAAAGAGCATTTGGAAACAGGTATGCCTTTAGAGTCTGTTCAGAGAGTGAAACGAATCCACACACACACACACACAAAGTCAGAAGAACTTTGCCCCAAAACTTTCTTCTGAAAGCCTCATTGGATCACTGTGGTCTGAGTAAAATTCAAAGTATGAGTATATCCCACCTCAAATAATTAATGGCTTTTGCTTTAAAAATAACAGAAATAGCTAAACTTGGAGAAGTTCTTTATATAGGAAACATTGCATTTGGGATTTGCCACCCTATACAATAGGACTCCCACCTGGGAAAGGGTGGCTTGTAGCCATGAAGAGCTTGGTGCTGAGCAAACAGGACAGGATTCTGCTAGGTGGTTGAGGACACATGAGACAGGGCAGCCGAATCAGAACAGGTATGGAGTGTAAAACCAATGATTGCTAATATTGAAAGATTCCCATGTAATGGTTTTAACACTGATCCTGGCCTGTGCTGGTCATTTGATAAATGCCACCAGTGACTATGGCTAGTAGCACGAGAGAAACACAAGTCTAGACCTTTCCGTTGTCACTTACAATAAAATATTTCGTTCCACTAGTAGTTATTAGCAGGCTTTGCTTTAGCCTTACATACATTAAAAAAATTTTATAAAGGAAAAAGCCATTTTTAAAAAAAGAAAACATTAGTTAACAAAATCTCAAACCAAAACAACAAAAAAATCATCATTCATGTCAAAATTACAGAATGATATTCAACCTATAGACACCAGACACTTTTACACCCTCTTCCAACATATCAGATACATCTTTTATTTTCTTTTGAGAGCAATCTCTTTGGTTTCCTCACAGCTTAGCTTGAATTAATTTATCAGGGAATGGAGTCATGTGTTTATTAAAGGATGACTAAATTATTCAGAAAAACTAATCATTTCCAAAATTCTTCCCTTGTTTGTGAGATGAAGACCATAACATCTGTATCTATAGCGCTGTAGGCTTCACTGTTCTATTTGAAAGCCCATCCATGGGCAATTGCTTTAGAACCAATGTGCTCTAAGGACCTTATCGGACTGGGAATTTGACCAGTGTCCAGTTGGAGCATTGTTTTCTGCACATCTAATGTTGCCAAGATGCATTTTTACTCAGTAAAACACTCGTCCTGTCAGAAAGCTGGTAGGGGCTCCTTGCAGGCACGGAGGCACTGGTCAGCAGAAGCATGGCGCTATCTCCATGCTGTCCCTTTAGGGCCCGGCTCTATTTTGTATAAGAGTGATATGCTCGTGGGATGCCTGTTGTCTAAAAGAAGCAATGGAGGCCAAGACACAGTGCGTGTTCGCTCCAGGCTTCTTCAGGGACCCACACTTCCTCTGAGGTACATTGAGAGCGAGGGCAATCCTCTCAGGCCACGGGGTACTGGGGGGGGCCTGTCTCCAGTGTCCCCTACTGTGTACTGGTGCTTGCTTTTTATTTTTTATTTTTTGGGTCCAGTCATGGGGCCTGAACTCTGGGCCTGGGCACTGTCCCTCAGCTCTTCAGCTCAAGGCGAGCACTCTACCACTTGAGCCACAGCGCCACTTCT
>NW_012267224.1:95669-116841 GCF_000151885.1 Dipodomys ordii
GCATGCAAGGCAAGCGCTCTACCACTGAGCCACCTTCCCAGCCCCTGGTGCTTGGTTTTTTATCTTTCTCGCTAAGACTCTAGGTTTCTATCTAGCTTGCAAAATTTCTATCTCAGCAGCATATTTTCAACCTCCACCTCCCCCCTCCCAGGAGTAAAGCCCTTTCTGGGTTTATTTAGCTCCTGGATTCGCGCCATAGTGATGTTCATAAGAGGGGGAAAATGGAAACTGTCCTAAGGGATCTATTTTATTAGACAGTAAAAATAAAATTATTAATATTGAAATTGTCATATTAGCCCAACAAAATACTATCACTCAGTGAAAAAGAGCTAATCACATTTCCCAGTAGAAATATTACAGTGTGATGGCTTACCTGTTTGCTTCCCAATTTCTTAAAGTATTCTTACCTCTGTCTTGCATATTGCAGCTGTTTGGCATGACTGAAGAGCTAAAGGAAATTCCAGAATTGATATAATGTTAGAATTTCTATAGTGAATGGCATTTTTCTCAGGAACACAGTAAATGAGTGTCCTGAAGTTGCATTTATAAAGTATTTCATGTTTTACTGCATATACTAAAGGAAGTGTCAATTTTGTAAGGCAACAAGATATTGTCTCTTCTCCTTTCTCAAGATTGACACATATTAGATGTGCAATAAATTCCACATCAGATGTTCCTATTTCATTTTAGTAAGGACATGTGTGTGTGTGTGTGTGTGTGTGTGTGTGTGTGTGAATTTACTTTTCAAAGCCAGGAGCTTAGACTTGCCTTCTAGTTACACTCACAGCAACGAGCACTTGTTTGGAGCTCAGATTGCATAGAAACTATTTTCTGATTTGAGAGTCAGTTAGAGCCGGAAGAAGGGTATACAGATTTCATCCTTCTTGAAATCTGAGCTGGGTGAGAACACTTTGTGGCAAATTATAAAGAATTCCATAAAGAAGGATTATTAAAGCTTTAATCAAAATAGCAATATCCATTGCCAGGACTATTCACCGAAGGTTGCACTCTGCACCCAAATCAATTTTCAGGTTCGTTTTTGTATTGTGATCAGTACTGTCGATATATAAGTTCCAGGTGCTAATAGAATTAAACCTAATTAGATGGGGCACACACGAGTTCAAGGATTATGCTATTGACTAAGGCCTTATGGGTTAATTAAATGAAACATGAACTTTTTCTAACACCAGTGAAATCAACTGAGCGTGGGTCTGGTTTTTGTGGATCCAACAAAGGCCTGGGACCTTTAAGTTGCTTTGTAGTTAAAAAAAATGCCATCGGTTATTTGACCATCACGTGATGCTGTCGGCACAGGTTGCACTTCCAAGATCCACACTCTCAATGGTACAAGCCAGATTCCCTTTCCTGGAAGTCAGTGTGCAGTCTTGGTAAATAGCTGAGGAGGTGGGTGGGGGGGAAGCAATGCAGTTTCTCTGCTCTAATGTTTCAGTAATTGTAGGAAATGCTGAAAGAGGGGGAGTAGCCTCTGAGGGAGTACATGAGGAAGTCTGAAGTACATAGCTCGTAAGGATAGAAGCAAAGGGAAAATGATGACCCTTCCACTTAATAGACACATTCTGGCTGAGCACTTACTGGATGTAAGATGGGGTACGAATGAGACACAGACTTTGCCCAGGGAAGGCATACTTCTGCCCTGATCCTTATGTCCCTGGTGAATGTCATAGGAAAGGCGTTTACAGAATCAGCTCCCGTGGTGGTGGAAGGAATCGAACACACACAGAATGGCTCTGGTTCTCCACAGAGAGCTAGCGTGCTGACTCCCGAAGGGCGGGAAGAAATCTGGGGGGGGGGGAGGGGAACATGTTCCAGGAACATCATGTAAACAAGCTTAGAGGCAGGAAAACATGGCGTACTCTGCAAGCGCCAGGAAATAGCTCCGCATAGATGCGAGGTTGGGTAGAGAGGTCCCTAATACGATTAAAACACTACTTGCAATAGGCCAGCCAGGAGCTGATCTGAGAGCTGGGAAAATGGGAGCGACATGGGTAGATAGGATTTGGAGATGGGCCTTCGGGATTGGCCAGGGATAGGATGGGAAGAGGGACAGCAGGAAAGTGCGCGCACCTGGGTGAGAAGTCTGCAGGAGGGCGCTGCTGGTTCGGGAATGAGGAATGTGGAAAGGCAGAATTCAACGTTCAGCACAACCAGTTTGTGATTCCTGTGGCCTGTCCCAGGGAAAGTACCCAGTGGGTGGCAGCTGGAAATAGAAGGTTGGAGATGAGAGATGACGTCGAAGTAGAGATGTGGAAATTATCCAGGTAGGGTTCACATTCTGCACTGAGGGGAATGAATGCATCCAGGCTGAGAGTGACAGAAAAGAGCGGCTCAGCTGAATTCTGAGGAATACCAACACTTCATATTGCTAGAGAGGTACAGCTTCAAAAGGGGGACTTACAAGGAGCAGCCAGTTTAAAGAGGAACCAAAACAAGGTGATTTTATTGAACAGATTAAACAGACAAACACAAAGAAGCCAGAACCATATTAAATAAATTACTACTGCTGGTAAAATACATTACGACTGACTTTTTTCTGTTAGAAAATTACATTAAGAGAGTGTCAGTTGGGACTTAAAGAGCCACAAAGCAATAGTTGGAACAGAGTGAGAATGAAGTTCCTGGAGGTACAAAATAGGACAAAGCAAGAAAATGAGTGAGGAGAAGGGAGCTGACATTTTTCCGTCTGTTGCTACTTGTCTGGCTTCTGTCCACACTTGTCACCTAGGACAGTGAGTGACATGCTCTGGGCATTGCTCACCTGCAGCCGGACTCCAGTAGATCACCTCCTGACCACTATTCTATTCCACCACGAACACAATATATTCCCAGTTAAAAACATTATTGGATAAATAAAAGGCACAATCAGGGAAAGCTGTAATTCATGGAATTAGACTTGACTTTAGTGGTAAAAGACTACCTCCCTGGAACTCGTGTGTGTGTGTGTGTGTGTGTGTGTGTGTGTGTGTGTGTATGAGAGAGAGAGAGACAGAGACAGAGAGAGACAGAGAGAGACAGAGAGGGGAGGGCATGGGGAGAGAGAGATTACTGGGAGTTGAACTCAGGGACTCATACTCTTGCTTGGCTTTTTACCACTGAAGTCACACCTTCATTTCTAGTTTTTTTGTTTTGTTTTATTATTGTTGTTGGCTTCTTGGAGATAAGAGTTTCTCGGATTTTTCTGCCCAAGCTGGCTTCAAACAAGGATCCTCCGATCATAGCCTCTTGAGTAGTTTGGCGACTCTCCAGTATTTTATTTCTGGCATCTGGGCAGTAGGTAAGGACAATGGGCTGGATTCAGAGCTTTCCACCTAGTAGCGGGGTGGGAAGAAGGGTTCAGGCAGAGGAGCATGCCTGGAGACACTCTGCTAAGGACAGCATGGTGGCTGGAGGGCCTGGGATGAAGCTCAGAGCACAGTTTGAGAGCAGTGTGACCTAAGCCAGGTCAGAGCCATTGGGCAGAGTTGGATGGTGAGGGTCTCAGGGCCCTAAGGTTGGAAGCTGTGGGTTTTGAGTAAGTGAGGTTAATTTACAGCCTATTGCTTCTTCAGCTCCTCAGTTGGGTTGGCAGCTATTACAATAACCTGATCAGACAGTTATTTAACCAGACATTCTCAGTGCTCAGTAATTTCGACTGGTCAAGCTCCCCTAACAGCTTTGTTGTCATCACATTTGCTGGGAGCAAATAACTTGTTCTTCCAGGTGGATCAGCATCCATCTCAGCTCATCTTTTCCAGTTGACACTCAGTTCTTTAAAGGCCTCCATACGTATCTACCACCCAGTGAGTTAGAAAGTGCAGGAGGAACAGAATTAGATGCTATCGGATTCACAGGTTTCCCTTGGACCTTACCATGAGCTCCAAATTCCAGGGATAAAGATTGCTTCTGTTTCTCAGAAGTCAGTGTCCCTGATGGTACATGCCCCCCCTCTGCCCCCGCACACCCCTGAGTGGGGACCCTGGTGAAGAATCCTGGCTCCTTACCTGGCAATGGCAGCTGCAATCCTCCGAGTGTTCTGAGAGGGGTAAGATGGCATTCGCCTTGTCGGATGATGAGAATCTAAAGACAGGACACAATTCAGTCAGGTTACGCTTGGAAAGGACTGTGGACCACTAGAAACCCACTGTAATGGCTATTCATCCAAATAATCAATCTCTGGTTAGAAACTATTTTTCAAGGCTTGGAAGGTGGCTCAGTGGTAGAGTGCTTGCCTAGCATGCTTGAAGCCCTGGGTTCAATTCCTCAGTGCCACATACACAGAAAAGTCCAGAAGTGGCACTGTGGCTCAAGTGGTAGCATGCTAGCCTTGAGCAAAAGAAGCTCAGGGACAGTGCCCAGGTCCTGACTTCAAGCCCCATGACTGGCAAAAAAAGAAAGAAAGAAACTGTTTTCCACCAACTTTCTTAGTTCTGGGGACATCCTCTGCGAAGACCATGCTATGCAAGCTTGCACCAACTGTGTACAGTGTGGAACATGCATTGTCGAATTTCTCAGATACATAAACCACCACAGTAGAAGGGATTTTAAGGGTTATTCTATACTGGCTATATTCCCATCCATCCATCCATCCATCCATTCATCCATCCATCCATCCATCCATCCATCCATCCATCCACCCATCCACCCATCCATTCATCCATCCATCCATCCATCCATCCATCCACCCATCCACCCATCCATTCATCCATATCATCTCATTGACCACCTTCAATGGGACAGGGACTCGGTCGAAATCTGGAGTTAGACAAGAGAAGACAGATGTGTTTTTTTTTACATTCCAGTGGAAAGAGATGGCAAATAAGCATGCACACAGACCAATATGAATATTTCAGAGAGCACAGAAGGTGTGGAGAAAAAAGAAAGTTCTGCTTTAGGATACAGGGTTGAGTGCATGTGTAGCTGTTTAGGCCTGAGGACTTTTGAAGTGACTCTGAGGCCCTAGGCCTGTCTGGCTCTGTTAGCACACCTATTCATATATGCAAGGCTTCAGAACCATCTTTTTACATAGTAACTAGCATAACAAACTTAGTGGCAGAACTTATTCTAACAGCATTGGGGTAAAAAGAATGTAAACCATTTACCTTCATCCACTCCAATGACCTATATTAAATGAAGACAAAATAATGGTGAATGACTTTGGATGATAGGGAATTTAATATAATACTATGTGGTTTTGGAGCACTTGGTTGTTAGAATTAGGGAAAATATTTTGTTAGTGTAAATATTGTTCTAACAATGTCTAAAGCACCTAACAAATCAAAATTGTATACTCTTCCTACAATGTAACAGACAAGCAGGATGTCTGTTTGTGCATGATGGATTGTTCTCATTCAGAGGACAATTAATCCATAGTTATCAAGAGCTTAGAAATATGATGATCCTTCTCTATTAATTGCCTTGATGATAATCTTGTTCTAAGAACCACCCCCAAATTTGGTGCAAGCTCTATGTATAAGGTTGTTCAGTGTATCATTCTTAAAGTTTCAAATCACTAGACACAAACTATATTCCCAGATAAGTGATAATAGTTAATTTTGGTGCTATACTCATTTACTGGGATATTATGAGGCATTATAAATATGTATAGACGCCAGGAACAGCTGGCTCACATCTATAATCCTACCTACTCAGGAGGCTGAGAGTGGAGGATTGTATGGCAGCCCAGGTAGAAAAGCCACCATGGGATTCATCTCCAATTAACCACACAAAAACCGGAAGTGGTGCTGTGGCTCAAGTGGTAGAGCACTAGACTTGAGCACAAAGAGGCTCAGAACAGTGCTGAGTTCAAGCCATACAACTGACTAAATAAATAAATAAATATAGAGAGTGGAATAAGATTATACTATATGTATGCCTCAAGATAGACATTATAAAGGACCACAATAATGGCCCTATAGCTGAGTGCCAGTGATCCTCGCTGCTGAGGAGACCAAGACTAGAGGACCAAGACTCAAAGCCAGCCCAGGCAGAAAAGTCCAAGAGACTCTATTTCTAATCAACAAAAAGTCAGGCTAGAGACATTGTTCAAATGGTACAGCGTCAACCGTGATCAAGCAAGTTGAACAGGTTCCAGGCCCCATTACCAATACCAGTATACCAGCAAAAACATACATACAAAAGTTGCCTTATGATACAGTTCTATGCCACAGAGTCAACACACACACTGTTTTTGTTGGATGAGGTCACATATTTTCACAGGTGTCTGAAGTCTAAGAAACAATAAAAATCACTGATGTACAGAAGAGATCTGGAGAGGCGGGCCATTTACTGAGGTTCCTAAGATATCATGCAGCTAAGGTGACCTTGAGCCAAGGTCTTTTGCTTCATAGATAAGAAACCTCTAGTCTTGTCTGAAACTAGCCAACAGACAGGCTCCTTTGTTTGAAGGAACTTGGCGTCCCTTAGGGTTCCATTTCATGACTGATAGAAAGCAAAGTAAGTCTAGGGATTAAACCGAAAAGGCTGTGAATCCATTCGAATGAGTGATTTCTAGTCTCCCCACTGAGTCTTCCTGGGGACTTTGAACCTGAGTTCAAAGAGCTCAATCAGATGCACCTGAGATCTCAGGGGCCTCAAAGGAGAGGGAAGGTGGCCCATAAATACTGCCAGCCTGCAGCGAGGGGGGCCGTCCTTTTAGTACATCAAAACCCAGCTGAGCTTTTGCTTGAGGGCTCTGAACTTGAAAAATCATGTGTAACTAGAATAGTAGAGTGAAATCTCTCTAGGTTTTCTACTTTAACATGCTTTTTTTCTGTTAGAAAATAAACAGTAATGGTAATGGCTTATTACCTCTCTCTGTCTCCCTTTCATCTTCCACACCTCATCCCTTCTTTTTTTCTCTCCTTTCCTCCCTTCTTCCCTTTCTTCCTTCTCCTGCTTTCCCCCTCCCTGTCTTCCTTTAAAAAATATTTTCAGCCAGGCTGTCTCTGTTTTGGTTGTTTGTTTTTGTCATTTTATTGTTTTGCTGGTCCTGGCACTTGAACTCAGAGCCTGGCCATGGTCCCTGAGCTTCTTTTGTTCATGGCTAGTGTTTTACCACTTGCGCCACAGTTCTACTGTCTATTTGGTAGTTTATTGGAGATAAGAGTGTCACAGACTTCCCTGTTGGGCTGGCTTTGATCCGTGATCCTCAGATCTCAGCCTTCCGAGTTGTAAGGATTATACAGGCATGAGCCTCTGGCTCATTTTTTTTTTTTTTAACAGAGTCATGGCTGTGGGGAGAGGACTGGACTGGGGGATTTCAGGACTGGCCCTGTCTTCTGCCAGTGGGAAGCCTAGAAGTTTTCTAGCTATCCAGGGCCTCGCTTTACTGCTAGGGCTTGGTAAGGATAAACGGAGTATACAATTCTCCACATTGGGAGCTGGATAGTGCCATGTGGACTGATCTGAGGCTGGTAACTCATTGTTTGTGTTGAAATAGACTCAATAAACACTCAATGTTCAGGTGTGGCATTCACCCTTCTCTAAGGGCCAAGAAATGTCACTTTGTCTAATTTGTGGCAGAGGAAGCAGAGCTCTGGGTGGGTGGCGGTGCTTGCTGAAGTTCACAATGACTAGTGGGTCCTTGTGATTTACACCCAGATCTTGGTGACACTGCCTTCCTCTTACTACTTTGCAGCCTTGTCTTTTTTTGAGAACAAAGCAAAGGTGCAGTGCCGTTTCTAGCATTTTACTTTGGCAAGGCTGGTGTTTGGAAGCATGGAGAGGGGGCAGGAACTGAGCAATGACCCATGGACCTGGCTTCCTCCTAACTGAGCCAGTCAACAAGGAATGGACAGGTGGTAGAGTGGCATGTCGGTTGAAAATCTGAGTCTTCTTTTACTTTAGTTTTTCTCTTGAGATGCATGTTGAATAGGACTACTGTGAGAATAAAATATGACAAAGGAAAGTAAATAGATCCTGTTCATTGTAGCTACTTAAGGTACAAAGATGACCTCCCACCCATCTTAAAAATCCAAGACAAAATAGTTACTTACTTTACTCAAGTCTTTCAGGCTTATCTGCCTGCAAGAAAAGGAAATCTTGTGTTAAATAAAACACAATTATTAATGACCGAGATAAAACCACTCTGAACCCTTTATAAACCTTTGATTACGTTTTCATTGCCAAATTAACAGCCCGTAGTCCACTGTGATATTTATCACTGTGTTATAAAATGAAAGCAGCTTGTTTTTTTCTCATAATTTTCTAAAGAAAGGAAGAAGTTGTAAGTTAACATAAAAAGTGGTGATAGGAAAGGCATGAACACCCTTGCTTCTAATTTAGGGGAATTTAAATAATGTCATCCTTCCTCAGACTTGACTTCCAAAGTCAGGCTTTCATTAGCACAGTCAGACTTATTATGAATTTGACTTTAAATCTCCCAGGTTTTTGCTTGGAGAAAATGCAGAGTTTAAAATATAAAATATCAGGTGGGATCTCACCAGGCCATGCACAAGAGAAAGGATGTAGGTAACAAAAGGGAAACGAAATGGAACAAAATCCACCAAACAGAATGGCAATATATCGACAAGTCAGTTAACTCCTCTAAGTCTCCTTTTCCTCATGTGTAGAACAGCAACAAAAATATTTGCCTAGGGGGAATGGTTGCAAGAATTGGGAGAGATGGAAATGAAAGTGGCTAGCATTCAGTGGACTTGGTCCTTAGAATGTGTCTGGGGTCTGGTGAGAAAGCAAAGGAGGAGGTAGCTTAAGCATGTGGGCGTGTCACTGAAAGGACTGGAGGATGCTGGGAAGTCAGTGATGCCCCTATCAGGGAAAGGCTGTCCACGTGGAGCCTGTGAATGCATTGACACCAGGGAAGCTGACCCCAGGCTCACGCTGCTCAGGTGATACTGCATCCCAGTCTTAGCCCTCCAGGCAGTAGGCAACCATCCCAAGAACCCACTGTAGGTAATGTCCATCACCCATCTCGATACTGGCTACTTTGCATCCTTCCCTTTAAGCTGGGCTTGCAGAAGGTAAAGAGATATAATTAGAGGTAATGAAGTAGAACAAACACCCATATTATTGATTGTCTTGCCCTTAAACAGAGACTAAGCTCAGGGTTTTTAATGTTTATCAAAGGTAGTGATGGATGAGTTATGTAGTTTCAGTTTAAAATACAGAATTGATTTTAGACTTCTTATATTACTTTTCAAAAGTCAAGACTTGTTCAACTCCATTTGTAGAAGGTTTGATCTGGGTTAGAAAACTAGATTATTTCCCACATATACATATGTGTGTGTGTGTGTGTGTGTGTGTGTGTGTAATTAACTAGGTTCACAAAAATTGTTAAAGGTTGCTTTGCTTACTAGGATTGAAACCTACTGTGTCAGAATCAAATATGTTCAATTATGATGGATTTCACGCCATGAAGTGCATGTAGTGGAGTGTTGCATACTTGTCCCTAACCTGTGTCTCTTTATAGTTTGAAATTTGTGGCTTCAGAAAAGGTTGTTTTTGAAATTCATTACTTCAGTAAATCAATGTTTTGGGTGGTATGGGGGTTTGAACTCAGGGCCTCAGAACTTATCAGGCAAATGCCTGTCATTCAAGCTTTGCCTCTAGTCCATTTTTGCTTTTGTTTCTTTCTTTCAGACAGGATCCCTAGATTTTCCCCAGTCAGTCCTAGAACCCTGATTCTCCTACTTCTGCCAGCAATGGAAGATGGCCCTCCATTTTAAACTAGAACGTGGGAGATTCAGAAAAGTCTTCTGTACAGAGTCAGGGCAAGGTCTTCTTGTGTGCTGATGATCTGTTCTCCCCCGTGCCAGCCTACTTTGCCGTGTGGAGTGTGTGTTTTTGTCAGGTGGTTTATGTTCTGTCTGCTGAAGGGGGCCAGTATGGTAAAATGATTCCCTTTTTAGTTCTCCTTCAGGTTATGTCAAGGAGAGAGTCTCAGTGTGGTGGTTAGAGGGTCCTAGACATCTGCCTAATACTTTTTCTTTTAACTGAGAGAAATTCCCCCAGGTTTCAGGTTTGGAATTGAAACTGCTAATGCCACAGTTACTTATGGCTATGTCTTTCTTTTAAGTGGATTTATTTAAGTAAGAAAAATGAGCATAAAATCAGTGCCTGGATGTTCTAAAAATCGTGAATATCGTGGTACATACATAGCTGAGAATATCCAACCCAGCACGCTTCAAAATTCAAGGTTTTGAGCAGCCAGTGAATGATTTAAATGCCACTTTCTTAACTGAAGTGCTTTGAACCAGCGGCGCCAAGATTTAGCTTTCAAAGAGAATGACACAGCCAGCAGAGACAAATGAGGACTGGAAGACAATGGCTGGAGCCAGGACTACCACCCAGGACAAACCACACCATTGTCATCATTGTCAGCGGGGCAGCTGTCTGCTGCTCACAGTGGATGTCCTTGAAAGCTCCCATACATCAGTGTCATCGGCCAGAGGAGGCTGTCAGGCTGTAGTGCCTTCTGGAACATCTATTAGAAAGGGAGGGAGCACTATTCTGTGTGGTCACTGCAGATGTCTGGAGCTCTAATGTTCTGTTTTTGGAGCCATGCCTTCACCTGGCTATGTACACGTTGCGAGCCAAAGAGAGCCTGGCTAGAAAACCGGGACAAACAGCTCCCCACACAGCTTCACCTCCAGCAAGCCCACGTGCGCAGACCCCTGGACATCTTGTCCCCCTGGCCTTGAGCAGTTGTGCATGTGGGCCCCTTGGCACATCATGGCCCATTGCTAGGAAGACTTACAGGTGAGCCATGGACTGACTGGTCCCCAGAGGTGTGTCTGGGAATGGGCGCCCTGTCATAGGAGCTAAAGGATATGTGGCGAGCTCATCAAGGAGCCTCTGATTGGGTCAGGGAACTGATAGGGTCCACAGGCTGTCCAATGATCTTGAGAGTCATGAAGCTCTCCCATAGCAACACCTTTTTAATCCTTGTTAAGGGCACCCCAGCTGGGCTGGTACCCTCTTTTGGGACCCCTTCCCCGTAGCAGGAACTCTGCTTAATTTTTTTCTTCTATACATATCTGCCATTTTACTTCTTCCTTTGTGTCTGTGGACCTGCTCCTTGAGAACATCGGGATAAAGGACCTAATCCAGATGCTGCAGATTTTCAAGATCAGTGTGATCTGGGTCTTCAGTCATGTTGTCTATCCATCAAAGCCCTGTTTAAAATGAAGTTGAAGCTGGGCGCTGGTGGATCACACCTGTAATCCTAGCTACTCAGTAGGATGACATCTGAGAATTATGGTTCAAAGCCAGCCTGGGCAGGAAAAGTTGGAAGTGGCACTGTGGCTCAAGTGATAAAATGCTAGCTTTGAGCAAAAGAAGTTCAGGCATGGTGCACAGGCCCCGGGTTCAAGCCCCAGGACTGGTGGGTGCATGCACACACACAAACACACAAATATAATGAAGTTGAAAACATAACTGTCTGCCTACAGCAGAACTCCACTCCATGGTGGTATTTCTGATATCTCTTACTGGGCTTTGCTTGGTTTATTTCCTCAGTGACTTTGGGTTGTTTATCTTCTCTCAATGTCCATGACCTTACGTTCAAAGTGAATGGGAAGTATTATTAACTGAGTGCTAGTGTGCCATCCATGAGACCTGGGCCTAAGAAAACCATGCTTTACATGGCTACTAAAATGAGTCCATAAATAAGATATAATTATTCTTTGGAGATTTTTGTGGCAAAGAGAATCAGCCCGATTCTTATCACATCTAAAAGCGATTAAAACAATGTAAATTACAACTGTGGGAACCCAGTGATATAAGACATCAACGTGGCAGCAACTCTCGGTGGAAGTGTGGGAGAGTGATGTGTCCACCTGCAGAGGGACTTGGGTGATGGAGGAAGCCCTGTATCCAACACTGGGCCTTGATCACAGATTCCTAGAACCCTCTTCCTCTGGGTTCCTTATGCCATACCTAACAGTTACTTAGAAGTAGACTTGGCTGGAAAGCACAGACTCCTTACCTGGGTCCATGAACAAACTAAAGCAAGAGCACTTGGCATGTGGGCCTCCACTGAGTATCTGTGTTCTTGCTTTGAATTGGTGCCTTGGCAGTTGTTTTACTATTACCTTTGAATCCATGAATTCCAGAACTGGTGAATCATCTCTTCATACAGAGGAGAGAGACCCCCCCCCCCAGCCATGGAAGGGAACAGCACAGACTGCACAGGCCAGGCTGCATGCCAGGCCACGGTGACTTGCTTATCTCCACCACACTGGTCCCTACCTGAGATAGCATTACAGAACCCTTCTCTGATGGCCAACCAGATCACACGCTGGCCAGGACTGTTGTGTAGCGACCAACACTTTTCACCTCCTGCTCCGATTATTTTCTTATTTAAACCTACAGCTCAGGTCTATATTCTGCTGTTACCAAATCTCCCTTTTCTGCCCTTCCCCATATCTCTTTATGTGGCAGCTGGAGGCATGGATGGATCTGATAGGAGGAGGCCCAGGAGTTTGAACCTGGGGCCTAAAACTCTGGGCCCAGAAACAGAGCTGTGGCTCAAGTGGTAGAGCATTAGCCTTGAGCAAAAGTGCCCAGGCTGAGTTCAAGCCCCACAAGTGACCAAAACAACTCAAACAACAGTAACAACAAAAAACAAAAACCCTCTGGTTTTAGCTTTGGCTGCCCATGAGATTCACCTGGTGGAGCTTTAAAAAGTCTCAGTTCCCACCTGAGTGCAATTCAGATACCCTGGATCGTACATTAAAAAGCAAGCAAATAGAAAAAATAAACAAAAACTGTCTGCCTGTCACTGGTGGCTCATACCTGTAATCCTAGCTGCGTGGGAGGCTGAGATATGAGGATTGAGGTTCAAAGGCAGTCTGCGCAAAAAAGTCCCCTTGAGACTCTTATCTCTAGTAAACTACTCAGAAAAGTTGGAAGTGGCACTGTGGTTCAAGTAGCAGATGGTAGCCTTGAGCAAAAGAAGCTCAGAGACAGAGCGCAGGCCCTGAGTTCAAGGCCCGGGACTGGCACACACACACAAAAAGAGCAACTTTGGTGATTCCTGATCTGATCCGATTTGTTGCCTTTGGAAGCTGCAGAAGAAAAGAATATGAATCCAGCAGGTGCGGGCTGGGGAGTTTGGGCAGTAAATGAGCTGTCTTTCTTTGTGGGGTGGGAGGGCCAGGGTTAGAATACCCAGGGTTAGATATACCTAGCAAGGACAGCACATACAAAAAGGATTCAATAATCCCAGCTGCAATAATCACCATTAGTTATAAATACGTGCTGTGACGTACTTTCTGGAAATTGTTGAATCTTCACATTAATGGCATTCTTTCTTAATGACCAAGGGGGGAAAAATCCTCAGATTAGGGAAAAGTTTTGGACAGGCTTTCCTAAGGTGATTTCATTTTCACCTGGGCCCATGAGCCTTCTAAGTTTGGGCCCTCCTGCACCCTGTAGCTTGCCTGGAAGCTTCCAGGCTTTTTTTCATTGGGAACCTGTGGCATCTCTCTCTCCTGTTATCTCATCCAAAAGCTGTCCACACGTGGTTAACTACGCCCTTGCAGGGAGGGAGGGCACAGACACCCTGAGCTGAGAGCCGTGACCCCAAATCTACCACTCCAGACAAAGGAGAATCGACATTTCAAGCAGGACCAGCAGGGAGGGCGGTCATCACAACACAAAGGACAGACGGAGCATCTCAAAAGACAGGTGTCCATGTTGGCTAAGAGAGTGAAAAGACAAGGGACAGTCACCAGACCGTCAGGAGGGACAGCGGTGGCATTGCAGCCTTTGAGTGCTGCTGCTGGCCTGGCAGAACCGGTGCTGACCACGTCTCCCACTCAACTCCACCAGGGCTTAAGAGCCGGACTGCGGGAGGAAGTTCCTGACTAGCTGGGCCTGGGCCTGGGCCTGGCGGCACACGGCAGCCAGAAGCTCCGCTCCACCTGGGCAAGGACGTGAAGGGTTGCCGAGCTCTGCTCTGCCTTCTTCTATCAGGTAACCGGGAAATTCAAATTCTCTTGGGGGCAAAAAGGAACTGCTCATTCAGGTGAGCCACGCTGCATGGTTAGAGCCAGCTGCTCACATGTGGGAACAGAGACTGGCCGCGTCATCAGCCCTGATACCCGAGGGTTGGCATGCTTAGGCTTATCAGTGATCATTTACACAGAAAGGTGGCATTGTGCCCACTGCAGCCTGGGGGCTGGGAGGCGGGATGGGGACTGGTCCTGGGACCGGCTGAAGCACTTCTGGGCTTTTAGATGCATTGCCTGCGGACGTTTAGCATTTTATGCCATCATTAATTCAGGCCTCAAGTGAGCAAGTCTTTCAATAGGACAAAGAAGCGCTATTTTCTGTGCAAATGAAAACCATAGATCCGTAAAACTATTTTCCCTGCGGCGATAACTGGCCCACCCCATGGCGGTCTTCACAGAGGACAGATCCTCCCGCCACCCCCTCCCGCCACCCCCCTCTCGGCACCCCTCTCAGCCACGTCACCAGTGGCAATGCTAAGTCTCTTACCTGGGGCCTCTTGGGGCTTCTGGAAAGGTATGGCAAGGTGTGCAGTTGTCCAGGGCTGATACTGAAGTCTCAGGCGGTGCTGTGGGTAAGGGCTGGTACTTCTTTGGGAGAGTGAGGGGAGGCCTGTGGAAAGAGTCGCAGAGGGGCCAGAACAGGTCTTCTACACAGCTGCTCCTCAGAGCCCCAGTTTGCCCGCCTCGCCCCCCGCTTCCAGCTGGAAGGGCACTGCTTTGTAGAGCAGGTGACTCCAACCTTAGCATCTTCCTTCCACTCCCTCCCGACTGCCCTCCTGGTCCGGGGCCTTTCCTCTGGGGTGTGGCACAGTTCTCTACAGGTGTGCATATATCACCTTACCATCACTTTTCACTACAGGTGTCAATATATCACCTTAACCATCACTTTTCACTACAGGTGTCAATATATCACTTTTCAGGACACCACTGATCTTAGCTGTAGGAAGCCTGGGAAAATTTCTCCCAGGATGGAAGATCTGAGTTTTGAACACTCCCTAAAGAAACACGAAGCTGTTTGGAAGTCAATGAATGCCTCACTTACCCATTTCCTCCAGCCTTTGGCTCATTCATTCAAAAAGCATCATCAGCCACCTTGGTAGGTGCTAGGTATGAAGACAGGAAGGAGATGCAGTTCTGGGCTTGGGATGCTCTCTCCCAGAGGGAGGAGCAAGGGCTGAAGGACCACCACGTGTGGTCAGGGCTAAGGAAGAGGGCCAGCAGGCTCACAGAGCCACGGAAGAGGCCAGCTCCAGCAGATGTAGCTGCTCGTCTCCATATGTGTATTGGCATTCATGTATGTCTTGGACATAAATGCATGCACTTACATGAACATGTATACATGCGTTCTAAGTCCCTTGATTTAATTTTAAGTCAGTTTTTACATTCGGATTCATATATATGGACATATCTCCATCTACACCCATAGCTATCTATCTCCATCATCTCTATCTCTACCTCTTCCTATGTTTTCCCTATAGCTGTACTTCATGATTGAGAGAAACAGAAAAATAATGAAAAAAAAAACACATTTAGGTAGAAACGGAGGGGAAGGCATATCAACTAGATGACAGTGGATGGGAGGATGAGCAAGCAGATGAAGGAAGTCTTGTGTTAAGTTTTTCTGATACCAAATGTCTTCTTTTCAAGCACTGGCACATCTTATCCAAGCACAATATAAAAAAAAATACGATGTTGATTGTCTTACCGAGGAGGTGGTAAAGGAATCTGATAAAAGGAAAGAAAATCCAAAATTAAGTATATTTCTCTTTGGGAAGGAGCACCAAGGGTTAATTTTGGTTTACAAATAGAAAAAAATCGGACTAATTCTTACCTTGTTTCCTTTTGTGGGTCTGTCTCCTAAAACATAAAAGAGAGGTCACCAGTGAATATGGGAAGTGTCATTGGATGTTATTCTTATATAAGGTTCTGTGAAAATGACTCGGGTTTTCACACAGAACCCAGCATGGTCCTACACAACTGACTTCTGGGGTTTTAGTAAACTTCCCCTTCATTGTGCTAATGAAGAACCTGAGATATGGAGAAGTAAGTGCTTCACCTGCAGGGCCTAGCTAGTAACTGGAAGAAGACGGAATTCACTGGGGTGGTGTGACTCTCCTAGCCACTGGGCCTTGTTGAGGGTTGATGTTCCTATATTTAACCATAATAATTAATACTGTTTATGTAATAATTAATAAGGGAATTAATGAGTGGAGCTATAGTGACCAGACACTAATTATATTTAATATAATTTAACTTTAGTATTTTGATTTTATATACTTGTCTATAATCAGTCCCATTTTCTGCTTAGCCCCTTATGAAGTTACTTCTAATCAGGAGAGAAAATAACATCAAAGAATTAAAAAAATACCAGCATCCAACACCTTTGTTTAACAGATGAACATGAGCTAAGAAACGGATGATATAGAATGAGTCCTCAGAACCAGCTCTCCCTAGAAAAGCCAGAGCGGGAGGCACCACAGATTGCTCTCTCTTCTAGGTAGTTTTATACCCACGATTCAATCCGATTCAAAGGTAATGATAGAGCTGCTCCTCTGAGCTAAGCTGGGGACCAGGTGCAGAGGCCAGACTGTCCATCAGGAGAAGGCACCTCACCGAGCTCAGCACTGGTCTGTCCACAGGCTACGTTCTAGGTTCTGGGCGCCATGGTAAAGGTGATTGCCACTGCTCCTGACACCGACAGGTGCATACTTGAGCTCATGGATGTGACTGCAAACAGCAGGAAAGCTCTGGGAGTCTCAGGTACGGAGGGCCAGGGAGGAGAGCTGAGTTAGGATGGAGGTCAGAGAAAACCCACTGGAGGAGGGCGCAGCTTTGCTCATCTGTAAAGACGGCTGTGGCAAGTTATTCTGTGGGTCTGTGGGAGACATTCCAGGAAGGCTCTGACTCTTGTGACAGGAGTGTGACACCTCACCCGAATCCTGGCCCAGTTTGCTGCACTGATTTTCGTAGCTGAACAAGACAGCCAGGCCCTGAGTTCAAATCCTGGTATTAGCACACACGGAAAAGACTCCAAGCAGAGGTAACAGATGTCCCAATGTGATCAAAATCCAAGCCATAAATGATCCCAGTGTGCTTTCACACCGCTAGTCGCGCTACGGGTACATCTTTGGCCATCTCAATGACATTACAACAAGCTTAGATTACAGGATGTTGCTTCAGGCACCAAATTAAAAGCCAGACCGTTATTTTCCCCTCATTTGATTGTTTATTTCATCAACTTAAAAGAGCTTCGTGGGGAAGATTTCTGATGCCTGACTTGATGACATTCCTTGTGAAATTAGCTTTGGCTCTCCAAGAGCTCTTAAAAAGAAAAAGAAAAAATATCTCGTTTCCATTTCCTGGAGTTCATTTCGACCCATATTATTTTATATGATCAGAGGAATAGAGATTGCGCCTTTGTGTTCCTCCCCTGAGTTTTCTCCTGAATAGCTTTTTTTTTTTTTTGTGGCTACTACTACATCTATTTCCCCCCTCTCTTTGGAGGAAAAAACCCCCATTCTATAGGGGAGACTGACTCCTGGCAGTTCCACAGGGAACACGGCATTTGTTTATTTTTAGACATACCTCTTCACCTCGCTTCATGCTTCGGTGGCTGTGATTTAGAAAAGCCATCTTTCTCTCTCTTATTCATTGACTTAGCCCTGAGCTCCCAGGCCCCTCTCCACGGGAAGTCCATTCACTCCTTTCTTTTTTGCCTTCACACAAACTTGCTTTGTCTGTTTACAGCACTCTCCTGCATTTTAACTCTTTAATGGGTGGACTAGCAGGCCTGTGCATGGATGCTGTACTCCGAAAGGAGTGAGCAGAATGTGCTCAGCAAGAAAGGCGGGAGGGACTTTGTACACTTCATGGCAAGCGGTGTGTTGAATAAATGAGTTAAAGCAATTTAAGACATGGATCTTAAGGCACCCCTGCAGTTACAGTTTTGCTGTTGTTGATTATTATTATTACTTAATGGAAAATTAGAGGCAATGTATGTTTGCACTCTTAATTAAGTACACAGTCTGAAATGCAATAAGTTTCCTGTCTGTCCAATGAGAGGACCAAGTGGTTGTTCAGTCTCTTCCGACCATTTCCTGTGGAGGAGACTGGAAGGTGTGCCCTCTGGTGGCCAGAGTCTTCACTGTCGACCTCTCTGGGGAGACGTGGCTTTTGCTTTTCTGTCTTCAGATCTGTCAGGCAGGGAAGTTCATGCCTGCCTGATGGATCTTGGGTTGACACTGCCCTGCACAATTTGTCAGGGAGAAATGAACTTCTCAATGTTAGGTGAGCAAGCTTCTTGGAGATAGCTCGAAAAGGCCTGTTGGTGACGTGTTGGAGGACCTGGTTGTTAAGTACAGCCAACATTAAAGGTCAATAATGTAAATGCACCATTAGCTGAGGATAGTCACCCCTCTGGTATCCATGCTGGGCATTTTGTCTCAAACATTGTTGTATGATGAACTGGCATTCTTCCCAAGTTCATATTCATGACCACGTTGCGTGCTAAGAGTATGTACACCATGGGAACTGGCTTTTGCACACTGAAGACAGTTTTATAAAGAAAATGTTTCTAAGGGCAGTGTGAAGTGTGTGGCACCTGTAGCCATTTGGTTTTGAACAATGGGAAAATGGAGAAAGTATGGTTGTGGTTCTGGGATGATTTACTGACCTGTTACTGAGCTCCCAGACTCAGACATGTGCTGCTAGTATTTGGCTCAGCTCAGAAGTTGTGCTTGCTATTGTATCAACAGATACAAGGATCTGGCAAAAAATCATCAAAAACATTGAAAGATTGACTAGCTTGAGCCAAGAGTGGTGTGCAAACCTGTAATCTCTACATTTGGGAGGCCAAGGCTGGAAGATCACAGTTCAAGGTCAGCCTGGATTATTGTAGCAAGATCCAACCTCAAAAGAAAAAAATTAATTGTGTTCACTGAATGATGATCAAGGGTATATATCTTCCACAAATTATTATTATTTTTTGATACTGTACTAGGACTTGAACTGAAGGCCTGGGTGCTGTCCCTTAGGTTGTTTTGCTCAAGGATGGCACTCTATCACTTGAGCCATAGCTTGACTTCTGGCTTTTTGCTGGCCTGAACTTTCCTACACAGGCTGGCTTTGAACTCTGATCCTTAGATCTTAGCCTCCTGGGTAGCTAGGATTACAGCAAGAGCCGACAGACCTGGTTTCACCATTAATTTAAATTGTGTGCTGCATATCCTTTCATAAGCAAAATGTATCAGAGGCTTACATGCAAATAATTTTTTTTTAGATATCCAGTGGCTCTATGTTTCTTGCAGTTTGTGATCTACTTCCATTGCTAGGAATAATGAGCTGGACAACTAAATTTAAGTTGCCTTGCTTCTCTGAGCTTTTTGCATCCTCATCTAGACTTCAAAGGGTTGAGAAACAAGATAAGAAGCAAGAATTCATCTTCTGACAGGGAGCAGTAATGCACTAGGGTAGCGGTAGGAGCTTTGACATCATTTGAGTTGGGTTCTAAGCCCATCTGTGTCATTTCCTGAGTGACCATGGACAAGTTACTTAAATGTTCTTTTTTTTTGGCTGTCCTGGGTCTTGAACTCAGGGCCTGGGTGCTATCCCTGAGTTCTTTTGCTCAAGACTAGCGTTCTACCACTTGGAGCTGCAGTGCCACTTTCCTGGGTTTCAGTTTCAGTGGCTGTGAGGCCCAGGCAACAGCATCAAGTTCTGTGGATGGTTAGGGTTAAGTAAAATAATATTTAGTTTTCATTTTTGCTTCCAACCAATTTGTGCTAATGTCGGCATTCCCCTTTATCTATGAAATACAATCATGCAAGTCCACAATTTTAGGAGCAGACCATCCGTGTAATGTTCTGTAATTAGAGAAACAGACTTTGGACAAAATTGGATAAGACTTGGCCTCAATCAAAAAATTTATTATGTCTGGGAGTTTTATGATATGCGAAAGTGAACCATTAGGGTTTCGTGTCCTGATGATGAATTATGGAAGAGTCCAAAGAAGCAACTTAGAACGCAAGTGGCTAATAAAGTATATCTGGCAGGGCCTTCTCGGGGAGCAGCACGCCTATTGAAACCTTTGGAATTCATTGCAGCAGTAAATGACCGAAAACAATTGTTTGGGGTGCAGTAGGGAGGGGGTTACGCCAAGTGAAGCTAAGGATAGGCTACAGCAGCTCCTTAAGTAAGGTCTGAGGTTCAAGATGGAGCACAATGGCTTTTACAGCTCTCAGGCTGGGGTTGCTGGGGAATGGGGGAAGAGGACATTTCTCTAACCCAACCCGGGGAGGGTGAAGGGATAGGCTAAGGGAGGATGGGCCAGGGGCGCGCGCGCGCGCATGTGTGTGTGTGTGTGTGTGTGCATGCTGGAGACCGTGGGGTTCTCTTACATTTCTGAAGACAGGATAGGAAGGCCCAAGGAAGGAAGATAACTCATCTCTATTTAGAATGAACTGGGACAGAAGTCTCCAGACCTCCTGACTTGCGGCTGCCCTGGGCCTTGCCTAAGGGGAGGGTGACAGAGGCCGCAGGCTCCAGGGCTCTGTGACACCAGACACAGAAGCAGTGACTGGTAGCACACTACCACCATGGCTGCAGGAGAGGACGCACGTAGCTACCCTGTGGCGTTACCGTCACTGTGGACAGTGCTGTGTGAAGAACTGGGATTCAGAAATCCTTAGTAGCTGGGATGGATGGCTTCTGCTTATAAATTCATCAGGTTTATTTTGTGTACTAAAACGCAAACCACACAGATGGGACCAGAGCTGTGGCGGGGTGGGAAGGAGGTCCCAGGGCTGGGAGAAGGGCTGGGCCTGCAGGAGGGGGAAAGACACGTGAGGGCCTTACTGAGCGTGGAGGCGATTCCCTCCTGAGCACCCAGGGTGTGGCTTTACTTCCTGGAGGCCTGTGGTCTCAGTACCTCAGTACACTCTGCTCAGTACCCAGGGCAGTGGGCAGCCCTCCTGGAGGGACAGTACTTTCCCCAGGTGGAACTTAGTACACCTGATTTTGAGTTCCTCAGTTTGATGATAACCCCTGGTGCTCAGGGACCAGGCACAAAGCCAACCCATCACAGGTACCTCTGTCACCAGAGCTATAGGAATATATGCCTCCCCCCCTTAAGAACTCTGATACATAAAGATACATAAAGAGTGCTTACTGGCGGAAACACAACAAATCAAAGAAAGGTTGGACAA
>NW_012267224.1:118366-132749 GCF_000151885.1 Dipodomys ordii
GACTGGACCCCCCCAAAAAAAGTGCTTACTGTGGGACTTAGGGTGCATTGAACAATTAAGGAGCCAGCAGGTGCAGGTCATGATGAAGTAGCATAGTCTCCTCCCAACCTTCTCTTGGCACACCCAGAATATTGGATTGGAGACCCCCCCCGGCGTGGACCCCCGTATCCATGGGTGCTCAGTCCCTACTATAAAATATGGCACAAAAGTTGCACAGCACCAAGGGCGCCGGCCTGTATGCGGGAGATTTCAATTTCGTCTGGGTGACGTGTAATACCTCCAGTCGAGGAGGTGCTACCGGAATCGTGGCTCTGCCTCATTGCGCAGGGAGGAAGTGGCAGGAAAAAGAGTCTGCACAAGGGGACACAGCAGTTTTGCTCCAATATTTCTCCTTGGTGGTTGGTTAAACCTACTGATCTATTGGGGTGTAGAAGCCACAGAGATGGAGGGAGGAGCGTACAGCGACGATTAACAGACCAGTTCCATGTCTATTACTCAGAGCCTCCGTTTTCATGTTGTGATGTAGGAGACGGAATGAGGGCAAATGAGCAGGGAGGGAGGAGAGCAGGCAAGCTTCCCTTCCCCCACCAGTCCTCGGGGTGGGCGGGGAGGCGGGGAGACCCCACAGATGAGGGGGACGATGGCCCAGGCTTCTCCAGAGGTAGCTTGCTGCAGTTGAAGACTACCTGCCTCAGACGATGCACACATCTTACTGTCACCACTAAATACCAACCAGGATAGGGAGTGAACCTGCGTGCTCGTCCATGAGTGAGTGAAAATGGGTGTATGTTCACGGCTATAAAGAGGAATGGAATCCTGCCAATTCTAGCAACAGGGATGGAACTGGAGGACCTCACCCGGAAAGACCTGCACTGGGCTCACCCTCTGTCGCAGGTTCAGGCTAAAGATCAAAAGAAGAGGCGGTCTGCCTGTAGAATAGGGATTACCAGAGTCTGGGAGGGGGCAGGGCGGGTGGAGAGGTTGGATTGGATGACTGCGGGTTGAAGTGTCATTGTAGGGGTTGGTTAAATCGACAGGTGTGGTACCCACGGAGCCAGAGGGCTCCGACCGACTGACTGGCCGCTCACACATACAATTAATGTACATCCATCCAACAGCAGAGCACATGACCCGTTCCCTCAGGAGACTACTGGGAAGGGAAATGGAAATAAAGCGACAGCAGAAGACACTGTTTGTGTCGCTGACAGCCATTCTACAGAGTCCCAGTACCAGGGCAGAGGAAGAGGATGGGTAAGAGGGGTGGCGGGGGGAGAGGGGAGGGTCCCCAGGTTCCAGCATGTTCTGGAAAAGTATCCAGCAAAGAGGTGCTGACTCTTGTTTAACTCAGTGCTTCCCAAGGTTAACGCGTCCTGAGTCCCTTCTGCACAATGTAGATGCCACACGCCAACTGCTGTGGGCTCTGGAGAGCCAGGGCCTGTGGGGAGAGGTCACAGGAAGACAGTGTGTGTGCGTGTGTGTGCGTGTGCTTGTGTGTGTGCGCGCGTGTGTGTGCGTGTGTGCGCATGTGTGCGTGTGCTGACTTGGAAAGTGGCCCTGTGCTCACAGGTGCCCTCCGGTGTTCCCGCAGATGCCTGCTCCTCATCACAATGAGGGGCTGCGTGGCGCGGTCACTGGTGAACAGAGGCACCCTTTCCCCTGCTGGCCTGTGTGTGAGCCTCGCAAGCTTGGAGTCCACACACAGCGGACTGGCTTCGCCCGCTGGCCTGGGCCGCCTCTGGAGTTAATTCTCAATGTCCTGAGCCACCCAGTCCAGAGCAAACAGAGCCGATCCAAAGCTACACAGAAAAAAGTATTTCCATACACACACACACACACACACACACACACACACACACATCAATTGATAGCTTCATATATATCTATATAGATATAGAAGGTTTACGTATACATCCATATGAATAGATCTATAATTCATATTTATGTATCTCTATATAACTATTGGTAGATCTATCGATAGATGTATCCATATACCTATATCTATATATGTACATCTGTATAGAACGTCTATATAGATGTATGTATGTATGTATCTGTCTACAGAGATTATTTTGAAATGGTTGTATGGTGATTTTGTCTAGTAGTTCCTGTATTGGATCTTAGGAATTGGAGTGTTCCTTGGGGAATGTTCCTTGGATGTTCTACGGCTTTAATGATTGAAAACCTTGCTCTGAATTCTCCTCCTGTGTGTGACTGTTCTGTTCCTCTGTGGGGAAACACTCGTGGCCCCAGCGATTGGATGCCCTTCCAGTTCTGAGTCTTATTTTTTCCTCTGCAGCGCTGAGAAAGATCACTACTGTGCAGTCTGTTCTCACGGGAGTTTTAATCAAGCTTGCAGCATTCACTCAGATCCCTGCGTGGTTAGCAATGCCTGGGTTGCTTTTGAGCCATGAGTTGTGGCTGAAACAAATTGAAATCCCAGGATGACAGGAAATGAATCTTGAATTCATTTCTGATCAACCCTAAGACCCAAGGCATGCTATTTTTGTTACAGATGCAATTCACAGGCTACCAAAGGCCATCACTGTGATGTATGTGCTGCCAACTTCTACCACTAGGGGCGGTAGCTCGGGTCTTGGGTGCTAGGCCATTGGTTTAGATGAATGGGAGACAGCAAACCAGAGGAATTAATTTATGGAATTAATTTGCATTTTGGCAAATTCCTTATGCCCTGGGCACCTCTCTGCAGAGGAGTAAACACACAGTCTGGTTCTTGGCTCCAACTACGTGGTGCTTGACCCTGAGCAAGCCACCTCGCTTGCTAATCCTCACGGAGGGAGTGTGTGCAAGCAGGTGAACTCCAAACTCACCTCTGAATCTCATTTCTTCAGTAGCTGAAATGACCGAAAAGCAAACCAGGACAAAGGCCTTTTGCGGGCACTGTGTGGAATTCTATTTTGCTTCTTTTCAGTCAAGCTTGTATTTCTGGATATACGTGCTCATTCGCCTACGCATAATTCTCCTTTTTCTTTTCTTGGGTGGTTTATTGTATTTCTGTATAAATTCACAGCTGAATATAGTGTGCTTGTCATTTCAAAGGAAATTGGTTTAGAGTTCTTGCTTGGTTCACATCCAGGGC
This sequence comes from Dipodomys ordii, assembly GCF_000151885.1. Lineage (NCBI taxonomy): Eukaryota > Metazoa > Chordata > Mammalia > Rodentia > Heteromyidae > Dipodomys > Dipodomys ordii. The sequence goes on from NW_012267224.1 coordinate 121,464, forward strand.
AAAGAGAAATGCATTTTAGAAACCTTTATTCTCAGCTTTGGTTTTTCTCGGGAGCTAAGCCATGTCACATTTGAAAATTACAGCTCCGCTCTGAAAATGAGATTTCTTCTGAATCTCTGGTTAATGGTAGTAGTTCATCACCACCAACTTCTACTGTAACTATTTGCCTCCAGATAAACTCTCTTTTCTAGGAAAAGAAACACAAGACAAAGCAAAGCAAACACACAAACAACAACAAAACTGGTCAGCCTCCAAGGAAAGAGAAGTCCTTAAAACCTGATGGGCTGCAGACAATGTCAGAATATGATCGCAAGAAAAATGAGACGAAATGCACATTAGCGTAAGTCTATAACTGCTCAAGTTGATGAAAAATGTCACCGTGGAGATCTCCCATTACTGAACCAAGCGACACCTTTTCTATGACATTTTGTGAGAATGACTAAATCACCTTTGCATCAACATTTTGCAATAAACACATAAATCACCCAAGGGTTTTCTAGTGAGACACCTGATCCTCAATGTGGAGGTATCCATTTTAACCCTCCGGTTTTTAGCTTCTTCCTCTCTGTTGTGTCTTATGCCAGGCTCACACTGGTCACTTTTGAAACGTAGGAGATGAAGATTAACTTGTACAGAAGCTGTCTTCTACCCCGCCTCCCAGCCAGCAATCCTAGACCCCAGTGAGCCTCAGCAGGGTCCCTCTGAACTTCTTGACTCTCCTGACACTGGGGTTTGCTTTAAGAAGCAGTTATACTTGGTTGCCATACCAACCAACGTCCCCACCCTGGGAGATACACCCCCATCAAGCTCCCTGACAAGCTGGTTTGCTGGTTACAGCACATAAGGAGTTTGTTTCACTTTTTGCTTCGACTACCAGGAAGCTCAGTTGAAAAATCAAACTGCTTTTCATGGAAAGTGGCAATTATGTCAAGAGAAGCAAAAATATTACATTACAAAAATATTTCATTCACCCAAGAATGAAAATATATCATGGCGGGTAGCAGAACTCAAAGTCATGGGCTATGTACCTCAAAGTTGGGGGCTATGTACCATTTTAAAAAATAAAGAAAATTTCTGAACTTCAAAAAATGGTACAAGGGGGTTGCAACGGATCATGTCCGTCTAAGTGTCTAGTGCCTCTTGTTTAAGGTCATTCTTCCCCCATCTTGTCTGTCCTCCCTCCTCCAAACTCACCTGACATTCCCACTTCCTTTATGATGTACAGACATGGAGTATTCTGACTCTGTTACTGTCTTACTCTAGCGTCTGAATTTCTTTTGTGAGAGGGGTTGAGAGGTTCACTCTGCGGAGATTCACTCTGATATATACTAACTACATTTGAGCCAACTTAAATTGTGTAGATGAGCCAATGCCTCTGTGTGTGACTGTGTGAAGGGCTGTATATGTTGAGTGGTCACTCTTACGAAGGGCCAGTGAGGGGCAGAGATGGAATGCTTTCCTGGGCTGAGCTGGCAGGATGGAGGGAATCAGCTAGAAAACCTCCACGCTGTGCAGTGGAGCAGCGGGAGGAGGGCCCTTCCTGCACGGCTGTACCACATCCAGCTTAGCAGCCAAAGTGAGCTGTCATCCGACCTTTCCTACTCAGCAGTGTGTGTGTGTAAAAGAGAATATGTGTGTGTGTATGCATGTGTGGCATTTGTGTGTGTGCTGTGCTGGTCCTGGGGCTGGAACTAAGGGCCTGGTCTCTGACCCTGCGCTCTTTTGTTAAGGCTAGCACTCTCCAACTTGAATTGCACCCCACTTCTGTTTTTTTGGTGGTTAACTGGAGATAAGAGCCTCACAGACTTTGCTGCCTAGGCTGGCTTTCAAACACTACCCTCAGATCTTGGTCTCCTTTAGAAGCTAGGATTAAGGGCACGAGCCACTGGTACCCGGCCCTGCTCAATGTTTGCAAGAGGAAGGAATCACTCAGAAAGGTGGCGTGCCCTGGGCAAGCTGTGCCTGTCTCCCAGCTCCTCTCCTGCTCCGTGTACTGTGCTCCGCTGCCACATGCCCTTTATTCACCCCTCCACCCCTTCACCCTGACACCCGTGGTGCCTTGTAACTCGGGTGAGCAGCCCTGCCCTCTCCTTTCTGGTGGGGGAGGTCCAGTGTGGGTCAGAGCAAGGCCGGAGAAGGGCTGGGCACTGAGCTCCAGCCCTGTGGTGTTTGTCTGCCGGAGGCCTGGGCTCGGCCTGCAGCGCTGGTGGGCAGCGGTGGGCACCGCAGGAGATGGGACTTGAGGGGAGGAAGTTAGGTTACAGCAGGCGTGTCCTTGACCGGGGAATGGCAGGACACCTTGGCTGTCCTTCCTTGGCTCACCCACTGACCACCGACTGAAACCAGAAGCCAGACAAACCTTTCCTGGCTGCCAGTTGTTTTCCTGGGGTATTTTGTCATCGCGACAAGATGGTGGAGGCAACAGCCCCCTTGTGAGGGTCAGTGCTGTCCTCCTCCCCCTGGGGGCCTCGGGCGCCCGCCAGGGCGTCTGCACCCCAGCCCTGGCCCTTCTCCACCCATTCTGGGCCTCCTCCAATCCCTCGTGAGTCAACGTCCTTACAGGGAGATGTTAGGAAGACATCGCATAATCCAGCATCAGAACTTAAAGGGTGAGTCCAGTGTGCTTCCCAATTAGGAAACGTAAAGCACAGGACGGCCATTCCTTCCACACTGCACACAAGATGCCCAGGGCCCACGGGACAGGGGAGGGGGCTCCGTGGTGCAGAGCCGCCGATTATCGTTCCGTAGCTGTCCTCCATTTGTGCTTCTCCTGCCGGTGGAATTGATTCTTTCCTCACAGGCTTGATTGAGCCTGGACTTCCCTCTTCAAAGTCAATATATATATATATATATATATATATATATATATTTTTTTTTTTTGCCTAAAGCTTTCAAACAATTAATTGACATTAAAAACATTAGATTTCTATCTTGTGTGTTTTTTTTTCCAGGTAGATGCTTGGAGAAATAACATAGTTCCATAGTCCATGCAATCTATATCTGTTTGAAATGATTCCCTCCTTAAATTATTCCATAGAGAACATGAGCTGGCCCGATCAATTTCTTCATCAAGAAGGTGAGGCAAGGAGCTTTTTGTCTCTAGAACTAGATTGCTATTTCCAGACAGGGAGCTGAACAGATCGCCGTGGGGAAGATAACCCATGGCCAGAGACAGAGACACAAGGCCGCCATCTTGGAAGTGAGCACACCGCTGTCATACTCAGTGTTCAGAGTTTGGGGATGTGACTTTACCTGCAAGGTGTGGGCTTCTGCTGTGCTGGGAGTGGGGTTCGCACACCTGTAGGAGACAAGATGGCGCCATTAGTTCTTCCATGAGGATGGTGCCACCCCCAGAACTCCCCTGGCCACATAGCTAGGGGTGAATGCGTATGGACTCACAGCTCTTAGCGGCTGCCACTGTGAGCTGGTGCTTGGCCAACACGTGCCCTGTAGACGCTGCTGCGTCTTGGGTTTATTGGGAATAAAAAGACTTGGGTCTAAAACCCAATCCGATCTCTTATGGCTGTGAAGTTTTGGAGAGAGCACTCGGCATATTAGGAGCCTCATTTGCTTTGGCTGCTGCTGGGGCTTGAACTCACAGTCCGCAGCTCTCACTCAGCTTGTTGTTGCCTGAGGTTGGTGCTCTACGACTTGAGCCACACCTCCACTTCTGTCTCTGGCCTGGTTAGTTGGAGATGAGTTCTTGGCTGCGTATGTTCTGTACTGACTTTGAACCACAATTCTCAGAGCTCAGCCTCCTGAGTAGCTAGAAGGACGGGCGTGAGCCTTGGGCGCTGGGCCGCAGGGATTGTAGCCTGATCATAGAGAAGTCAGTGTGTACGGCTGTGTCAGCATGGAGGTCAGGATGACAGGGGGCGGGAGCTGAGAAGGTCATGGTGGCGATCCCGCCTTGTCACACGCTGGCTCTGGGAGCCCTGGGCCGACTGGGCCTCTGCGTCCTCATCTGTGGGATGGAGGGGGTCTACTCTGCTCCCCCGAGGAAGGGGACAAGATGGGGTGCTGAGTGCCGGGTACCTAGAGCCACTGCACTGTGGATGGCTGTGCAGTAAGAAGACAGGAGGGTGGAGAAGGCAAGGAGCCTTCATCGCTAAGCCTTTCAGCCTGGGTGAGCACTGGGCCTTGGCTCGTGTCCTGGCTGAGGATGGGAAGAGAGGGGGACTTGACCTCTGACCTCAGGGGAAGGCTGAGCCCTCCTATTTACCCCAGAGAGGACATGGAGGAAGAGGGGAGCAGCAGCCAGGGTTGGGGAGGGAGAGGTAGGCAGCCACGGGGGCAGTAAGAACATGGGTGTTGAGATCTCAGCAGCTGCTGGGATTTGGGGCTGGACAGAGGGCGTCCTGTGAGTTCACAGGATGCTGCTCAGCAGCGCCTCCGTCTCCATCCACTAGGTGGCAGTAGCACTCTCCTAGTGCAGCAATGCAAACATTGACCCGGAGGCAAAACCTCTGATGGCGGGGTGGTGTTACGGGGTGGGAGAGAGGGCTTCGAGCACTTCCTGCAGGTGGGCAGGTGGGCGGTGAGCGGCCTGGTGAGCCCTGCCAGGTCCCAGTGATCACATGACAGTAATGTGGCCAGCGCGGGTTGCTGCCTCCTCCGTTGGGCTGTGGGCATTGGACCCCTGCCTCCTCCGTTGGGCTGTGGGCTGGGCACCGGCTGGCATCTGTGTGCCTGTTGTTGGGCACAGTGCTTGGTGTGCAGTAAGCACTTAATAAATATAGCAGTAGTGTAGGGCAAACTTGCAAGCAACGCAAGCAGCCGCGCTCGGGCCTTTGAAAGGCTGACTGGAGATCCATTTCACAGATAGTTTAATCTCAGCCGAAATGTGCAGAGCTAATCAAGCCCGTGCTGGGAAATGAGACCGCGATGAAGATCATCTGCTGGTCATAAAGACGTGATTCTTCAAACACTGATTATGAAATGTGAAACACGCTCTCCATCTGAATTGAGGCTAAGACCTTGCTTAATATATGAGCCGATGTCCCTCCCAGCCAGAATTTCCCCTCATGTTTCTCCTTCCCTTCCTTTATTTCCTCTCTCAGTAAATCTACTTGGCTAAATGAGATGGGATTGCAATTTTTGCTTGCAAAGTGATCTGTCTGCAGGAGAAATTAGTCATAACGGAAGCTGCAGTGGGAGCTGGAAGGGACATAAAGTACCCAGGAGGGAGGAGGTTCAGATTCTACAGTAGCTGTTTTAAAAAGATCAAATGATTGCTTTTCCTAAAATCCTTCTATGCATGAAGGCTCACCTAGGCATACAAGGGGGCTGGTAATCAAGACGTAGGTTAAAAAAAACTTAACCTTTCAAATGAATATTTTCAGCCTGGGGCTGTCTACAATGGTTATTAGTAATTATAATTGTTATTATTGTGGTAGTACTGGGTCTTGAAACTCAGTGTCTAGGTGCTATACTACCCTTTAGGTTTTTCTTTTTTTTGCTCAAAGCTGGCACTCTACCACTTGATCCACACCTCCACTTCTGGCATTTTGGTGGTTAATTGGAGCTAAGAGTCTCAGAGTCTCATGTACTCTTCCTGCCCTGGCTGGCTTCGAACCGTGATCCTCCTGATTTCAGCTAGGATTTTAAGTGTGAGCCGCTGCCTTCTGGCCAGGCTGTCCGCTCTCCTCCCAGCAGTGTCCTGGAACGGCCCCACCCTGTCACTCAGGCCCCGCCCCTGTGGGGCTGCACCAAATGGGAGACCTTCTCCAGGTCAGCCAAGAGGCCAGCAAAGCAGAAGAGCTCCAAGAGACATGGAGCTGTGGGTGGGCTTCTTCCCATGAAACAGCCCTGCCACCTTCCGGGTGGAGTGAGATCCAGAGGGCTTGCTCGTGTGTACCCATTTGGTTCCTGTGTGCTTTCATAAAGGTGCGTGCTCTGTTGGGGGCTACAACAGTCCCTGACCTCATGTAGATGCTACCTGTGGACTGCTGTGTGCCTTGCACGGTGTTCTCTGTGGATTACTACAACCGCCACGAGGCTTCCGAGGTGAAATGGAAACTCAGAGAGGAAAGCAAATATTCTATGATGAAGAGCCAAGCAGGGTGCGGACATTCGCCCTGCACGACTCCTTTGAAGAGGAAGTGCGCTTTATTCATTCATTTAGTCCAATCTCTGCCCTTCCGATCCTGCTCTCGTTGGGCGATTGCCGACTTTCCCCAGAATCTGTAAATGAGCCTGCTTCTGGCTGGCGCTGAACTTGAGAGGAGGCGCTGGGGGTCACGACCCCTGGCTCTCCATCTCCGTTGGAGACACTGTAAATGGCTTTGGGGCTAGCATTCACCCTTTTGCTTTCTTGCCGGAGAGCGTTAGAAATTTTTGTCTGTCATCCTAGACACTCAGGAGGCTGAGATCTGAGGATCCTGATCTGAAGCCAGCCCAGGAAGGAAAGTCCGTGAGACTCTCATCTCCTCATCTCCAGTTAACCACCAAAAAGCCAGAAGTAGGGCTGTGGCTGGCAGAGCACCTGCCTTGAACTCAAAGCGAAGGGACAGCGCCTGGGCCCTGAGTTCAAGTCCCAGAGCCTGAGTATGCGCATGCCCCCACTCCTTCTCTCCCCACAACATATCACACACATAAACTCCATTCTAGCAACAGGTCTATGAGCGGTCCTCCCGGAAGAGTTTCTGGGAGGACAAATTAAAACGGAGAGAGAATTTTACAACACGAACTCTAAAACCTTTCACACGTTTTCACCCAATGGTTAAATAAAAAATAAGTAAGCCAGGCGCCGGTGGCTCACGCCTATAACGATAGCTACTCAGGAGGCTGAGATCTGAGGATCGAGGTTCAAAGCCAGCAGCAAAGTCCGTGAGACTCTTATCTCCAATAAACTACTAGAAAACCGGAAGTGGTGCTGTGGCTCAAGCAGTAGAGCGCTCACCTTGAGCTGAAGAAGCGCAGGGACAGCGCCCAGGCCCAGAGTTCAAGTCCCACAACTGACAAAAAATAAAATTAAAAATTAAAAATTCCCCAGCAGGGTGGGGTCTAGCTGCAGCAGTGGTGCCTGGGAATATCTTGGTTGGTTGCAGGGAGAGTTGTCTGCTACCTGGACCTCGGTGTACAAAGGAAAGAGAGGCAGGCGTTCAGAGCGTGGATCTGGACCTCGGTGTACAAAGGAAAGAGAGGCAGGCGTTCAGAGCATGGATTCTTCTATCTGGGTAGTCCCACTTAGAAAATGCACATGTGGAATTCATCCAACTACTACGATCAATAACCCTGCTGTCCCAGGCACCGTTCATCTTTATTTTATGAATTTCTCACTTAAGTAAATGAAACATGTGACAATATTTCATTTAAAATAATCTATGTACATTTTTGTTTACAAGATGTATCCACTAAATTACAGCCTCCCGATAGACATCTTTTTCTTTTTTCCTTTTTTTTTTTTAAATGTGTGTCCTGGGGCTTGAACTCAGGGCCTGGGTGCTGTTCCTGAGTTGCTTTCGCTCAAGGTTAGTGCTCTACCCCTGGCCAGAGCCACAGCTTTTTGCTGTTTAATTGGAGAGAAGAGTCTCAGGAACTTTCCTGCCTGAGCTGGCTTTGAATCATGATCCTCAGCTCTCAGCCTCCTGAGTAGCTGGGATTACAGACGGGAGCCACGGTGCCTGGCTTCCTAGTGGATGTTTGTACTCTGCTGGGGAGGATCACACTTGTGGGCCGTAGACCAGAGGGTTCTGGGACGTATTTATTACCACATGGTAAGATGTTGCTGAGGGCTTGGCAAAATCACACATGATTTGTTTTTAATTTTTTAATATTTATTTAGTTTTTGACCGTCATGGGGCCTGAACTCTGGGCCTGGGCGCTGTCCCTCAGCTCTTCAGCTCAAGGCTAGCGCTCTACCACCTGAGCCACAGCGCCACTTCCGGCTTTTTTCTTTTTGCTTATGTGGCGCTGAGGTATCAAACCCAGGGCCTCATGCATGCAAGGCGAGCGCTCTACCCCTGAGCCACCTTCCCAGTCCCTGTTTTTATTTTTTCTGTACTGGGGCTTAGACTCAGGACCTGGAGCTCTAATTTAGTCCTTTCACTCAAGGCTAGCGCTCTACCACTTGAGCCACAGCTGCTCCATTTCCACATTTTGCTGTTTCATTGAAGATAATCTCATAGCGCCCCCCCCCTTTTTCTTCTTTTTTTGGCTGGGCTGGTTTCAAACTCTGTTCCTCCTATCTCAGCTGCCTGTGTTGGCGAAGGATTACAGGCATGAGCCGCTAGTGCTTGGAGAAATGATGCATCATCATCAGAAAAAGTGGAGTTCAGATTCAGGCTCTGCAGAAATAGTGGGTTAGATGAGATCGATATGAAAGTCCTTGGCCTGCAGCCCGGCTCACAGTTTCTCATGAGCAAAGGTATGTGTGCTCTTCCCTTCTAGATTCTTCCACCGGCTAGAACCCTACCAGCCTCCATGAACTGCATGGAGCTTTAGAAGCTGATGGTCTAACACTCCACCAGGGTGGGGAGCAGCTGCTCATGTCTGAATCTCAGGGCTCTGTTACTTACCTCTTGCTTCGTCTGCCTGCTCTGGCCTTGCTGGTCCAGTGGTGACGGGAGGGGGTCATCCATCACCGCCTTGAAATGGCGTGTGTCTGTGCAAAGAGAATGACATCCAACTCAGCACCCTGCGGTCGGCTGGATCTTCACCCGTTGGCAAACCCAGTCTGCAAACCCGCCAGGACACCCAGGCCCACCTGCACTTGGCCGATGAGTGTTGGCATGAAAGACAGCCACAGCTCTGCTCCGCGTTCACAGAAACCCAGGCTCTGGTCTGGACTCCCCGCAGTTCCTTCCGTCTGAGAAATTCTACCAACCCTGAAAGCGCGGAGCTAGGCCACACCTGGCCAAAGTTCCCCAGACCCCCCTGCCCCCCCCAGTCCTGCTCTGGATGCTCCAATCACGCTTCTCTGCCACTAGATCCACACCTGTCTGAGGAGAGTCGGCTTGTCCTGCGTCTCTTGAGCAATTCTAAGACCATGGCTTGTCGATCGGTGCTGATCTACAATCTATGAGTATCTCTGGTGACACAGGTATAGTAAATGAACAGAAGATGATCACCATTCTTTACAAGGTGATTTGCTCCAAAGAAAGTGATGTAGAGTTATTTCAGTGGGCTACACTCTCAGAAATCATACATATGTGTGTATGTATGTGTTTGCATATAGGTTTGTATATCTACACACACATGCACACTGTGCATGAATGTATGGGTATATATATTCAGGTGTATATGTGTACATCGGCATGCATGAATGTATGTGCATGCATATATTTGCATATGCACATGTGCATGGATGCATGCATCTGCATGTGTGCATGCATATCCACATGTTCATGTATATCTGCATATTATAGGTGTATATGCACATGTATATATGCATGAACGTGCATGTGTGCATGAATGCATATCTGCATGTGTGTGTATCTGCATGTGTATATGTGTACATGCACATGTATATATGTTATATATGCATATATGTGTATCTGCATGTACATGCATGTGTCTGCATGTGTATATATGCATTTTATGTTTATATATATATAACCACATGCATACATATACAACACATCTACAACAGTCTGAGTAATCCAACCTCCAGAGCCCCTGCTGGCAGCCCTGTGGACTCCAGGTAGGAAAAGGCAAAGTTGCATGTGGAACTAAGCCTGCCCACTAGGAATGAGTGGATTCACTGCTGTGTCTTACTACAAGTCATAGGCTGTCCACCAGCAATGTGAACATAAGACATAAGTCTTCCCACCATGCAACTCCGGGGTCACTTCTCAAGTGATGAACACTATCTCCCGATAGAGAAGGTAAGTACTAGAGACTTTTTCTGGGTCACCTGGCTGGGAAGCCCTGGAGGCAGGATTTCCCCCTGGGATTGTGTATCTCTGAATCATCTCTCCACGTCCTAGCGGCACAGATCAGAAGCACCTCCCGGGCCAGCCGGCTGTGTTACCTGCATACTCAGATTCCTTTAGTGGCCTGGCTGGTAAAATCTTCATGGTCGTCCACGCTTCTGCCAGCTGAAGCTCAGGGTCTTCGTAATTGTCATCAATGGGGTACGCGGCTCTGCTCAGGACTGCAGCCAAGTTCCTTTGCTAAGCATATGGGGCATCAGCGTGAGTGGAAGGAACAGGGTTTGTGGACAAAGTTCATAGCTCCAGTGGAGCTCAGGGAAGAAACAAAGTGCTTCAGTAGCAGATACAGGTCTAGGATCATACCTGGAAGCTTAAAATGAAGCTTAATTCTTGTGCTAGGCAGAGTTCTACAGATGTCTCCCTAATATTCCAAACCTATTTTAAAATTATTTATTGACTTTTGGTCAGTTTTGGGGCTTGAGCTCAGGGCCTGGTCACTGTCCCTGAGCTCTTTTGCTAGTGCTCTACCACTTTGGTCCACAGCACCACTTCCCATTTTCTAGTGGTTAATTGGGGATAAAAGACTCCTAGGGACTTTTCTGCCTGGGTTGGCTTCTAACTGTGATTCTCAGATCTCAGCCTCTTCCTGACTAGCTAGGATTACAGACATGAGCCACCAGCACTAGGCTTCCAAACCTATTTGGGAATTAGTCACCCACCCTGACATGCTCATGCATGCACATGCCCAAGAGTCAAGGAAATACAGATTATAGCATAACTCTGGCAACTAGAAGTCAGCAGACACTGTATGTAAAATTGGAGCAAACTATCTGGTAGAAAGCACCCAGTAAAGATCACCCAGACAGCTGCTGTTTTGCTTAGCACCACCAGAAGGAGCCAGAGATCAACAGACTCCCAAGCCTGTCCTCTCACGCCTCCCTTCCAGGACCCCCTTAACCTTTGCTCCATGCCTAATACGTGCTGGTGCTTTCTTCACTTTATTTCACAGCACATGCAGAAACCTCTAAGGGGTGTCTTGATTACCGTGGGAGGAACTGGGATTAGCAAGATTGAGTGTAGGGTCTCACTTTGCATCACCTTAGTTCCCTAACAAAGTACTTGGGGGGGTTAGCTCCCCAGCCCCAGATCTCAGCAGTTGTTATGGGTAATAGTAATGATGCCTCACTTCCAGGAAGCGTTCTCCCAGTTGTACTGCACAGGCCCCTCTGTGCAGGCATTTGGGGGCTCCGCTGGCTCAGAGCACTGCTGCAGGTAGGAAGCTGTGGTCTATGGGCAGCCAGAAGGGGCCTGGCACTGGGGAAGGTGGGCCTCACAGGAAGTCAGGAGTCAGGCACCGAGGAAGGTGGGCCTCACAGGAAGTCAGGGCCTGGCACCGGGGAAGGTGGGCCTC
>NW_012267224.1:134279-230815 GCF_000151885.1 Dipodomys ordii
CTCATTCCCCTCTCCTCCCCCTCTTCCTCCTTCCCCTCTCCTCCCCCTCCTCCCCTCTCCTCTCCATCTTCCCCCTCCTCTCTCCCTCCTCCCCTTCCTTCCCTGCCCCCTCTCCCTTCCTCCCTCCTCTTCATTCTCTTCTCCCCTCCCCCCTCTTCCCCTCTCCTCTCCACCCTCCTTCCCTTTCCTCCCCCCTCCTCCTTTTTCTCTGTCACTTTAAAAAACAAATGCAAAACGGTTTGTGTCGGTAGGAAGAATAGGAGCCCAAACACACGTGGTCATTTTAAGGCTGTTCCATATCTTGCTGCAGACGCATTATTTCTGTGGGCTTGAGTCTTTTCACCCTGAACTCCCAAACCATAGCAGAGTAGAGAATGAAGGGGGGTCGTGCCTGGGCGCCCCCTTTCCTGCGGGGGTCACTGATGTGGGAGGGGCTTGGTGGAAATGCAGCTCTCGGGGATGTGTCTAGGACCTGCGCGTGGAGGCAGCGGCTGTAGGGACCGCCTTGTGCCCCAGCCCTGGGACCAGACGCTCTGCCTCCCACCTTCCTGACCCATCCAGCTCCGTCCACTCCATCTCAGATCCCTGGCAGATAAACCACGTCCGTCCACCCGGCAGAGTGGACACAAGAGGAGTGGGGGATGGTCTTGGAGGTCTTCCAGGAAACAGAGCCCGTGTTCCTTCATTCTGCGTTTGCCTTCTACTAGGAAAGATATTGAAACTAGTTGTCATGGTTAAGCTCTCCTGAGGTTTTGAGTCGTTAATGCTTTGTTCTCCTGGGGAGGGCCAGCTTTGGACTTTTCTATTTAGCAATGCAGAACTGCTACTCAAGGGTAGAAGGAAGACAACATCTATATTTCATGGGAGGTTCTAGGTCCATATCCTGGCGCGTGACTTTCTGGCAATGTGGCCGCATGCAAGGCTCAGGACTTGCGAGACTTGGGTGCCGAACGTTGCCCTGTCAAGTGGTGGGGTTTCCCTGTCTGCTCCCCACATAGCTATGACTGGCCCAGGCGCATGTGGTCTGGGTGGGATGGCCACTCGCAGTTTCCAGACTCTGTTTGCCCTGAAGTTTCAGTGCCCAGGAGTGAGATGTTTTGTTTGAAGTTCAACCTCAGGACCAAAGCTTCCCCCTCCCGCCTCGGCCCCAAGAATTCAGCAGGGCTTTCAGCTCTGCGGGAGGAATTATTCTCCCCTCGGTGCTCATCGGAAGCAAGTTGTGCATCTCTCTTTCCCAGTTCTGCTTCACGGACACCCATGAGCTCATCCCTTGCAGGGGTCTTCAAACAGTCCTCCAGCCATTACTCTAGGCATCCAGAGGCCACAGCGTCTACGGACTCCTCATTTGAAAGTGAAAGATCAAGGTGAAAGGTGCTGGGCACACAAGCCTACCTGTACTGCCTGGATTTAAGTTCTCAGGTATAAACTCCTTCCTGACTTCGCTGGCTCAGGGTATCTAACTTAAAGTCAGTGTAGTGAATCAGTGCCCAACCTCCCCACGGCTAAGTTAGACAAGGTTATTAAATGCCTGGTACATTCTAGACGCCCAGTATATATTGGTTTCTTTCACATGTGTGTCTATGTATGAAGAGAGGGAATGAGAGAGAATGTGTGTGTGTGTGTGTGTGAGAGAGAGAGAGAGAGAGAGAGGGAGAGAGGGAGGGAGGGAGAGGGAGGGAGAGGGAGAGGGAGAGAGATGGAGGAGTGAGAGTCAAAATGAAACAGACTGACTCAGTCATTTAGTTTTCTGGGTGTTCCAAGTTATTTGATCAACTATCACTTTGAGATTATGAGCTGATCATTTCAAGCCCTAAATAAGCACAAAAGGAATGTGAATTATTAGCTGGAAGAGCAACCTCAATGTTCTCAGAAGCTGTTCCTTGGAAATCTACCTCCTTCTCTACTTCTTGATTTCCTCATCTGCAAAGTATGGGATTATGAACATCAGGCCAGCAGAGTCCTAGAGATATTACAGTTTCACTTTTCATTTCAAAGACATCTGTGCCCAACACTTGATATATCTGTCATTTCCTGGACCTGCCACAGATTGCTTGAATGCACAGATGAATGAGTGAGCATATGGTGATGGATGAGACTGGTCCCTCCCATTTTCCTGGTGCTTTTCAGAAACTCAGGTGGGAGAAACTGACCCTGTGGTCTAGATCATGGCTGGTAGCTTTGTAGTGGGGACAGTTTTGAGAGTCTCCCTCCCTCCCTCCCTCCCTCCCTCCCTCCCTCCCTGCCTGCCTCCTTCTTTCCCTCCTTCCTCCTTCCTTCCTTCCTTCCTTCCTTCCTTCCTTCCTTCCTTCCTTCTTTCCTCTTTCTCTCTCTCTTTCTTTCTCTTTCTTTGCCTATGCTGGTCCCAGGGCTTGAACTCAGGGCCTGGGTGCGGTTCCTGAGTGTTTGTACTCAAGGCTAGTGTTCTACCACTTAAGGTGTTCCACTTTCAGCTTTTTTGGTGGTTAATTGGAGTTAGGAGTCTCACAGAATTTCTAGCTTTGAACCATGATTCTCAGATCTTAGTCTCCTGAGTAGCTAGGATTAAAAGCATGAGCCGCTGACTCTTGGCTCTTCTTCCTTAACCTCAGCCAGTGATTCTTGAAAGAACATCCTAAAACTTCCCTGAACTGGAATTACCTTGTAGATGTCTCCCATGGCTTCACCCTAGTGTAAACCCTGGGTGGCTTTAGAACATCTATATCTATATCTATGTAACTATATCTATATCTAGAGAGAGTCTATTGTCCATTGAACTTTGAAGACAGCTGTTAGTCAGAAGACTTGAAGCACTGCTTGGTGCTTACAAGAATTTGGTGAGCACCTTGCCAGTTGTGCTGTCGGGTTCTCTATTTGATTCTGTCCACCAAACTTTCTAGAACCTGGCTGACTCCAGCTTTGTCTCAATTAGTACAGGCCTTGCAATATCTTAAAAAGGTCAGCAGGGGGCACCAGATACACACAATTCTGTGCCTCTAGTCCTAAAAAAAAAAAATCCTTATTAATTTTTCTTTTAAAAGTGGGGAAAATCAACCTTTAAGACTTCTTTCCATAGAAAATTGGAAAGAAAAGTCAAATGTTTCTGGACGAAATGAAATTTTGCGTCTACTTAATCGAATCAGCCAATATCTATCTTTATGCGAGATTTATTGCATACGATGCTTAAGGCAGAAGAACCCAGTTTCTAAATAAGGTGATGTTCTCCAATTTCATTTTTTTGTACAGTGGAAAGAGAAAAAAATTCATGAGTTTATTTATGGAAAAATACAGCATTGTTCTCTGTATATAAGCTTCTGAGAAGGCAGGACATTGACTGATTGTCTACATTGTAGTGTGTATCTGTTTTTCCCAGGCCTGGAGGATTTTTTTTTTAAAAGAAGTTATTTAATTTTTTTTCTTACAGTATAAAAATGTATATTACTGTGCAAAAGTTATAAGGCATAGATGTGGAAAGTAGAAAAGAGAGAATAGAAATCCCTACCATGTCATCAGATCATGACATTGTTGTACGCTGATTCGCTCCCACATCGCACCGCATGTGCTGTGTGTGTATTTATTTGCTCATAGTGCATTTTCTCACATCGATGTGCTCACCATATTTTCAATCAGATCTCTGGGAAGTGAAGGCCCTTCTTGAAAGTTAGTCCTCAGACACATTCTTAGTTAAGATCTGTTATATTTGCATAGACCTTACGTGTGCTTGGACTGAGCATTGTGCGTGGGTAGGTGCATGGATGTGGAATAGACTTGGGAAGCTATATCTCAGTTGTCTTTTGGTGGGGGTGTATTCGTATTTCATTTCCTTTTCGGGGGGGGGTCATTCATGGATCTTGAACTCTGGGCCTGGGCACTGTCCCTCAGCTCTTCAGCTCAAGGTGAGTGCTCTACCACTTGAGCCACAGCGCCACTTCTGGTTTTCTGGTGGTTCACTGGAGATCAGAATCTCATAGGCTTTCCTTCCCCCAGCTGGCTTTGAATTGAGATTCTCAGATCTCAGCCTCCTGAGTAGCTAGGATTATAGTAGCTAGGATTATAGACTTGAGCCGCTTGTGCCCAGCTTCTTTTCCTTCTTTTTAAATGTGTGTTTCTATATTGTTACTCATGAAATGGAAAAACCAACCTCTCAGTTTTCCTCTAATTCACCAAGGAGGAAATAAAATTTGATTGATGAGAAACTGGCACAGGTAGGTCCTACTGGCTGCTCTATTTTACATAGTTTTTAAGTCACCAGGCAATGTGTCACATAAACATATTTATTCCTAGGCACTATAAATACACTGGAGGGAACAGCCATGTGGAGCTAGTGCTCCGTAGAATAGACCACTAGATTTTTTTTTTTAATTCTGGTCCTGGGATTTGAACTCAGGGCCTGAGATTTTTTTTTTTTTTTTTTTGCTTAAGGCCAATACTCTACCATTTGAGTTCAACTTCCAGCTTTTTATCTGGTCAATTGGAGAGCAGAATCTTAGGGATTTTCTTGCCTAGGTTGGCTTCAAATCATGATCCTTAGATTTCAGCTTCTTGTGAGCTGAGATTACAGGTGTGAGCCACTGGTGCCTAGCTGCTAGAGTGATCAAAAGCAGCACAGATATCAAGAGACAGCATCTCCTTTCCTTACCCTTGACTCCCCCAGGCAAATGTTAGCCGTGTTTGTAGTGTGCCCAGTGTGTTCTGGGAGTTACGAGGCTAGGTGGTCAGGAGCATGTACTCCTTGGCCACTGGGCATGCGTGTTCTGACGTGTTCTCTTGGGATGCTCCCTCTGAAAGCCTGTCACCAGGCTGTCACAAGCCTGGCTGAGTCACCAGGTCCAGTCTTGGAAGTCTCAGGGTGTCCGTCCTGGAGGAGCCCCTAGCTGGTTGAATCTTCAGAAAGGAGGCCCAGCCTTTGCTGAATCTGCAGGGACAGCCTCTGCCCTGTTCCCCGCCCAAGGGCCTGAACTGCAGCTCTGTGAGCACGCCAGAGGAACCCCCCCTCCCACCACAGACAACCACAGCAGAGCAGTTCAACAGACCCATGAGGGTCCCGACAGAGGGCGCCCCACTCACCTTTGGCAGCGCTGAGACGAGGCCATGACCTAGGGCAGAAGAGAGAACCAATGAACGTCAGCCGTGGAACCTGCCTACTTCCCCCCCCAAGTGAGCAAGTTCTTCCTAGACGCCATTGCACGACCCCCAGTGAAACTTCTGTGTGCCTAATACTGTAGACTCCAAGTAACATACTGTTAGGATATAAGAGAGAGAAAAAGGTCTGTAGAGGACAAAAATAAAATAAACCAACAAGACCACCTTCTAAAAAGAATTCTCATACACCCACACGTGCGTATGTGTGTATATGAAGACGTAGGTGCGTGCACACACCTGTGTCCACATAGCTCAAGAGAACGGACAAGATCCTGAAGTTACAAATACATTCTGTACCCGTCAATGTTATTCCAAAATCCGGTGCTCACTGGCTGTGTGATGTTTGGGAGTGAGATTTAGATTTTGGTGAGTTCTAACTATTGTAAAAAAAAAAATACATGGGGAGGGACCCGTGGTCTCCATTTCTAAGCTCAGGGCTGGTTGCAGGGGTAGATGGTAGCCCAGTGTAGAGAGGGGCTGGATGGCGCAGGCCTGCGAGGCCCTTGCTAGCTGTTCCCCATGGCTTTCTACATGGCTTGTGCCAATTCATAGTCACTTTTTTTTGTTGGTCCTGTGGCTTGAACTCTGGGCCTGGGCACTGTCCCTCGGCTCTTCAGCTCAAGGCTAGCACTCTACCACTTGAGCCACAGTGCCACTTCCGGCTTTTTCTGCTTATGGGGTGCTGAGGAATTGAACCCAGGGCCTCATGCATGTGAGGCAAGCATTCTCCAAAGAGCCACCTTCCCAGCCCTCAGATTCACTTTTGTTCTTTTTTTTTTTTTTTGGTTGGTCGTGTGGCTTGAACTCTGGGCTTAGGTGCTGTCCCTGTGCTCTTCAGCTCAAGGCAAGCGCTCTACCCCTTGAGCCACAGCACCACTTTGGGTTTTCTAGTGCTTTATTGGAGATAAGAGTCTCATGGACTTTCCTGCCCGGGCTGGCTTTGAACCACGATCCTCAGATCTCAGCCTCCTGAGTAAGCTAGGATTACAGGCGTGAGCCACCGGTGCCCAGCTTCACTTTTGTTCTTACATATAGAGTAGGAGTGATCACATTCTCTGCACCAGGAAATCCCAACTGCAACCCAGCTTTACCTCCATGGAACTTGAAACCCTTGTTCTCCTTGTTCACTTTCTAGAAGACTAGGTGAATCTAAATTATTTGTTCTTTTTTTTATCCTCCCCAAATGTTTTGGGACCATTTTTTCCCCCATTACTTCTTTGGGACATTACCTGCATGAGCATCTGTTTTCCAACAAGGTCTGTGTGAACTCACAACCATCACCCTCAGACAGTGTGCTTTTGGGATTGGCTTTTCCTTAGATTTCAGGTGCCCGTTCTGTGAGCTAAGTTGTTTGTGCCTTTAACAACCCCTGGCCCTAGCATACCTTTCCTCTGAGGCTCTCTAAGTGCGTCACAAGAACAATTAACTGAGCATCGCAACCCAGGCCGGGTGTAAATATTTATGAGTCCTGTGTGGTGGCTGGGGCCTTGGGTGCTGGATAGTTGAGTTAGTAACCAGGCGACCCCAGTGCGCAAGTCCAGCCTGCCCTGTTGATTTCCCTTCACCGGTCTCATCTGTGAAGTGAGCTTGAGGGAGAACTGTCATGCTCCTAACTATACAGAAGAGGAAACCCAGCAATTCCCCAAGCAGCAAAGCCACAGAGGGAGAACAGGGAGAAGGAGGGATTTGCCACCCCTGTCCCCTCCCCCTCCCTGGTCTGGCCTCCTGCTGCTCTGTGCCTCTGGGAGGAGGTGGGCCCCCCGGGGAGGAGCTGCTGTGCCTGGGAGCCTGCCTGTGGTTGGCGGTTGGCACCCGCTCAAGTTGCCTGAGACGCAGCAGAAATTAACAGTAAATCAACATGATTTATCTGGGGCCTAAGTTTTCTCTCTTGACACTCTTTAAGCATATGGTCTCTTCCCTGACATCCTGGCCTTTGATTAAGGCCTCAAAAGGCTCTGCAGATATTCTAGAGCCGACATGCAAGGTGGAAATAATACCTTTGTGTGACTGTGTGCGGCGAGCTTGCTGTAAGCGTAGCAAGACCCCTGTGCTGGAAGACAGATGCCAACACAGGCAGCTTGTGAGGGAGAGCTCAGGGACGGTGAATGCAAGACCAGCGCGTCTTCAGAGATTCTAGAAACAGTTTGGACTCCTTCACAGACTCCCTCTGACCTTGGCTTCAGCTGGACATTAGAATCAAAAGCCCACTGGCTAGCCTGTGGTTTATAGAAGGGGGGGGATGGACTAGGGGCCTTCGCATGGCTGTGCTGTTCTTTGACTTCTCATACCCTTGGGGACAGAGCTGAGCTCCTGTGATAGTTTAAAAAAGAGTGGAAACATCTTTTTTTTTTGGTCGGTTGTGGGGCTTGAACTCTGGGTCTGGGCATTGTCCCTCAGCTCTTCAGCTCAAGGATAGCACCCTACCACTTGAGCTACAGCCCCACTTCTGGCTTTTTTCAGCCCAAGTGGAAGCATCTTTTAAAAAGCTGCGGAGCATCTGCCTGGCATCGTCCCTGCCCCACCCCTAAGCGGGAAACATTTATTTTTGCTTTCATTGTTGTTGTTGGAGTTTGACTCATGGACATTTATTTTTACAATATGTGTTTTTCAAATCAAGTTCACTGTATTAAAAAATGTTTAATTTCTGGCCTGGGAAGGTGGCTCAGTGGTAGAGCGCTTGCCTTGCATTCATGAGGCCCTGGGTTCGATTCCTCAGCACCCCATAATGCATGCGGGGCAGCCGTCCATCCCCGGGAGCAGTGTGGCGGGCTGGCGCGCACACGCGGGGCAGCCGCCCATCCCCGGGAGCAGCGTGGCAGGCTGGCGCACGCATGCGGAGGCAGCTTCCCAGCCCAGGCGATGGGTGAGATGGCGGCTGGCAGACCTGGGGAGGCTGCACAAAGCAGGGCCTGGCCGCCGGGTCCTGGGTCCACAGCCAGGGGAAGGGGCCGGATGGCGTCTTCCTCCTGCAGCCAAGGCCCCGCCACACCCAGGGTCTGGGGCGGAGGTCTCCCCGCCCTGCACGTCCAGTGGGTGTGACACCAGCCCCCGGGTGTGCCCAGGGCAGCCGAGTGTGAGCCGCTCCAGGCTGGCCCTCCGCCGGCCCCAGCCCAGCCCTGGGCCCAATCATAGAAATCCCCTGGAGTTTTAATCATGAATTGTTTTAAAATTTTTATACTTGTCAATAATTCAATACATGCAATGATTAGTTTTTTTTCAGAAAACTCTCTTACAGAAAACTCTTCCCACCCTCCTCTCTCTCCTCTCTCTCCTCTCTCTCCTCTCTCTTCTCTCTCAACTCTCTCTTCTATCTCACAGTCTCTGCCTCTGTCTCTATCTGTCTGTCTCTGTCTCTGTCTCAGCTGGCAGGCAGTTGTGGCTGTGTTGGTTCAGGCCTAGTGTCCTTCTATCCTATTGAGCCATGGGAACACAGCTTGGATAGTGTGTTATCCCGGTCCCATAGAGACGGACTTGATCTGTCTCCAGGGTCAAACTGCTGGCCAGGAGACAAATGCCTTGTGTCCCCCTGGAGTGCAGAATGCAGGGTCCCCCTGGGCCTCGCTAGGCACTCACTGGGAGCCCACAACTCAACAGGAAGCCACTGGGAAGTGACTTGGTGGATTTCACACCCCCAGCCTTCTCCCACTCCCTGATTTGCAAGACTGCCCACAGCCGGGCTCAGCTCCAGGTCTTCTCTTCAGCCCTGCCTCTGTCAGGAGAAGTCGGCTGCAGACTACCATCCCCTAGGTTTCGCCAGGCAGTTGATATCCCTAGGCATTCCGGGACTCATTTTACATTCAGAGACAGGTGACAAAGGATCTAACATTTCGAAATCCACTCCCTTCTTCTTGTGACTTGAATGTCTGAACTGCAGGGGGAATGGGATGTGTTACAAAGTGACTTCGCCGGTGCCTCGGGACAGGCCTTGGTGGGCAGAGTCGTCATTTGGAGGCTTTTTAGAGAATATGAGGGCCAAATGGGGCACTGAGGACATTACCCACCCTTTCACTCTGCGGATGGACTGACCTCCGATTTTGAGTTGATGGAGCAATGGTCACACCCAGACTGACAGCTTCAACTATCCTAACCTCCTACCACCTAGGCACTATGGCCCAGGCCTAGACATTCATCATCAGCCCAGAGGGGCAGCAATCCGAAGGGTTCAATGAGTGAGCAGACAGGTGTCCCCTAGGGTACCTGAAACATAGCCCATAGGCACAAGTGTGCTGCTGAAGAAGCAGGAGAGATGGGTGGGTGGGTGAATGAATGCTACTGTACCTGTCCAGGAAAGCTAGATGAAGGGAATTCCATGAAAGGCCACATCTGGATCTATAGGCAGACCTTTCCTGTCTCACTGAGGCCAACCAAATGTCCAGCACATAGTAGGATCATTCTCCAACTCATCTGCACAAACACTCAGCTCCCCCTTGGGAGGGCTTCTATGGGTGTCCTACAGATTGGAGACTGGGGAGTACCTTTCCCAAGCCTGTGTTCTCTTGAAGCAGGTGATACTCGCCTCAGGATGAATAAGCCCGCGCTCAGATTTAGGAAGGGGATGAGATGGGCCTACTGTTTATTAAAGATATCCCTGATTAGTTTCAAGAATTATCTTCTTTATTTCAATGGACACATAAAAACACTCATATATGGATGTTTTGGTACATGTATGCATTGTATACTGTTGAAGGCAAGAATTTCATTTTATTTTTATGAAAACTATTTAGGGTAGGCAAATGCCTGCAGAAGCTTGGGAAGAAAACATAATGTTTGGTGCCCACAGCTGTGTAGGGCCCTGAAACCTTTCTTAGGTGGTATCCAGCGCCCTTCCCTGAGCTGACCCTCCCAGGCCCTGTCTGTTTTCTGCCTCCTCTGAGCTCCTTGCAGCTTCTTGCTCTAACAAAATATATGTAGCAAATTCAGAAGACCACATGTGACCATTAATATATTATTTACCTAATAGCATAAACTTTCCTCTTTCTTCTGCAAATAGATCCTAAGTTCCTTGAAGACAGAGTTTTTGTGAGCTACACTCCTTTCTGGAAGAGTTACCAACTTCCTTGGAAAATACTAGAAAATGGAAACAGCATTTTACTGAAAAATTTTATGTTGAGCTTTTCTGGCAGCAAGGTGGACCAGAACCTTAGCTCTGCTAGCTGGCAGCCTCCTGCCCAGGGCCTGTGTCCTCCATCCCCAAAAGCACCTCTGCAAGTGGTGACCCCTGACAGTTGGTTGTCTCCACCCCTGCCCCAGACAGCACCGGCAGGAAGGGGTGTTCCTAGGCTCAACCCAGTGGGGGGTGTCACTCCAGGGAAGAACAAGTCTGCTTTTCAGCCATCTCTCCCCTCCACCCACCCTCTGTCTCAGAAGATATTCCCTCTGCCCATTTGCTGACATGCTGTGGGAGGAGAGCTGGAGTCCAGCCCCAAGGCCTCTCATTCCAACTCCAGAGGTTGCACTGTAGAGACTATGGCTGCTAGCTGAGTTCTCAAGCCTCAAGAGCACCAGATCAGGAAGGGAGCACCATCAGATCAGAGCTGATGGTAACCCAGTGCCTGACTCTAATACTTGCATTTCTTTCTTGTTTTTGATAATTAATTGTCATAGTTTTATTTTTCAGTTGTGAAAGTACTGTACAGAGGGGTTACAATTACATGAGCAAGGTAATAAGTACATTTCTTATCCTTTGTTTTCCCCCTACCATCCCTGCCCTCCAGTCTCCATACTACACTCCCCCCACTCTCCCCTCCTCCTGCGCCAAAGTTGTAAAGTTCATTTTTCAACACAGGATTTTGTACATTTCATTGTTGCAATAGGGCCACCTGTATCTCTATTTAGACAATTTTGTTTTTTCCCTTCCCCTCCCCAAATTATACCAACATCAAATACAGTGAAAACGAGGGTTATACTGTGGGGGAGGGACATACAAAGCAACAAAACAATCACTTTATAAATATGTTAGAAATAATCCAAGAAAGAAAAAAACCACTTGTGTCCTTATCTTGAGGTTCATTTCGCCTAATATCATCTTATCTGCCCTTTCCTGCTTGTCTCAGACATATACTAGTAATACTTGCATTTCTGAGGTAGCGTGGAGTCTGAGATTCCGCATGTCTAGTTCCCAGGGGAGGCAGATGCTGTTGGTCCCAGGACCAACCAGCCTCTGAGGGCCATTCCAGATGTGTATGTGCCACCCAGAGCAGAATGTGTGTGTGTGTGTGTGTGTGTGTGTGTGTGTGTGCGTGCTCACCCTTGATGGGGGAGGAGGACTTCAGACAGGAGCCTGCTGGTTCCTATGTCTGCAGATATTCTTCCCTGTCTGTACATCCTGGGTTTCAGCCCCACCCCACCCCCATAGATGCAAAATCCAGGGAGGTTCAAGTGTCTTAAAAATGATCTCATATTTAAATGTTTCCTATGCACATCATCCTGCGAGCTTACATCATCTCTAGAGCACCTGGAATGTCACAATACAATGTCAATACGACTAGACCTGTTAGTCTACAATGTTGTTTGAAAAGAATGGTAAGAAAAGGTCTGCACATCCAACATGTCTTTATGATGAAAGCTCTGGAGAAAATAGGAACCCATGGAAAATTCCTCACTGTAATAAAGGCTGTGTATGACAATCCTACAGCCAGCATTATACTTAATGGCAAAAAGCTAAAGCCATTCCCTCTAATATCAGGAACGAGACAAGGATGTCACTCTCTCCACTTCTCTTCAATTTAGTATTAGAATGCCTAGCTACAGCAATAAGACAAGATGCAAACATAAAGGGGATCCAAATAGGGAAAGATGAAGTAAAACTCCCTCTTTGCAGATGACATGATCTTGTATTTAAAGAATCCCACAGACTCCACTCTGAAGTTACTTGAGTTGATGTGAAACTTTGGCAAAGTAGCAGGGTATAAAATTAACCCTCAGAAATCAATGGCGTTTCTATATGCCAATAACAAGAGCATAGCTGAAATCAGGAAAGCAACTCCTTTTGTAATAGCCCCACAAAAAATAAAGTAGTTATGAGTTGAGTTAACTAAAGAAGTGAAGGACCTCTATAATGAAAACTTTAAAAACCTGAAAAAGGAAATTAAAGCAGAACTAAAGAAGTGGATAAACCTCCCATGCTCCTGGGTTGGGAGGATTAACATTATGAAAATGGCAATACTTCCCAAGGCTATCTACAAATTCAATGCGATACCTATCAATATCTCAACCTCATTCTTCAATGAAATAGAAGAAGCAATCCAAAAATTCATATGGAACAATGAAAGACCCCAATTGCAAAACAAGCCTTAGAAGAAAGAACAGTGCTGGAGGAATACCACCACCAAACTTCAAACTGTACCTCAAAGCCATAGTAATCAAAAACAGCTTGGTACTGGCACAAGAACAGACCTGAAGATCAATGGCATAGAACTGAAGACCCAGAAATGAGCCCACAGACTTGTAGCCACCTAATCTTCCATAAGGGAGCTAAAAAAATAGAAAGGAAGAAAGCCTCTTCAGTAAATGGTGCTGGCAAAAATTGGTTAAACACCTGTAGGAAACTAAAGCTAGATCCTTATCTATCACCCTCACCAGAATCACCCTGAAAACATTACAGGAAGGAATAGGAGAAACTCTAGGTCTCCTTGGCACAGGCTGAAATTTTCTTAAGATCCAGAAACACAACAAATCAAAGACATGTTGGACAAATGGGATTGCATGAAACTGCAGAGCTTCTGCATGGCAAAGAAAAGAGCAAGCAAGATCAATAGAATGCCCATGGATTGGGCCAGACAAGTCTCATATCTAAAATATACTTAGAACTCAAAAAATTAAATCCCCCAACAACAACTGCCTGATTAATAAGTGGGCTAAAGACTTAAAGAGAGACTTTTCTGAAGAGGAAATAAGAATGACCAATAGATACATGAAATGCTCAACTTCTCTAGCCATAAAAGAAATGCAAATGAAAACAACATTGAGATTCCACCTCATCCCAGTTAGAATGGCTATAATTAAGAAATCTAATAACAACAGGAGGGGATGTGACCAAAAGGGAACCCTACTGCATTGTTGGTAGGAGTGTAAACTTGTTCAACCACTCTGGAAAGCAGTATGGAGGTTCCTCAAAAGATTACACATAGAGCTCCCCTATGAACCAGCAATCCCACTTTGGGGCATTTACCCAAATGATCACAAACAAGACCATACTAAAGCTACCAGCACAGCTATGTTTATTGCAACATTATTCACAATAGCTAAATTCTAGAACCAACCCAGATGCCCCTCAGTAGATGAATGGATCAAGAAAATGTGGTATATATACACAATGAAATTCTGCGCCTCCATCAGAAAGAATGACACTGCCCCAATGGAAATGGAAAGACTTGGAAAAAATTATATTAAGTGAAGTAAGCCAGGCCCAAAGAAACATAGGTCCCATGGTTTCCCTTATTTGCAATTACTAGTATACATCTAGTATAATCTTACTAGAGAAGCAGAAAAGGTCAAAAGCTATGTACATATGACCAGATAAGATGATGCTAGGCAAAATGAACCCCAAGATAGGGACACAAAAGGTTTTATCTTCTCACTGTTGTTTTTAAAGTACTATGTGATTTTTTTTAATTTTGTATGTTCTTCCCTTGTGCTATAGCCCCTGTTGTCACTGAATCTGATTCTGGTGTCCTGTATCTTGTACATACATATTTCTAATTTGGGAGAGAAAGGGAAATAACAAAGTGCTGAAACAAGGATACAGGTTGACCCCTTGTAACAATGAGATGTATGAGACACTATGTTGAAAATGAACTTTACAATATGTAGGGGGGGGGTGAGGGAGGCGTTGGGGAGGTAGGAAGGGAAGGGATAGTAGGGGAAAAACAAAGGAAGGGTTAACAATGCTCGATAGGAAATGTACTCATTACCTTACTCATGTAACTGTAACCCCTCGGTATAGTATCTTTACAATAATATATAAACGTATACATATATATGTATTTATACACACACATATATATAAAGAAAACACTTGCACATGCTTATCAAAGGAAATTCATTTGCAATGCTTTTGATCTGTGGTTGGCTAAATGGCTCATGTGGAAACTAAACACATGGAGGGGCCAACTGATGTAGAAGATGGTTTTGATCATTAGAATACAGAAGTGATACAGAATTTGGAGTGTGAATTCAAATCCAGCCTTTCATGACCTCCCTCCCTCCTTTTCCTTCTCCCTCTCCTGCATATCTCTGACCTGCTTCCTCAATTTCAACAGGTTTGATTGTATCTTCATGTATGAATATGCATATACTGGCCACATTCATCTTTCTTCACCTTCCCCATTTACCCTCCAAACTCCCTGTCATTCATTTTATCTTTCAGAGTGAGTCAATTGCACATACTGTGCTTTTCTTGGAAGCCTCTGGGCAGTATCCTATACCCGGGCCCCAGTGCTCCGCTCAGCCCCGGCCTCTGAACTTGGGAGGTGGATGACCCTTTTGTACCTGTTGAGTGAATTGATGGTTTCCATTCTACAAAGATCATCTTAGTGTAACTAGATATGTAGCTTCAAGAGGGTTTTTTAACTCTTCTCTGGGCTGGGTTTTTCTTTCCTGTGAAGGGCAGAGTAATGGAAGCGTGATGGGTTGGATCCAATGAGAGCCATGTGTTCAGCCCTTAGGACGCTGTCTAGTGCATAGTACACACTGGTGGATGCTTCTTTCTTGAGGACCAACTCTGTTGCAGGCCTATTACAGAATGTATGTATGTATGTATGTATATTTATTTGTTGGTCGTGGGGCTTGAACTCTGGGCCTGGGTGCTGTCCCTGTGCTCTTCAGCTCAAGGTGAGTGCTCTACCTCTTGAGCCATGGTGCCCCTTCTGTTTTTCTAGTGGTTTATTGGAGATCAGAGTCATGGACTTTTCTACCCAGGCTGGCTTTGAACCATGATCCTCAGATCTCAGCCTCCTGAGTAGCAAGGATTACAGGCGTGAGCCACCGGTGCCCAGCTAGAAGCCATTTATTTAAGCCTCAAATACAGACACTGTTATATGCTCAGGGGATTTGGCATTGAATGAGAGTCTACTTTTCTACATATCACTTCTAAAGTTTACAAATGGATATAGCTATTGGTTGTCAGGCAGCTAAAAAAGGGCAGGTTTGCTGAGATTCCAGTTGGACCCAGGAGGCTCATGGGATGCCAGGATCTTGCCACAGCCCCAATCCATCCCCAAATGCTGTGTGTCATTTTTATGGGCAATGATATGTTGGCATAATAGTTATAGAAGTAAGACAGTAGATGCAAATATGTTGTTTTCAGACATTTTAATCTGATTTATGTATCTCAAGTACTAATTTATATTCATATAATACTTCCATTATAAAATATGCAGTGGTACAGAGATTTGTATGTATATGTGAATTTGTTTTAAACGTTAGATTTATAAATGGTTTGGAATAGGCTGTAGAAACATCGTCTGTTGCTCTTTTTAATATATCTTGAGCATGCTATGACACATCCTGAAATAATTTGCGTTGGAAAAAAACCACTGCTCTCCTCTCACTGTCTCTTCCCCCCTCAAAAGTAACAGTAAATATTACTTTGATGTATGTAATTACTTCAACCCTCTCCATTCGACAGGCGGCTTTCTAACCCTTCCATTTCCCATCTCTTGCTTTTGTCAAGAACTCAGAAAAACGGACTTA
This sequence comes from Dipodomys ordii, assembly GCF_000151885.1. Taxonomy (NCBI): domain Eukaryota; kingdom Metazoa; phylum Chordata; class Mammalia; order Rodentia; family Heteromyidae; genus Dipodomys; species Dipodomys ordii. The sequence continues at coordinate 150,090 of NW_012267224.1, forward strand.
AACATGCATTATTCAAATGTATTTAGGGTAAACATTAGAGAACAGCTACAGTTTTTCCTTTCTTAAAGTGATTTTGAAGAATAACATGCATATTCTGTCCCACAGGCAATCCTGCTTCCCCCCCAACCCTCAGTGAAGTATTCATCTAATATGTCTTATGATCTCAGGGCTCCTGACAGTGTCACGGACACAGAAGAACCTGATGGATGCTTGGCAGGTTGACTTGAGCAGAATGAACTTGGAATGGTGGGGCTGGTGGTATTCATGGAGGAGCTGTGGAGAGGGAGTCGGGCTGGGCACAGTGGCCCCATGAGTGTTGGGAGGTTGGCTAGGATTGTCTGTGCGACTCTCAGGTGGGTTTACGGCCAGATCCCTGAGCCATCAGCCAGCACTCACTGGCAGATGCGTGGCTGCCTCCCCAGTGTCTCTCTCGTGGGGCTGTTCAGAAACCTGAGCAAGGGATAAAAGCAGCCCTGTCCTGTAAAGCTATGGAACCCTGGAGTTTTCAGCCCAGGTGTCTACCCCCCACCTGCCTGCAAATCCCCTATTCCTCCGTCAGAGCCCCTTACTTGGTCTCTTAAGATCACAACCACTGGATGGGAGTATGGCTCATGGTAGAGAGCTTGCCTAGCATGCATGAAGCCCTGGGCTCAAGTCCTTCCTACCAAGTACACAGAAAAAGCTGGAGGTGACACTGTGGCTCAAGCGGTAGAGTGCTAGCCTTGAGCAAAAGAAGCTCAGGGACAGTGCCCAGGCCCTGAGTTCAAGCTCCAATGACTGGCAAAGTAAAAAATCACTACCAGTGATGTAATTTAATTGTATTAACATTCTCTGTCTCTGCCCATCTCTGTCTCTGTCTGTCTGTTTGATAGTCTTGTTTACCACAGAATTAAAACGTCACTTTTCTATTAATAAACAAGTAAAAATTCTGACCTATTTTTTGGCAGAGAGAAATTCTGGAATTTCAAATCACTGGATCCTTCTTTTGTTGTCCTTTTATTACCCCTGGGATGAAAGGAAATAGATTATAGCTGAGAATTAGCAATAAGCTAGGAGGAAGAATTAATTAAGTGCATTCATTCAGAGAAACAACCACCCAGTCAGATTTAAGTAATGAATGCTGCACATATAATTTTGAGTCTCCCTTTGCATTTCCATTGGGGTTTAAAAAAAGCCCTAAAGCCCCTTGTGTTTAAAGTCATTTAATTACTTAAAACTACTTTTTAAAAAAGCATTATTTTTTCAGGAGGAATATTGTGGGATGGGTCAAGATGGAGCTGTGACTGCTGCTTCCACATGGTGACTTTTAAAAACGTGTGTGTGTGTGTGTGTGTGTGTGTGTGTGTGTGTGTGTGTGAATGTGCAGTACTGGGACTTGAACCCTGGCCCTGGGTGCTGCCCCCTCAGCTTTTTTTGCGTAAGGATGGCACTCTATTACTCGAGCCACAGCTCCACTTCTGGCTTTTTGGTTGATAATTGGAGTCCTAGGCCAGCTTCAAACAGTGACCTTTAGATCTCAGCTTGCTGAGTATCTAGGAATTCAGGCTGGACTAGTGCCTAGCCCTTTAGTGGTATTAGTCTCAAGCTCCAAGAGTTTCTTCCTGGTTTGCAAAATTGAAGGTGTCATACTTCTGTGGCATGATTGACAGGAGGCTGGCAGGATATTGAAAGGTCCCCATCTTCAAGCCTGGGAAGACTCTAGCTGCTTCCTTATATTAGTTGAATTTGATGAGAAGTCTAGAAAATACCAACCCACATAGGAAAACTAGAGATTGAGCAAGAGTAGCCCTGATACAAGTAATAGTTACTGAACTGTCGTATAATTTAGGCATTGTGCTAATCCACTTTCCTTGAAGATTAAATTATTTTAAATTGAGTTAATTTGTTAAAATTCATTAAACACACTATCATAAGCCATTATTGTTATGCATCTCTAGCTCATTTAATTAGCTCAGTTTAACATACTTTTCTTTCTTAGGCACTTCATGAGTTTTATCAAACAGTGGAGACTTTTCCTTCCTGGTTCCTCCAAGACAAGTGGTGGTTAGCTGCTTTAACCCTCTGGCCTTCCTGCTAAGTCCCTTTTGACCAGCTTTGCCTTTGTTTTCTCCTTGGACTTCCTCTGTTCCCTCCCACAGAACTCTTTCAAGTCTACTTCCTTCTTCCCAGCATGCCCCTGGACTGCCTGTTTCTTGCTCTGCTGCCCCTCATGGGTTCTGGTCTTAGATTAAGTGTTAGTCCTTTGGGAGAAACTCTCTCTCTCTGACCTTGCTGACCTGCTCCTTCCCAGAACTTGGTTGGGTTTTAATTTTACTTTCGTTGTAATTGACCTGGAGCTCATGTCTGACAAAACTTTCAACTTGCATCTTTGCAAGACCAGAGATTTGTAGATTTTGTCTTCCCAGAGCTTGGTTGCATGTCTGGCTCTCAGTGGACTCCCGTCGCAGGGCAAGATGTCTAAGGATAGGCTCACAGGTCTAAAGGACATTGAAACTTACCTCAAGATGGCTTAGGGCCTGGCATTTATACAACCTGATAAATAAAATGTCTAGTGAATTGTCACTATGTAAAATGATGGCCTTATTCCATGATTTCAATATTCCTAGCTTTATTTCTTTCCTCATTTAATTATTTAAAAATGATTTCATTTCCTGTACTTCATTCCTTCAATACTGAGGATTGAATCCAGGGCTTATCCCCAGCCTTTTGTGGTTCTATAATTTTTGAGGTAGAGTTTAACTTTGCCAGGGCTGGCCTCAAGCTTGAGATCTTTTGCCTCCATCCCCAAGTAGCTGGGGTTAGAGATGTGTGGTTGTATGTTTTTGTTATTTCACTGTTCTTTCTCTATTTAACCAAAGATAATTTATAATAATATGATAAAGATAATTTATATAGATATATAAAGTTTTATACATATCGAGGCATATCTAAATATATACATACATATTTGCTTTTTCTTTTTGTTGGTCATGGGGCTTGAACTCTGGGCCTGGGTGCTGTCCCTCAGCTCTTCAGCTCAAGGCCAGTGCTCTGCCACTTGAGCTACAGCACCACTTCCGGTTTTCTGGTCGTTTATTGGCAATAAGAGCTTCATGGACTTTCCTGCCCAGGCTGGCTTTGAACTGTAATCCTCAGACCTCAGCCTCCTCAGTAGCTAGGATTACAGGAGGGAGTCACCAGCACCCAGCCATGTTTGCTCTTTGACTTAGAAGTTCTGGACATAAACATCAAACTATTTCCTGGGTCTTTCTAACTGGCATCCATTCCATTGCTCACCACAGAGCTGGTCTTTGCTTTTTCCACCTCCATCATTGCTATCTTGCTAATCTGCTATCACTTTCCAGCCCTCAGATCCTCACATACCTCTCAGTTCTATTCCTTCCTCTTTGTCCCTTCAGATGGTCTCAGTTTTAATCCTTCTTTCAGTATCTCCAGAATGCTGCCTGCTCTCTTGGTCTCCCAAGCTCTAGCCAATCCACAAAGCTGACTAAGAGCCACTTTTCTAATTAGCAGAAGAACATCGAATCACCTTCCTGCTCGGAAATCCTCAGCTCTCCAGTCCTACACGAGAAAAATCCAAACTTTTGAGTGCAATAGCTGAGAATCCTGCCCCAGAAACCTAAAATGCCATTTATAGCTATTGTATTTCCCACCAGTCCCCCATGCTGTTGTCTTTGAACCATACTTTATCTGCTTATGTCTTTTTTTGATGCATTCATAATCATTAATCAGATTATTCTTTATACCTCCTATGGACCTGAAAAATAATTTCCATTCTTCAAGGTCAAATTCAAATTCTCTAGGAGTCTTTGTCTATTGCTTCTTCTGTCTTCATTCATTCATCCATTCACCTACTCACTCATCCACTCATTCATTCACTTTGGAAAGTATTTATTGGGCCTGTTCTGTTTCAAGCAGTGTGTAGTAACGGGAAACAGGAAAGGAAAAGCAGAAATAGTTACAATAATTGGAAAGACAGGTCATATGCAAATAGAATCTTACTTTATTATATTAACCTGTATGTGCCTACGTGTGTGTTTATGATTACCCCACGGAGGTCTTTTGTGAGTAGGGCATATCTTGGGCATCATTTTCCACCTCAGGAACACAGGATAATTTACCTCAGCATGCTCTCAAGAATGAAAAGTAATTAATAGATGCACCAATAACAAATACATCAATGGCCTGCCAGCCTGTGTTTATCCACATAATGAGCCATGTACTTAATTGCTTAGAGTATTTTGTCTCTCTCGGATATCGGGAGAGTTGATGGGTCCTCGTGTGGAGAGGGCAGCGCTCAGTTTCATCGAAACTCTGGATCATGGTTTCATTTTTGAAGTTGCACAGGCCATGTCCACAATCACTTCAGCGCTTTTTCCTGTCTAGTTAGGCCAATGGGAAGATCCTGAAAACTCCATCAGCTTCTTCCTAGTTACCTGAAGAGCCCAAAAGCCTGGAAGCCCACTCTGACCTTTGGAGATCATCGCTTTTGGCTCTTTTTGACTGTAAGAAGAGAGTTGAACTAAAATTCTCTTTTGATCTCATATTTACAGCAACTTTCGACTGCACAAAGACAGACATCCTCCTAGCTCAGTGCTGTGGGTGAAAGCAGAGGGGCTTTGGTTTAGGGCGGCAGGCTGATGGGTGGCAGAACCAGTACTGCCAATGCCAGGCTGCCAGTTGCCTACCCAGAGTGCAGGGGGTCGCAAAGGAAGCCGGGCCGCCTATACTGCTCATCGCTCAGGCCAGGCCCACCTAAAAAGCAGCAAAGGGAGAGAGGGGAAGGGCGTTTCTAGGGTTACAGGCTGGGGCAGCGTCCTGCCCTTGTGTTGCATGGGCAGCTGGGGGAAGCCCCTCCACCTGTCCTCCTTGCTGGCGACAGACCCCAGGGCAAACTCCATGCAGACAATGGGAATGGGGTGGCTGGTGTCCACTGGAGACTCTGCAGGTGTGATGGGGTTTGGGGAAAGCGCCTTGCACATCTGGGGTTAGGCATTTTGTGTTGAGGGCTAGGTGTGTAGTAGAGAGTAGCAATCACAAGCCTGGCTCGCGACGGGAAGGGAGTTATATAGAATGTGGAGAGACTTGAGGGGCACTGGGCCCTCGGCTCCATGTGTTGCTTGTTTCAGTATGGGCCTAAGAGGAGACACATCTCAAAGACGTCTGGAAGGTTTCCTATAAACCTATGAGCCAAATCAGGTAGCTATGAGGTTATCATGTATGTTCAGTAGCACTTGAGGAGAGTGGATGGCCCTCGATGATGAATGTCTCAGCAGTCATGGATGAACTCAGCTTCCTGACTGCTATTGTGTGGCTCTGGGATAACTGACCTCGCCCCCAAGGCCCCTGTGTTTAAGGTGTTGTCAGCAACTCGTGGTGCCATTGGAGGGGGTGGGGGGTGAGTCAGGGGACAGAGGTGAGGAGACAGAAACATTTGAACAAATGTTGAAAGGGCCAGATTTACACATTAAAACCAGGAAGTGAAAATGGGGGAAAAGAACCCTAGAAAACAACTTTTCCTTCCCACCATACCTCCTTTTGGATGCGAAGTTAAAAGAGTAGGAGATGTAAGAGGCATGATTTAAATCTACCTTCTCCTTTGTAATGGGAAAAAGCTGCAGGCTCTTCCTAAATGGGTAGAGATAGAAAGGGAGAAGCCTATCTGGGAATAGGCAGTCCTAAAACTCATGTTTTCTCTCTTTGTTTCTCTATTTTCTGACTTATCACCATGAACAGCAGCCATCTTGGCCATGCAGAACCCACATCTAATGGTTGGTCATTGCTATAAAGCTCAACTGCATGTGTCCACCCAGCTCAGGAAGAATAAAGGCAGCAGGTCACAGCTGCCATTTTGAGTCTTTAACTCCCATGTCCTGCTTGGGGGACAGGATATGTTACTCTCTTCTCTGTTTCTACTCTATCCTCTTCTACTAAAACAAATCCTTGCTGAACTCCCACCTTGCTGGGGTCTCCTTAAATACAGATTTCAAGGGACTGGGATTCTGTGTAGGAACTGGGAAGTGGAGAGAAGTCCTCATCTGTCTTCTGGTGACGGGAGGCTTTGGGAGGTGGGCTGAAGGGGGAGGAAGTTAGGAAATTGGGAGCATGCCCTAAAGGAGAAATTTGGGCTTAAGTCTCCCCCCCCCTTCTCTCTCTGCTACTCTACTTCTCCCTTGGGCATTTTGCTGTGGTGTATTATGTGGTCACAGGACCAAACAACGGGCCTATGGATTGAAACTTGTGAAACATTCATCAAATCCAACCATTCCACCTTTTCAGTGTATTTCCTCAGGTATTATGGCACAGCGGGGGCAAGTTGGCTGACGCTCTTAATGATCGCCACAGAGAAAGCTGCCTAAGGTTCCAGTCTGTTGCCCTGGAAAATTCGGGTTGAAAACTGCAATGCCAGCTCTTAATGGAAGCGCCAGCCTCTTAGGCCGCCCTATGCTGTAGCTTTGGGAGCTTCTACCTTCCCTGAGCCCTTCCCAGTCCTTGCCTTCTTCATGCATATGAGCTGTTGGTTGTTTCTCTAGGAAATCCTGACTAAAATCCTGACACAGAGAGGAGAGATGCACTATCCTTTCAGAGAGCAAGCCCCTGCCCTGTGGCGCTTACCATCACAGGTGAACTGTCTGAATCCTCACCACTACTCAGATTTGATGTTTAGGATGTTTATGTGGACACTAAACCACAGGGATCCAGTCACTGTGGTCTTATGATTAGACACATCCTGGTTCAGTGCTGCAGCACTGAACATTCTCCTAGATAAAATATATACCACTCTGTGCTGCACTAAGCATCTGAGACGTAGGAGTGGTGAGAGGTACATCGTAGCTGCATAACAGCTGAGGTTACAGAAATGTACCACACACCCAACTTACTGATTTAGATAGGGTCTCACAGTTTGCCTGGCCTGGCTTGGAAGAGCAATCTTCCTGCTTTCTTCCTCTTGAGTAGCAGGGATTATAGACATGAGCTACTATGCCTAGGTTTGGTTAGAAGCATTATGTGAACTGTCCTCAGTTTAGCAAAGCCCTCTGGATCTTTCATTTTGGAAGCCTGAAAGACCTCTTTAATTGATCTTGATATCAACCACTTTCCACTCAAAGATCCCCTGTAATTTTCTCAAGCATTACTTCAACTCTTGACTTTTGTTTTACAACCTCAATGCTAGGCTAATGAAACTTCTTCCTAGGCTGCAATCCAGTGAGGGGAATGATTCCTTGTGTGTGATCACCTCTGCTGGATTCCATTCCCTCTTTCCTGCCTTCTCCCCCAACTCTAGGTCTTCAAACTCCTTGGTCCTCGGGCCTCAGCACAGAGAACATCTGAAGCATCTTTCCATCATGCGTCCAGGCAGCCGCACCAGGTGACCTAGAAAAGAGCTTGTTCCCTCCACAGCAAATCTCCTTCATGATTCACAGTCCCTACTCGCATCACAGACTCCTCTTCATTCTCATTCTCTTTTCTCTGGAAAGGTTCTGTCTCAGGATCAAGAGGAACAAAGTTCTCAAGGCCTTCAATAAGTTAGGTACAAGTGGAGCCATCACAAATAGGATTAGAACTCTTGTAGGAAGCAACTATTTTTTCTCTCTTGGCTACATGAAGATGCAAGGAAACAGCCATCTGCAAACCAGGAAACAGGCTTTCTGCCAACCGGAGCTCTGTTGGTACCATAATCTTGTACTTCCTGGCCGGCAGCTCTGAGGGACGTAAGTGTCTGTTGTTTAAGGCCCTAGAGCATAGCAATGTGTTGTGGCAGCTAGATCTGGCTAACAAAAAGTCTTTTCTAACAGTGAGGTCATTGTCCCTCAGGAACTGTTTGGCTGAAGGGCGGTGAAAGGCTCCACTTTCATGATTGATTTACCTCCCAAAGATCCCCAACACCATGACTCGGGGGTTAGGACCTTCTGTATGAATTTTAGGGGTTATATTAGGCCCATAACAGGACTGGAATAAAGGTGAACGAAGTATAGCAGGCCCCGACATCGTGATGCTGGTAACCAATGGGTAGGAGTCATCCCAGCCAGTGAGGGAGTCTCTTTTTGTCTACAGTTTCTTAATTTGAATTGTAACCTGGTTTCTGATGCCAGGCCTGTCTGTCATTCCCCGTGCACAGAAGGGCGATCAGAAAACATGAGTGCCTAGAAGATACAGAAATGGAGGCAAAGACCTCCCACAAGAGTAAGTCATTGTTGTTTATACAGGACAAAAAGAAGATCTATAATATTCTACACTGGACCAGCTCTGTCTCTGAGTTGCAGCTAGAAGATGGCATCTGATTTTTAACTGTTCACTTTCCCAGAGTTAAAAACTCAATGACTTTTAGGGCATGAGGCTAGAAAGAGAAACAGGGATCATGTGCTTGAACTTGATGGTTTTACAAATGAGAAAATTAGACCCAGAGAAATGAAATGACTGTTCCATGCAACCAAATACAGACCAAGAGAAGGTTGCAATATACCTTCAGTGTACTGAGGGCTGCTCAGGGTCTCTTCCATTTGTCCTTAATTTCCATAGTCGTCCTAGTGAAACCTCATTGTGTGTGTCTAAATGAATGTTCCTCTTTGTAATCTTGAGAAAAGAAAAAAAAATGTAATTTAGAAAACAAGACAGTAATCCCAAATCCTTTATGTCCAGGTTTTAAGAAGCTTCATAAAACCTTTTCCCCTTCTTTTTCTTCTTGTTTAAATTTTGATCCAACAAAAGGAAATAAATGAACCAAGACAAATAGAAGCTGTATAGTTCATCTTTGCAAATGCCTTCTTTCTTTTCTCTCTCTCCAGTCAGGGGGTATAGCTTCTAATAGACCATCAATGTATGTAATGATCAGACATAATAACAACAGAAAATTACCCCCTTTTTATAGGCCCATAATTGTGCTCATAGTGGAATTTAATTTATAGATATCGTCATGGCTGAAAGATTCTGGGTGTGTGATAGAAAACAACACATAAAAGTCAATATGTGCATTTTCAGAAAACCCCTCACAACTTGCTTTGTGCCAGGTGAGTACACCCCAAAAAAAACTTCCAAGGCAAAGGGGCACTAGTGAGTTTCTGTGGTCTATGGGAATACCAGAGAGGGGCCCCAGGCTTGGACTGCAGGAAGCTTCCTGCGTAGGAGGCCCTGGGAGAAACACCAACCCTTCCTGTCCTAGTGCAGACTTTTCGGACTCTAGAAGGCCAGAAGCAAAGAAAGGAAGAGAAAACAGGGATGAGAAATGAGAAGGTGGTCAGGGCTTGGCTCCTACTGTCTCTCCTCTAGGGGATGAGGTCTGCAGCGCCCCCTACAGTCACTGCTTAGCTTTGCACCATACTCCCTCTCTTAATCTCATTCATCTGCCATGTTGTAGACCGAGTCCACTTAAAATCTGGTGCTTCTGTGGACTGCTGATCTAGCCCATCTGCACACCGCCCAGAGCCTTCACAGTCCAGCCCTGGACACTCTCTCTCCTGTTCCATCGCTTTGGGCCTAACCTCACACATTAACAGTAGCCCTCATGCACAATTGGCCCTTCAGATCTCTCTCTGCAAGCAGAGAAAGCACCTTGCATCACACCTCATTCTTTCACAAGTGGAGAGGCACCGAAATTAACACAAAGCTATCTCAGTTCCAACCCCCTCTCACCTTGTCCTTGCTGCTGCCCAGCATCAAGAGCTCTTTCCTAACATGCTCTCATCTTTCTGTGAACACATGTCATTGACCATGTTTCCATGTTCCCATCTCTAACCCATCCATGGAAACAGTTCCCTCCACACAGCTGGGGTCAAGGTTACAGCTGTGATTAACACCAGACCTGTGCCATGTCAGCAGTCCTAAAGAGGAAGTATGGCTTTGAAATCAGCCCCTAAAGGAGAAGAGACAAGTTGATCTGGGAAAGAAAGCTACTATTCACACATTGTCTTACTTAGTACTGTTGATCATTTTTCTCAGTTGTTGTTGTTTTATTTTGTCTGTCCTGGGGCTTGAACTCTGGGTCTGGGCACTGTCCCTCAGCTCTTCAGCTCAAGGCAAGCACTCTACCACTTGAGCCATAGCACCACTTCTGGTTTTCTGATAATTTATTGGAGATAAGAGTCTCACAGACTTTTCTGCTCAGGCTGGCTTTGTATCAAGATCCTCAGATCTCAGCCTCCTGAGTAGCTAGGATGACAGGCATGAGCCACCAGTGCCCAGCTTCAGTTGTTCTTTTTGATAGCATTATGGGTTTTTTTTTCTCTCACATGACATAGGGAGACAATGAAGCGCAGAGAGGCAGAGTATATTGCCCATGGCTTCATAGCTGTGAGGGACGTGGAAAGGTTCAGCATAGGGCTTGTCTCGAAAGACCATTTCTCTCTGTTGTTTCAGTCTGGGTTTCATAGAAATGGAGAGTGTCCGGAATCCCAGAGTTACCCAGGGCTCAGAAGCTAGTTTCTTTCCCACGCTGAAGAGCTTTGCAATAGATCTATCTTATCATATTGTCGGGCAACATTTGCTTTTCAAAGATACACATCAAAAGATAATCAAACCCAGAAAGGCAGGCTCGAAGCTAATCAGTTTAATACATCCTCTCATCTACACTTTTCAGAGACTTTTTAATAGCATCATCACGTTTAAGTTTTGCTATATTTTTGAGAACATTGTGAGAATTAAGTGAGATAATGCATGCAGATACTTAGGCTAGGGTTTTGAATAGAAGAAGTCTTCAATAAATACTTAGGCTGGCAATCTTTACCAAAGTCAACTCAATAACACATTTCTCTCACTTGTAGTGTTCACTACACAGGCCAGGAATGTTCTTAGTGCTCAGGGAACAGGACAAAGACAGAGTGAAAGGGACCTGTGTCCATTGAGACGAGAAGGACAATAGTAACAGTAGATAGAAGGATCCAGGACTATGTAGGTTAGCAGGTCATTAAGTACTGTGGAAATGTGTTCATTAGGTGGAGGAAGGTGCCAGGGGCATGGGCAGGTGGGGACTATTCCCCAGGATGGTGGAGTCGGGCTGTACTGAGGAAGTTACAAGGAAGAGCAGGCAGGATGGCTCTCAGCTGTCAGGTAGCTGGTAGCTGCAGGAAGGGCATGCCAGAGCCAAGACAGGAGTGCAGCTAGGTTGTAGAGTCAAGGCCTGGAGGTCCATGTGGCTCAGTGATCCAAGTACGTACATGGATGCCTGGGGAAGAGACAGAACAGAACTTCTGGGAGAATCAGAGCAGAATCAGTGAGGTCCTGGAGTCGCTGACGGGCCTGAGGTATAGCCTTCAAAGAAATGTGCAGCCGCTGGAAGGTCCAGGAGAGATAATACACAAGGGCCTGGCGTTTTATCCCTCGCCCCTTCCCTCTTCCCCAATCTCTCTGCCTACTGTCTGGAGAACTCATGGCTTGTTGGAGGGGTGCTGTGGAGCTCCCCAAAGTTCAGGTGTCACAAACTTAATCCCTAATATTTTTGTGAGAATGGTATCTGGAGGTGGAGTCTCTGGGAGACAGGATTCACGGAAGTCCCACGGTGGGCCCTCTTGTGGCTCTATAAGGAGAGGGTAAGGGACCAGAGCAGGCATATTTGCTCTGTCTTGCTGTGTGATTCCCTTTTTTGCACTTAGGAAGCAAGCAGAAGGCTCTCGCCAGATGTAGCCCCACGTCCTTGGATGGGGCAAGCTCCAGATCTGTGAGCCCAGTGATCTTTTTTCCTTCATAAATGTTCCTAGTCTCTAGTGCTTTGTGTCAACAACAAAAGACCAAGTAAGACACTTGATAAAGTAGAGGAAGGGAGACCAGTGCAACAGCCATGTCAGAGATGAGGTTGTCCAGGCTGGGGAGACAAGGGAGATGTTGTTCTGGTAATGAGAGCTGATGTCCTATGTCCCCCTTCCCCACTCCTCCTGCAGAATCTAGTTCTTTTTAATGACTGCCTTATTAATAAAAGCAAGTGGCTCCACACACCCAGTTTTCCTCTGCTCTATCGTTCATAGAGTATCTAACTACCTTGCTTTGTGTCCGATAGCCTTATCTGTTCCACACGGACCAGACTTCATTTAGGACTCCAAGGGAAGCAGAGAGCCCAAGACTGACCCTGCACCATCATTCGCAGATGATCATCACCTTTGAACAAAAAGTCAGTAATGAAGGACACACTCAGCTTCAGATCTTCATGGAGAGGAAGGCAAGGAGAGATTCACCACCTTTTCCTGCTGGGTTAGGACTGTGTATGGGAGTTGGCTTGCTTTGGAGGAGTGGGATTTTAACATGCATTAAAATTTCAGGCATTCTGGATGCCGGGTGTTGAACACAGTCATTATTAAAAAGTAAATCTGACAACAGTATATTAAAAACAAAAGTAATCAACCCACAAAGAATACGACTTCTTAATTATTTGACTACATTTTGCTTCTGCTGTGGTTTTCATGTGGCTTACATCTGTTACAGCGGTGTGGCAAAATCATGCTACTGTGCCTCTCTCCCAACCCTCCATTAGTGACCTCACGTTAAGAGCCAGGTTTGGGCCATCGTGGGAATATTTACATAGAAATCGGCACTTGCTACAAGTCAGTTTTTTTTTGTTTTAACATTATATATGGAGAGACGAATGACAGAGTAGCTGTGGTGCCACACACCTGGAATCCCAGCATTTAAGAGGCAAAGGCGGGAAGATCGCGAGTTTGGGAGAAGCTGAGCTACATGGAGAGTTCCTAGGCACTAGCATAGTAACACAATATCTAAAACAACAACAACAAAAGCCAGATGCCAGTGGCTCATGTCTGTAATCCTAGCTACTCAGGAGGCTGAGATCTGAGGATCATGGTTCAAAGTCAGCCTGGGCAGGAAAAGGCCACGAGACTCTTATCTCCAATAAACCACTCAGAAAACCGGAAGTGGTGCTGTGGCTCAAGTGGTGGCCCAGAGTTCAAGCCCCACGACCGACAAAAAAAAAAGCAACAAACAACAAAAAACTGCCCCCAACCCAACAACACAAACAGCAAAACTAAAACCACAAGGAAAAAATTAGTAAATCAGTTTCCATTTCAAACTGTGCAAGTTTATAGAGATAGGTCCATCCATACCACAAAAATTGAAGAGATGATAGTATTCAAGATTCATAGCCAATTCATGCTGTTTCTTCAGAACAAGCCAAGTTATCGCCTATCTCTTTGTGGTGTTACTTATAAATACAAAGGGAACGATTGCCTTTCTTTGTGTAAATAAAGAGCTATTGATGCTGGAATCATCTGTATTCATTTATCAATTGCCAGTGGGAGGATGAACATTCTACAGGTAGATGAAGCTGTTCTCCAATACTCCATAGCATAGAAGGACTTGACAGGAGTACTCCAGGATTCATTATTACTTATAAGTTATGTTGTACAAATCTTTTATGTTAGTAAAATGTAGAATGAACTGATATGTCTACAGACATTCAAATGTATATGTTTGAATGCATGTGCACATATATATGTACTTAAATACATACACACAAAGTGAAAAAGGCAGATCAAAAGACCACCTAGAAATGACTGGTTTAGAAAAGGCCCATCTATGGAGACAGGCTGGGAATGATGGATAGATAGTAAATAGGTATAAGACTTCTTACAGGGGAGATGGAAATGCTGTAAAAAGGGATTTTTGGTGAAGGCGCTCTAATTTGGTAAATTTACTAAAAAAAATTGAATTGTATACCCCTAAGCTGGTGAATTGTACATCATGTAAAATATGCCTGAGTGAACCAGGGGTGGGGTGTTGGTGGCTCATGCCTGTGATCCTAGCTTCTCTGGAGGATGAGAGATGAGGATCACAGTTCAAAGCCAGCCTGGGCAAGGAAGTCTGTGAGACTCTGATCTCCAATTAATTACCCCAAACTCAGAAGTAGAGCAGTGGTTCAAGTGGTAGAGTGTTAACCTTGATCACAAAAGCTCAGGGACAGTGCCCAGGCCCTGAGTTCAAGTCCCAGGACTGGCATTAAAAAGATATACCTAAATGAATTTGTATTTAAAAGAAGACTCAGCCTTTCGCTTTGCTGAGCCATCCATGAAAGTCTCCAGCTCTGTCATTTCCCATGAAAAAGCTGGAGTGGCTCCATGCTCTACACTACTGGCTGCTCACCGGACCTGGCTGCTCGGAAGCTCAGGAGTTCAGTGTACCTGTAGGCAGGTGAGCCCCTCAGACAGAGCGCCATAATTCATGCTAAAGATTCCTAGCTGTCTCGGAGGGCAATTGCTGGAGTCTTTTCATGCTAGCTTGGAGTTAAGAATAGTAATCGCATGTTAGGAAAATAAACTCACTCTGGTTTCAGGAGCTCTGTATTCTGAAATCAGTCAGACTCCTTGAACTGCTGCCAGCAGATCGGGAAGAGACATCAATGGGAGACAGATGGAGTCTTGGAGACTGTGTTTTGGTAATAATGATGTGGTCAATACCTTGTTGGAAATAAAATTAAATGTTATGAGCTACCATAAGAGAACCTTGGCTGCTCTCTGTGTGACAATGACCTCACTAATTGGTTATTAGAATTAGCTTCATTTCTTGCTAGCGTGTGCGTATGTGCGGTGGGGGAGACAGAAAAAGGAAAGAAAGGAAAAGAAAGAAAAGGAAATCTTCCCTGTGAATGTGTTGGAATAGATCTCAAGCAGAATGTCATCAAAAACAGTACAATAAAAAAAGAGGGGGAAAGATAGGAAACAGTAGTAGAGGAGTAATAGAGGAATACAGGGGATGAATTTGATCAAAATATATTATATGCCTGCAGGGAAATGTCACAATGAAACCTTTTGTACAATAAATGTACGCAAATAACCACCCCTCCCCTCCTATGCAACACAAGAAGAAGGCATTAATTCAGACTGTATGATCCACATACAGTCTTAGCCGTCTCTCCATTTCATGAGCTGGATTTTTTATTTGCAGATGGGGGAAACTGAGGTGAAGGGAGGTGAAGTGTCTTGCGCACACTGATAACTGGCAGCTACACTCCAGACTTACACTTGTGGGGACTCAAAGGCCAGGATTCCTTCCACAAGGCTGTCTCTAAATCCACTAGAGGAGATTCTGGGGATCAAAAGCACCTCCAGCATGGAGGCAGCTGCCTTTTGTTAGGCTGGCCATGCTCAGCGGGGCTTCTCTCACCTTACTGTCCTGTCCCTTCACAGCTTTCCAGGCATGTGAAGTTCACTGGCCCTGGGTGCAGGCTTTTCCCCAGTTCCCACTTGCTCAGCAAGTTAATTCTTCCTTGTACATCTATCTCACCCACTGCCTGGTGTCTACTGCTCCCTGTCCCACACAGTCCAGTCTGTCTCTCATGATGCTTACTTTTCTCACAGTCTTCTCTGTATTTTACTGTGACTGCTGGTTTGCTTGCCTATGTGCTCCTTGAACCAAACAGGAAGTGACAGTCCATCTCAAGACCAGCAAATTCTTGAATGCAGAGACTGTACCCTGGCATCTGATTCCTGGCCCCAAGCAAGTGACTGACAGATAGTCAATGTGTGTAGAAATAGATAAGTAAATGTAACTCAATTTAGCAAAGCTAAGAATCAGTAAGACCTTTGCATTCTGGGGTCCAAAGGTCTCCTTTGAGTCAAGAGCCTAATCTTTGGCAGGGCTGCGGTCCAGCTCTTGCTGTGTAACTCAGTAAGGTTCAGGTAAGATGCACCAATACTAGCTACCTGAATCCCTAGCCCTTAAATCCACTCTAGCTTCAGATTCTCTAAACCACTGATACTATTCTGGCACGCACAGGGATGGGTTAAGAATAAAATGTCAAGCAGAAGATGATGACCATATTGAAAATCCAAGGACTGTTTCCTTTTCACAAGGGATCTGGGGCCAGTGAACTTTCTTTGTATGTAGTGAAAAAATTTCCAACTGTAGTCTATTGTCCCATGATTAGACGCTGGGGCTCCACAGGTAAGAGATGAACAATTCTAAGGGTAATTGAACACTCCATAAGTTTTCACAGTGGATCAGCACTGAGCCATTCAGCCTAGGTATTTCTGTGATTGCGGCGCCGAGAAAATGTATACCGTTAAATGGTTCTCAAATCATTCTTTCATCTGAGCCAAACAGGACTTGGTATTTGCAATGCGGGCTATAAAAGCAAGTGGTTTGGGAACAATGGCTGTTTAAAGAGTAAGGAAAAATACTCTTTGGTTGAAAATCCGAGACTTTAAAATGTAGGCTTCAAAGGTTTAAGGGAGTACTAGCATGCCTGTGAGCTCCCTGCCTCTTTACATGACAAAATGCCACATTGTTAGAGGCCTAACCAGGTGGTAACAAATGTGATTCCCATTTTACAGGTAGGGAAATTGAGTTTTGTGCTTACACATTTTGTAAGGGGGGGGATTTGTGGGCAGTAAATTTGGTTTACTTGAAGTCAGTGTTGGTGAATGCTGGGAAAGGTAAGAGTCTGTAAGACCTCTCCATTCTGGGGTCCAAAGGGACTCCTTTGGGTCAAGAAATGGGACAATAGGTCAATGCTATGTCCCAAAGTGTACAGCGTAGCCTTTTCTTCTTTCTCAAAGCACTTAAACTTTTGCAGGAAGGTGGGTATTCAGAGAGAAATGGCTCTGTCTTAGTTTAAACTGACTGCTTGAGAGATTTCCCCCAATCCAGGACCAGGCTGCATGGCTGAGCTGGAGGATACTCAGGGCCTGGGAACATAAGCAAAGCCTCTCCACGCCGCACAACCTCGCTTGCTGCTCTGGCCCCTGACCACAGGCAGGGCTGCTAGGATGCCCGGAGCATGCAAATCCTTCCCTCCCAGCCTCGTCCTTTTCTCCCTTTGTTCTGGCATTTCAGGAAACAATAGTTTTCAGAAGCTGCCAACATGTGAGCTTTTAAGTAAGCTAGTGAGTTAGTTCCTTCAACATGGTTTCTTAGGTCAAACCAAGCCACCAGAGGGGGCCTGATTCATCCATTCAGATCATGTTGACACTCGGGGCTGGGTTGATGTGGTGGCAGATGCTTCTGATGCCTTTCTTGGGTGAGAGACCTACTGTGAGCAGAGCTGACAGCCCTGACCCCCTTCCTTTGGGGGAAGACTCCTTTGACTGACAAGAGCCACCTGGCTGGGTGGTGCCTAAGAGGTGAGGTCCTCCCTAGTACCCAGGTGCACATCCTGTGCAATTAGCTGACCAGGTGTCTCTCCTTTGGGCTGCACAACTGCTCACGTGGCTCAGGTTCCAGGACTTCTTGCAGACTAAAGCCCAGGAAAGTCCCCCCTTGAGTCTCTTTCCCCAGCCTTTCTCCCTTCTGTGTGTCCCCTGCACAAGTCTTCAGGCCTGAGCATCTGCCGCTCGAGGGGCTCACACGGGGAGCACGAGGATTCACTGTGCTGTGGACGTAGGCAGATCACTGCCTGCTACTTTGCCGCTAGCCTCTCAGCTGGCCAACCACGTGCCCTCTTTGTCTCCTCCAATCTGTTTCCAGGAGCCCGTGAGCGCTTTCCAGTTGTGTATCTGTTCTGTGGATGCCATGCCTAGACATTTTATTTATTTTTTAAAATTTGTGCTGATAATCAGGGCTGAATTTCAGAGCCTGGGGTACTGCCTCTTAATGTTTTTCTCATGGCAGGTGATCTTCCATTTGAGCCAAAGCTCCACCTCTGGCTTTTTGCAGGTTAATTGGAGATAAGAGTCTCATGGACTTTTCTATCCTGGCTGGCTTTGAACTGTGACTTTCAGATCTCAGCCTCTGGAGTAGCGAGGATAACAGATGTGAGCCACCAGAACCCCTGGTTTCACACTTTTAATGTCCTTACCTTGTTGGAACTAAGACTACATAGACCTACATGGTCTGGTTTGTGACGGGTTCTCTCCTGCTCTACCTCTCTCTCTCCCTCAGCCATACAGACCTTCCATTTCCTCACAAGTGTTGTTCCCTATTTAGACTTAAGATCTTTCTGCATGTGGTTCCCTTGGAGGAGAAGTTTGCTTATTTTTCCTTTGCTTAGTTTTCTATTTGTCCTTCAGATCTCAGCTCAAGGTTATTTTCTGACTCAGATGAAATTAGTGCTTCTTTCATGAGTCATCCAGGAACTCATAGTAGTTTGCAAATATTTATTTTTGAGATTACTTTTCCTCTCTCTGCATGAAAGCAAGGTCTTTAAAAGTTTCTATTTTGCTTGCTAGGTGGTGAAAATCTCCAAATTTCACCTCTTGTGCATTGGCATTGGACCCTCTAGACCTGGTCTAGCATCTCTGGAGGTGGGTGGATTTGGGCTCAAGTGCTAGATTTCTGAGGCAGGTTAGGTGGCGCTGGCCTCTGTCTCCACTGTCTTCGGTGGAAACAGCAATGCCTGTCTTATTAGAGCTAACCTGGCCTGGAGGAGGCGAGTACAAGATCCACCTTCCTAAGACACACTGGCAATCTGAGGGAGAAGGAATAGAGTATTCCCTTCCAAGATAGCCTCATTCCTGCAGGGCTCAGGAACCGGAAGTGAGCTCTGACCACAGGCCTGTCAACCGGAAGTGAGCTCTGACCACAGGCCTGTCAACCGGAAGTGAGCTCTGACCACAGGCCTGTCAACCGGAAGTGAGCTCTGACCCACAGGCCAGACGCACACAGGCCTGCTTAGTTTTCATGGCAGCAGCGACCATACGACAGGGCTCACAGCGGTGGTAAAGGCAGCATGGTGGGGCACACGTGCTGGCTGCCCCAAAGGTTCCCTTTCAGTGAGAGAGTTAGAGTCTCCCGAGATCTACACCCCTGTGATCGCACTCTCAGGGACCCCTTAGCCCTCCTCTGAGCCTGCAACCACAGTCCGAGCCTGGGTAAGGAAACCTGCGCCACGAGCCGTCTACGATTCCAGAGAGCACGAGCACCGCAGAGGTGGAATGATCTAGGGTCAAAGCGGAGCACAGCCCCACGCACAGGTCCCTGCCAGGGAAGTGGGTTGCCTTCCGTGGCAATCCCTCTGCTTGGGGCCAGGGGTTACATGCCCTACCTCGAAATAAAGTTGTGTTTGCCTTTCATTTTGCTCCCGAGCTCCCAGGTTGCTCTCCACCAGACTATACCATTTTGTAGTGCTCAAGGGGCTAGAACTCGCTGCAATCACACATCTGTTCCCCACCAGGACTCTGATCCTTCGGCGAGAACTTTCCTGTCACACAGAGGAGGGAGTGGCGTCCTGGCAGTCTACAGAGACTGGCCAGCTTCCATAGCGGGCACTCGGCAGAGCTGGGATCCAACTCGAATCTATTCAACAGCAAGCTCAGGGCTGCTCCTATCCCGACTCCTCAGTCTGCATCAAGTCCTGCGCTGTCTGCTGTGAGTTCAGGGGTGGCGGAGTCCCCGTCTCTCCGATACAGGCGCGTGCTCTCGGAAGGGAGGAGCACACTCACTCCTTACAGCTTATCACCTCCTGCTCTTACTTTATTCCCGTTCCCTATGCATAAGATCTGAGCATCCCTAATTAAGTATTAATCAATTATTTACTATTTCCCCCTTTCATTCATTCATCAATGTATGCCCTTCCTTAGCAATCATACCAATAAGCCATCATATAAGAGGGCCATGCAGACTGCTGGCCGACATCATGCTAAGCAAGGCATTCTTGCTCTGCATTTGCCCTACAGACAGCCCCTGGCAGTAGATGAGCAGAATAGAATGACACCTGTCTTGTAGCCCAGACCATTTGCTAAATGAATGAACACATGGATACAGGGATGAGGACTGCCATTAGGATACGTAGGGAAAGCATTAAGGAGAGGCACAAAAGAGGAGGTCTTCCACCCTCCCCTCCACCTGATGCCACAGCACCCCAATGGTGCTCCACTCCAGGACTGATTCAGAGAATCTGCATCTCCTGATCTGCTCTCCTGGCTTAACGAGCTTTTCTCTTTTTACCCTCTACTTCCCTCCCTCTCCCCCAGATGTCTGGTGGTCTTTGGGTCAACATGGTGAGACCAGATCCTGGAGAACCCTCCAGGATATAAGCGGTCAGAGTGACCCCTGCCTGGAGCGTATTGATTGGGTAGCACTTCCAGCTGTCAAAGGTCCACGTCCTCGCTCATAAAGGTCAAGCTCTCCGGCTGCTTCCTGGACGAAGTCACTTAATTGTTCAGGGCTGGGCCTCATTGCACACAGAAGGCAGAAGAGTAGATACAAGCAGGAGAGGAAATATTGCCTCTGCCCTCAGTGCTCTAATGAAGAAAAAAATGAAATGAGAAGGGAGGAAAGATCCCAATTACAGAAAATAGGTTTTCATTAGGCAGCCTGAAAGTGAGGTAAGAACCCTTGATAGACAGATCAATCTATAGCTAGGCAGGTAGATGCGGAGATCTGGGTGGATATATGTACTACATAGGTATTGGAAGAAAGACAAAGAAGGTTTTAGTATTCTGTAACTATTTTGGTGACATTTAACTGTATGTGTATTACGAATTCTTCTCCATCACCAAGAAACTGAAAAATAGGGAAGAGAAAGGAGATGGACAAAAGGAAGTAGACAATAGATCAACTGTAGTAACTAATAATTAGAAAGGGCTTTTTTTTGTCTCCTTTTATTCCAAAGGCAATTCAATCACATGGGCCTTCTTTAAAGTTGAATAGGCAAAAGAATTTCCCCAACAGTGCTTCAAACACCACTTAGCTTGGAGATAGTGGGTCAAAGACTCAAAGGTGTCATGTTTTAAAGTATTTCTTTTTGTTTAAATCTTTCTCCTCCTCCTCTTTCTTTTTGGTGATACTTGGGTTTGAACTCACAGCTTTGAGCTTATTATGCAAATGTTCTACCACTTACGCCACACATACCCTGCCCATGAACCCCTAGATTCCTGGTCTGAATAGAAGGCTCAGTGTGCATGCTATCTGGTGCATGAGTGAATTTATAATATTAATAAGTGGCTGAAGCCACAGGCAGAATTTTGTATGGAGTATCTGCCTTCTATTTGTAATTGGATTTCTCACCAGCACCTAAAAATTAAGACAGTCAAGATGTTACTCATGCTTCAAAGCCTCTTGGCTTCCAGGATGCAGTGCTCTCTTCTTTTACACATGTGTGCTGTCTAATGGTCCAGGAGGCATCCTGACCCCCTGTCTTCCCCAGGCTAGTGTTTTATCCAGTCTTGAAGAGGCTGGGTCACGTATAAAGGGAGAGGTTCATTTGCCTTATGACTGTAGTGTGGAATTGATATGTAGTGGGAACTCTTTGGCTGTGTCACACATGGGGGATAGATACACTGCAAGTGGGGAGAGAGAAAGAAAAACATGTTAGAGAGAGAAGAGGAAGAGGAGAGGGGAGGGACACAGGGAGATAGAGATAAAGAAGAGAGAGAGGAGAGAGAAGAGGGAGAGGGGAGAGACCTCATGGAAAGACAAAAAGAGAAGAGGAGGGACGAGGCCTTTTATTTGCATGCACTCATTCCCTGAAGGACTGACCACTCCCGTCATTAATCCCTTCTAGAGGTCATGTCCTGTGACCTGACTTTTCCACTTTTAAAGATCCATCACCTCTCAAAATTGTAAATTGACAAACCAATTTCCAGCCCAAGAATGTTTGAAGAACAAATGAAATCCAAACTATAGCACCAACTTCCTACCTCCCACCTCCTGGTCTGTCCATTTTTCTCCATCGGAGGTCTGTCCATCACCATTATCTTTGTCTGTCTTCCAGCCCAGGAGGCTTGGTCTTAATTTCCACAAAGAAATGAGTGAGGTTGAAATTAGAACTCCCATTTTATAGAGAAGGAAAATGAGACTCAGAGTGTTTAAAATTCACCTGTCTAAAGTCACAGAGGCATGGTGGAGTCCAGGCTGATGGACTCACATTGAGCCCTGGCCTTAAGCATCATGTGCTGTCTTGTCTTCTTGGCCAATGCTTGTTTCCTGAATGAGCAAATACTCACAGAAGAGGGACAGAGGTCCTTACAGATCATCAGAAAAGGCCTCTGAGGGACTCAGGGAAGAAGGCTGAATATTTGTCCTGAAAAACTGGCCCACAGCAAACTTCAGCTACAAAAGGAAACACCTGGGTGGTCGCTTTGGGAGATGTCCCACACATTAGCCCTGGATCAGTAGTCAGGCCCAGAGACCCCACTGCTTGCTGGCCAGCCTGCTGTGTGTACTCAGCCCTTTGTCATCTGGGGGAATGAGCTGAAGCTAATTAGTCCTATTTACTGAGTTTACCTGTCATTTCTTCTGCAACTCAAACTTCACACTTTCTACTTTTCCACATTTGATCTCAGAAAAGCAACCTGGAGTCTGTGGGGCTTGTGCTATTCTGTGAAAGACTGTGCATTTTCACTGTTTAATTATGCTAAGTACTTCCAGTGTCCCCTGCTGCTTCTCAGAGGCCCTGCCTTCCCAGTCAGACTTTGGCTCCTGGAATACCTGCCACTGTTTGGCCTTTTGCTTTGTGTTTCCTTCCTGTGCAGACCTCCTGGAGAACAACTTGACTTTTCCCTTCAGGCTCATTCAGATCAGGGACGTCAGTAGAGATGAGGAAGGATATAAGAGCGCCGGGGATGAAAGGCAGTTTGGTGAAATGTGCAGTTGGACTGTGTAGTCTTCCAGGGAAGATTCTGAGGCTCACAGAGAGGAAGGAACACCTTGTCCCATGGCACTGCTCCTTGGTTGTGGGGAAAGTGGGAACAGGAGTCTGCTGATTCCTACCTAAAGCTTCCCCCATTGTAACTGCCCTGTGCTTAGTTCTCCTTTCAAAACAAGTGAAAGTTATCTGAGACTTCTTACAATCCAGCTTTGAGATCAGCGACCTTTTACTAATTGGTGAGGTTTTATAGTTATCCATCCATCCATCCATCCATCCATCCATCCATCCATCCATCCATTCATTTTGACAAAGGTTTAGAGAAGTTGAGCACTGTAACAGTTTTAAGAGGCTAGTTTTCCTGGGTTGTTATTTTAATGGTGTTTCCTATAATTTTACATGCTACTTATTTTTTATTTCCATTGTGACCAGCAACTTCCCCAATTATCAAGTTCAGGCCACTCAATTTTGCAGAAAAGAATTGTCAGGTGATTCAGCCTGGCCAGTGAGAACTCTCTATTTCCTAGGAAGCGAGTGATTGGTCGCATCTAACAACTGAAATTGAGGCACACTTCAGCAGAGAACAGGCCTTTTCTCAACTCTGGGATAATAAGTTCTTCACATGATATAATTTTAGGTACTGTTGGCCCTTTTTGCCTTATATGGAATGAGACTGAAAATAAAGCCAATATTGAGGACACAGATGGCGGAGAGAGGGTAAGGGAGAGAGCCCCAATTGATGTTAATTTAAGTCTCCACGTATAGCTCTGTCAAAATCTAGGCTAATTCTAGAAGCTTCCAGTTTCATAAGCCAATTAATTACTGCCTGTGGTTTGAATGAACTTAACTGAAGCCTCACATTGTTCAGGCTGTGGGTGAACTTGTGCGTTCCAGCAGAGAAACAGGGCTGGGCGGTTCCACCCTCACAGGTGTTACCAAGAGCCGAAGGGCCTTCCCAGGTGCACTGGCGGTAGAGAGCAAGATGGCGGACACTTGGGCTATCCCAGAGCCCACCAGAGTCAGAGCGCCTGACCACTGAGCAAGGCAGACAGCAAGTGAACAACACTTCAGCATCCTCCTTGGGCTGTCTGCACATGACGCCTCGGTGAGTGTTCTTTGTTATAATGAACTATCCTCACATGTGCCTTTAGAAGAGACATTTGTTGTTGGATGAAGATTCATTTGCTTCCCCACACTTCCCAGCTTCTGGGCAGCTGCTGGGGCCAGGCAATGGGTTCCAGACAGTGGTGTCTAGGAGTGTGAGGGAGTTTATTATATTCCACCAGCTTCCTCACCTCTCCAAAAGACATCAGGCTCTTTTGAGAGCTCAGGGGGACATGCTAGCCATTCTTCTGCTGCTGCCTACTTCTGTGCGCACTCCTCAAAAGCATGGAACACTTATGGAATTAACCGGAGAATTAAGCTCAGCATTCTCTAGTATGATTTCCTTGTGTTCCCTGAGCTCTCACTGGAAGCTAGCGATGTGTCTGAGCCCAGGCCCAGGCCTTTTGAATTGAGCCTTCGATTGTGCCTTGTTTACACCCTGAAGCCCATCATCAAGCCTGTTCTGGCCCACGGGGAGCCTGCGGGAGCCCTCACCACAGGCTGGTGTATGCATGTCACAGTCAGTGACAGCCACGGTGCTCTGGTGAGGATCTGGGGGGAACTTTTACTATTAATTTTGGTTCAAATGTAGCAACATGATGTTGTCATTTGTATAGATACGAGTGATCTTTGAGAACTAAAGGGCGGCGTGGATCATGAGGGAGGGGAAACAGTGTGAACTTGAATTGCCTTTGGGAAATGAGGACACAGTCACCTCAAGCCAGACAGCTTTGGTGGAAATCAGATCTGGTATCAACACAGGACGTGTCCAGGATGGAGGAGTCTGGAACTGGTGTTTGTGATCTGGCTTTATTAAGGATAGTTGTTTTGTGTGTGTGTGGTAGGGGGAGGGGGAGGAAATCCTGAACAAATCACCTCAGGTTCTGAGGTTTTAGTTGCTTGTCTTTAAAATGGGCATCACGATCAAGTCTTGCAACAATATGAAAATGTGTGTGCAAGTGGCATCTTCATTGTAAAATGCCATGGTGTTGTCACTGTTATTGTCACTGAGGCTGGTATCCTTCCGTAGTAAATTAAAGCTATCAGTTCTCTGCCTGTGTCTCTGGCTGTAATCATCTGAGAAGATTTATCAGATAACTGCCACGTGAGGTCGCTTGAGCTGCTGTAGCAGAGGCCCATGGATGAGGATGCCAAGACAACAGGACTCTGTCATTGTACTGTTTGGGAGACCAGATGTCTGAGATGAAGGTTTCTCTGGCTGTGCATCTGGTTGTCTTAACTGTCTTCACATCTTCCCTCTATACAGCCGTGTCCAAATCTCTTCATAGGGACAA
Source organism: Dipodomys ordii (assembly GCF_000151885.1). Lineage (NCBI taxonomy): Eukaryota > Metazoa > Chordata > Mammalia > Rodentia > Heteromyidae > Dipodomys > Dipodomys ordii. The sequence goes on from NW_012267224.1 coordinate 174,948, forward strand.
ACTTTAGTTTGAAATTTATGACCTCTTTAAAGGCCTTATCTCTAAGTACAGTCCCATTCTCATGTGCTGGGGCTAGGGCTTTAGAATTAGGCATTTGGAGAAAACAGTTCAGCCTCTAAAGGTACCTTCCATTATCCTGACCAAAGCTGGCCTCTTGAGCTCCAATTGAATCAGGGTTTTAAGAACACAGTTCCTCTGGTAAGTTGGCTACCTTTCTGGTCAACATGAAGCAGAGTCTTGTGGCAGATTTGTCTCCTTGGCTACACTGCTCGGTGAGCCTTCAGAAGCTCACCGAGTCACCTGCGTAGTTCACCTCAGCAGCCCTCTCCCGCTGGTGATGGGAAGTGGTGTGGACAGGAGGCCTTCACACTGACACAGCAGATAATATTCTCTCAGTGGTTTTGACCATGGTACAAAGCACTTTCTTGTCTCTAGTGATGACAGACCGGCCTTAGGGCTTGCGTGCACTCTGGGGGTGGGGTATGCCTGCAGTTCCCCAACTTAGGTAAATGGCGGGAGATAATGTCGGGGGGAATTTCTCCTCAGAGCCTCAGTTTCCTCATCAAGAAAATGAGACTTTCTGCCTCACTGGGTACACAGAGCCATCACAGAGAATAAATAAGAGCCTGAACGTGGTGTCTAGATGCCCATTAAGATCTTTGCTACAACAGAGTCCACTTGTGTCCTTACATTCAAGTGAGACTTAGTTAAAAATTGGAAAACAGTAGTATGCTTTCTCACTCTTACCAGTCTCATATTCATGGTGACTCCTTATGGGGACAGCGTGGATGGGGTACGTATTTTCCCCACTTCACAGAGTTCTCTTCAGGGCTCCGCTCAGTCCAAGTGCTTCAAGGTCTTTCTCGCGAATGAAATTACTGCACACAGGTACAACACGGGAGGGCGGGGCCAGTGCTAAGCTCCTCTTTCAAGTCATAGGCAAAAAGGGGTTTACCTGGGGCTTGACTTGAAACCTGCCCACTTTCTAAAGTCTGGGCTGTGTTTCATTAAATCACCATACTTTCCAGCTGGAGGTCAAGAGTGGACTATTTTTCTTAGTCTTTAGAGGCAGTATCCCCCTAGTCTAAGGTAATAAGCAACTTTCTGACTTCTGGGACCCCTCCCAGAAGTTATCCATGGCATTGTTAAATTGATGTCCCTTCTGGTCTTGCTTTTTCTCACATACACACAGACACATAGACACACAGACACACATTCACATGCACATATCCACACCCTCAGGAGCCTCCTGTATTGGGATTTCTTTCTCATGTATTGGATTCTTTCCCAAGGTATGTGTAGCCTTGAGGAAGGAAGTTGCAGACATTCTTCCATTCTGCTCCTTTCAAAAAGCAGAAATCCATTGACATCGCCAGACCACAGAGGCAGGCTTGCAAGAGCTGACTCTATACTTTTCCCTCTTCCACCGTCCCACTCCTGCCTTCTCAAACTCGGCAGGCTTCTGCTCCCCACCAAGAACTGTACTTGCAGCCAGAACTAACAGCAAAGGGAAACTTGCTTAGAGGCAGATGAGAAGCAGCTGCTGGAGGAGAGAGGGCGCGCTCACCGGGCCTGCGCAGAGTGAGCTTCCACGCAGAGCCTTGATACTCCTGAAGGGAGGCCTCCATCAGAAAGGCTCGTGGCCACTGCTTCTGAAGCTTGCCCTTCCCCCACTCGGAGCATATCGGGGTTATTGTTTTCATGTGAAAAAAGAATCAAGTATTAGATGAGAAGGTCTGTTCCCCCTCCCCAGGGGTTTCTTTTCCTACTATTATTATTTAAGTAGTTGTACAAAGGGGTTTTAATTCAACTTATCAATTTATGAGTAAAATGCATCATGGTCAAAGCTGCCCCTTACATCATTCTCCTTCTCATTAGTTGATTTGAATTAAGGTTCAAGAATTTTTCTTCTCCCTTTCCTTTTTTCCTTTTTTCCTTCCTTCCTTCCTTCCTTCCTTCCTTCTTTCCTTCCTTCCTTCCTTCCTTCCTTCCCTCCCTCTCTCCTCTTTCTTTCCTTCCTTCCTTCCTTCTTCCTTCCTTCCTTTTCTTTCTTCCCTTTCCTTCTCAAAGGTCATGAATGTATATGTGTGTGTGTGTGTGTGTGTGTGTGTGTGTGTCCATGTGTGTACCTTGGGTATCCTGAAGCTATGGGTAGTTATCACTTTATGATGGTTTGAGTATTTTTTGATTCTAAGGTGGCATAAAAATGAAATTATTTAGCAGCTACCACACTTCCAAATTTGAGTTTGGATCTTTCTGGGCCTGTGCTCTGTGGTAGCTCTCTCCCACTGCTAGACAGCATCCCGAGGTACCCAGTCAGCTGTGGGGCCACTGGGCCACTCAGCCATGAGGTCCGGGAGGTCAGGTAGAGGAAATGCATTGCTGTTGCATGATATTTTCATTTTACTTTGGGTTTATCAGACTCTGACCACATCATAAGTAGAGGAGCAATTGGATGAGGGCATAAGTAGAGCCTTCAAGTCGACTCACAGCCTTAAGAAGAGGAACACTGGGGCCCTGAGGGACGTGTGGTAAAGGGCCCCAGGGTTTGACTGTGCACACGCGTGTGCGTGTGTGTGCACATGTGTGTGGGGCGGGCTTACTGAGTGGTGTTCACGGGCTTCAGTGTTGGTGGTGTGAGCTGGCACGCAGAGCATGGTGGGGGGATTGCTGAAGTTGTGCCACTTGGGCAGAGACTGTGAGAGGAAGAGACAGGTGAATGCCTCCTGTTGTCTGGTTGCTGCTAAGTGTGGTCTGCACTGAGGGCTCATGCAGCATGACTCTTGGAAACAAGAGTTTTCATGGGGTCCAGGGTGAGCAGCAGGAGCAACTGCCACTCAGTGGCCCTCAGGAAAGAGGCCAGCATGAGGCCAAGACTCAGCAGAGGCCCCCACAGCATGCCATGCAGATCCCCCTTTGTGTGTGTGTGTGTGTGTGTGTGTGTGTGTGTGTGTGTGTGTGCGTGCCAATCCCATTCTGGGGCTTGAACTCAGGGCCTGGGAACTGTTCCTTCGCTTTTCTCTCTCTCTCAAAGTGAGCACTCTACCACTTGAGCCACAGATCTACTTCCCATTTTTTACTAGTTAATTGGAGATAAGAGTCTCATGGATGAGTGTACCCAGGCTGGCTTGGAACCATGATCCTCAGATCTCAGCCGCATACACAGCAGCTTGGATTACAGGTGTGAGCCCCCGGGGCCTGGCCAGCCCCCTCTTGGAAGTGAAGCATCACCCCTACTCCTAGGAGTGGTGCTTGTAGACAGTGCTCATGAAAGATTAAAAAAATATCCATCATGTATTTGGCATTCTCAAGACTATAGCTATAATCACTAACATACCAAAAGTAAATTTTGTAAGTGACCTTTGGGGGGAAAAAAGCCCAAGGAAGGAAGAAGAGCATAAAAAAGCAAAGGAAGAGACGAGACTGTCCAAAAAGAAATGTACTCATGACCCGATGTTTGAAACAGTCACCCCTCTGTACAATACCTTAATAACAAACCATAAAATTATATCTTAGAGCAGCAGGTCTGACACAGAAAGAGTCTTTTAACATTGCCAGTGTACCCTGACAATATCTTCTGACTTCCTGTCCAGTTCCTGCTGCCATGTGCCTGACAGGTATCTCAGAAGTATCCTGGGACACACAGAGCTGATTAAGGCATTGCAGTCATGCTCAGGATGTTTCTGATGGAGAGAAACAGTGTGAGGAGAGGCAGAGTGAGCAGGACACAGAAGAATAAAAGAACCATTTCTTTTTTGCTGCACAGGTGACCAAGTTGCAGAGAGGAGATCCTTCCAGATAAAGCAGGCTCCTGGAGCAGAAGCAGCAAGGACAGAATGAAGAGAGATATTACAAGGAAAAGCCCGGTCTTGTGATTTTTTCCTGTGCAACTTGGTACTGCACCAAGAGGGCTTGTATGCACTTGGACAGGACATGGAATCTTTGCCCATCATTTCATCATTTATGCCACAGAGAGGGGAAAATGAGTAACATTAGACAGAAAAATCCCAACATCATTTAATAGGTGGGTGGCTCAGGATGTCACCCTGCTTCTTTTATTGTCCTTAGTTGCTTCAGTTCTGAAATACTCTGAAACCATCATGTTTTTGCCCTCTTAAAGGATGTTATAGTGATGGAAGGACATTTACAATGTTAAATGTTGCAAAGCTGTAATCCATAGTAAGAAAAAAATAAATCAGCCGGGTGCCGGTGGCTCACGCCTGTAATCCTAGCTACTTAGGAGGCTGAGAGTTGAGGATCCCAGTTCAAAGCCAGCCTGGGTAGGAAAGTCCATGAGACTCATATCCAATTAACAACCAGAAAACTGGAATTGGTACTATGGCTCAAGTGGTAGAGCTCTAGCCTTGAGCTGAAGAGCTCAGGGATAGTGCCCAGGCCCAGAGTTCAAGCCCCATGACTGACAACAAAAAATAGAAAAAACATTAAATAAAGATAGCATCAGTATGCCTTCTTGCTTTTACATGATTTTACTTTTACTTGCTTTTACTGATTTTAATTTGGCTCAGCAAGATATTGAGGAGAATCTGTTTCTTCTCTTCTTCCTCCCATCTTGTCTTTCCTCCTCCTCCTCTTCTTCCTCTTTTTCTTCCTCCTCTGTCTCTCCCTCTTTTCTCTCCATGCTAGGGACAAAACCCAGGGCCTCATGCACCCAACCTGTGACCTCTATCACTGAGCCTCACCTCTAATCCTATCTGGCCACATCTTAATTCCTGTCCTTCACTCTAACTCAGATGGCCGTGACAGGATACTTGTTCTGTGGATCCATGAAGTTCTTACCTAGGGTGTTAAACTCCTACAAAGCATGACAAGCTGTTATTGCTGGCTTTAGCTAGATCTCAAGGGTCAGTAGAACCATTACATCTCCCCTACTTTACAGGCTTTTCACTCTGCTTGTGATATCTGAATGGAGTATTTAAATATATCTTGGAGTTGACCTCTAGGCCATAGATGGGCATGGCTGAATGGTGGAAAAGATACTTCTTTTTAAGATCTTCTCCCCTCTCCTCTCTGGGCTTCTACTCCAGCCTGTGGTAGCTGTAACTCCCACAGCGTGGAGCATGCTGGGACATGCTCTGTCACAGCAGTTGCCACTACTGGCAGCTAGTGACCTGGAGTATCGCCATGAGCGAGGGGATGATTGACAGAGTGAGATGTCCTGTGTCACTGTCCCTAGGGTCCAGTCTTTGCTCAGCCTATAATAGAGTTCATGTAATGCCTGGAAAGTGAATAAATGAGCTACCAGGGAACTTTTAACCCCACTGTTCTAAGACTCCCTATGCTTCTTGAAATACTAATTCTTCTCCTTCCTCACAGTAAGAACCTTATAAATCTCCCTGCCTAAGCAGAAATGACACATGCGCTTAACTCAGATAACTCCAGTTTACACACTTAACACCTAATCTTTCACTTTGAAGATAATAATATATTTAATCCTCATTCAATCCTTAGGGTAATCCTATGACACATTATAGATGCTGGGAATATAATGCGTATTTTAAAGATGGCACGCATGCACACACATGTACGCACACGATGAGTTATGGATATAGAACCTAGTTTGGAATTTTCAAATTTGAAATGTCTCCTAGTGCCTCTGAATGCTTCTTTTCAACAAAACACGACCAAAAGAGAATTAGAGCCTGAACTTTCTAAGGTGAAGGTTTATTTTTAAATCCAGAGGGCTTTGATGTTCAAAAGGACGGACTGTGCCACTTACGTGTCAGCTCAGGAAATAGGCCCGAGACCTGAAGTGCGCGGTGAAATGACCCGATGATGAGTTTCCCAGAAGCGCTATCAGCTCACGAGCAGATGTGCCCCAGCAAATACATTTCCTCAAGAAAAAAATTCCCCCCTGTCAGTAAACCTGGCCTGAGAAAGACAGTCACGGGGAAGACCGAAGTGAGCCACCAACCGAGAATGACTTCCCAGCCACGCTGATGCTGACAAAGAGGGGTGCTGTCCCCTCTGAGCCAGGCCCAGGCAGTGACTCTCACATCCTTTTTATTGTATATAAATTTGGAATCTACTCCTGGGTTAAAAAAAAATCTTCCTATGTTTCCCAGGACCCAAGCATCAGTATTCAAGCTATTATTCCTATCAAGTGATTCAACTAGGTCAGGTTCAGTATTGTTTCCTATGCTTTAATTTGGGTGAGATAAACAAACACATACTTCTAGACTCTTGTCAAGACTACCCTGAAGGCTGGATATGGTGACTTCAACCGGTAATCCCAGCTACTTGGGAGGTAGAGGGAAGAGGATTATGGTATGAGGCTAGCCTGGACAAAACGTTAGTAAGATGGTTATCTCCAAAAAGAAATCCAAAGCTGGTAGCAGACTCCTATAATCCCAGCCTTTTAGAAGGCAGAAGTAGGAAGACTGTGTGGTCTGAGGCTGTACCAGGCAAAAGCACCAGGCACTATCTGAAAAAACACAAACTAAAGCAAAAAAGGTTTATGTTTGAATTAGCCCTGAGCAAAACCCATGTGATAGAGCGATGATCTACTATGCAGGAGAGCCTGAATTCAAGGTCTCACATTGCCAAAAACAATAAGTAAGTAAATAAAAGACTATATTGAAGAATATGTTGTTAAGACAGCCAGTCCTTGTGGAAATGATTCCCACACCTTCTTTCTCGCCACCATTAAACTTGGTATCTACCTTCCTGCCAGAGTTCCCCAAATGGTATTGTAATTTGTGCACCTGCCAGGTTTCCCCAGGACTGTGAGTATAGATTCCTGCCAGGGGAGTCTTCCTTCATCAGCACCTACAGGGTGGGAGGGGTCCATGCTGGGAGACACAGCTTATCCTAAGTTGTCCTGAAGTTACCATGGAGATGTGTTACTCATCAAGAGAGTGTTCCTTCGCTCAGCAATTTCTTCTCATGACTTGGGTGAGCATTTCACCATTGTAGTGACAGCATCTCAGGCTTTTGGGGGAGAGCCTAAAAAAACCCTACCATTTCTTTGTCCTATCTGATTACTTTTTTTGAGACATCTGAGCTGGTGAATTATGAATTTGGAAGCATTTCAGACTAGGAAACAGCTAGGCATCTGTCCCCGTGAGAGCTTAAGGTTTGTGTGCAGGATTGGTTCATCTCCTTTTGTTTGTGATCATTAAGTACAACAAAGAGAAAGACCATTTGAGACAGAGCCTTTGGAGCTGGAGGAGCACTTTCTTTGGGACATACGGTTAGGTGCTGTCTGGTAGGATGTATAGGGAAAAGTCATATTAATTCTACCCAGAGTATAGATATGAGCAGCTTGTTAGCAGTGCAGGAGAGCAGTACTTTATTACAGGAAGTTCTTCCGTGTCTCAGGTGGGATTTCCTCTTCAGATCCCAGCCATTTAAGGGGGAGACTGTGGAGCGCTGATTGATGATTCACTCATCCAAGAAGAGGAACGTAGACTTCTTAGCTGCCTGGAAGTCCAGATGTGTTCCTCTTCTCATCCTCAAAATGCTGGCAGCAATTGGCTTCTCAACCAGAATCTAGGTTCCCAGATCTGAAGTCGGTGTCCTCATTCTGTGCCACCTAGCTGTGTTAGGGCCTCTTATCTGCGGTGACCTCTCTGCACACAGGGATGTGAGGAGACTCACTTTCTGGGACTTGAAAAGAAATGGCCTCACGTTTCCATTCCACTTGTTTCCTAGTTTTATAGGTCAGGCTCCCAATCCTTTGATTTTTAATAAAATAGCTCATTAAAACAAACTGTCATATAACGAGATAGGGATTTATTATTTATTTATTTATTATTTATTTTTGGTCAGTTGTGGGGCTTGAACTTGCAGCCTGGGCACTGTCCCTCAGCTCTTCCGTTCAAGGCGAGAGCTCTACCACTTGCACCACAGCGCCACTTCCGGCTTTTTCTGTTTATGTGGTGCTGAGGAATCGAATCTAGGGCCTCATGCATGCGAGGCAAGCACTCTACCACTGAGCCACATTCCCAGCCCAGGGATTTTTTTTATGGTCCATTTGGATTCATTAAGATCTTTCCTGTGAACTGTCTCATGTGACACAACTGCCTTCGAGACATCTATATTATTATATGTATATGTATGTATTATTATATATAATATATAATCATATGTATATGTGTGTATCTCTCTCTCTCTCTCTACCTATATTTATCTCTGCTCTGTAGATGTGGAAAATGGCAAATTTTGAGTCTTAAATGTTATCAGTACTGGTGATAGTGTAATTTTATCCCTAGTGATTAAGATGCACATGATGCAAACTATTTCCCAGGTGCCCCACAAACTTCCTTTGTAACTCTTTTCTAGCAGATAGGGGGAGTAAGATGGGAAATTGTGGTCCACCTGATTTCTTTCTCTCCTTCCATACAAACTTTGTCTTCTTAGTGGTTATAGTATGTATCTTCAGGATCAAACAACTGCCATTTCAAGCATTGGCATAGGAAAGATGTTTGAAAAAATTGGTAGGAGTGAGTCTATCTTTTATAAGATAAGGAAGCATAAGACTTATAGACTATCTGTTTAGATCTACAAAGCTTCTGAGTTACCAAGAAAGAATGAGGGCTTAGCATTCCTTGCCAATAGAGCTACACAAGTAAAAGAAGGAGAGGAAAGAATAAAATTGAATTACTTACGGCCAATAGTATTACATGTATAACAAACCTAAGAGTGTTAACAGATTTTAGGGCTGATAAACCACTTAAGAGGCCTGATGTATACATCACCTATGATATTTTACACACACACACACCAACAATAAACATGAGTAAGATTTTGATCTCCATGTATTTATAACACCCACAGAATACCAGTAAGATAGTCTAGTTTTTCAGGTAAAATTATAAATTTATATGGCATTAGATGGAAGAAATTCTCTTTCTGAAGATAATGTAACATATTCATGAGCTGGAAAAACTTAATATCTAAAAGAAGTCATTTGTCTCTATAGATGCAAAGTAATACCCATCAAAATCCCAAGAAAGAGTGTGTCTATATTGATAAGATGAGCTTTCATGAAAAAGTAAACATCCAAGAGACTATTCATTAGTATAAGCTGGGAGATGTAAATTCTCACATATGAATTACAATAAAATTATGTCAATTTGGCTTCTGTAATTAACATGAGGTAGATAAGCTAATTATAGCACATAAGAGGAAGGGTGGAAGAGGATTCACTAGAAAACTTGGCTTATTAAGAGCAAGTGTAACAATCAACATTGTAAGGACAGAGTTTTTAATATACGATGCTGAATAAATTCTCTGTCCATGTATAAAGAAGAAGATGACCCCTCTAGTTCATCCTAAACACAAATGAATCAACCCTTGGCTCCAGCAAGTTGAGAGGTGGAGAAATAGATTCATTTTTGGACCGAGGTGTTTTCATGTCACGTGATGTAGGGGCACATAGTGGGGACAATTTGAACTTCTTTTAGGAAAGTACTATTGGCTACCTCTAGGAAAAGGACAAGTACTTAGTGCTGGCCACCGTCTCTAACATTATATTCAGTAAGTCACTTATTGTACTGGAAAGATCTTTGAGATGTTTACAGTTTTCATTGAATAATGAAAATGAGACCTCTCTATGAGCCTAAGTGTCTAAAATGTGACAGTAAGTGCCAGAGCTGATATTCCCATACGATCATTCCTTAACCTGAACTCTTAATCACTGAAGTGTTTAACTGCTCTGCCATGAGAATTGAATATGTTTGACTTTATTATCCCCTTTCATGGACTAACTCAGCAGAATTAATTGAAGCTCTTAAAATCCCAGAAAAAAGCTATTTTCTCCTAAAATCTAATAGAAAAGAATGGATGCTGGAATGAAGACTCAGGCTGAAGTGTTCAGCCTTAGTGACTTGTCATTCAGCCTGCCACCAGGACTCCTTTGGCCTTGCCTGTGAAGTTAAGGCTATTTGCCCTCTAGGAAATCTGTTTTCCTTTCCAGTTGGTATTTTTCCTAGGACTCCCTGATTGATGCTGGCCACACATCATATCTATTCAAGACTTTGAGAAATCATTCCATTTGGTATCAAACACGATTGATATTTTCAGGAAGTCAACTTGTCTGTCATGTAGGGAAAGCTGAGTAGAGATGAGCAATAGCTATTCAAGTGACTGGTAGTTTGGCCTTCATGGAGAACTCAAGCATAAAGGCTGGTCCTTATTTCCAAGTTATCAGTATGTTTATATGATCAAATAGTTTGCAATTATAAACTACTAGTGTGATCAAGTTCTCCAAACATTGGCCTACCTTATAACATTCCCAAAAGTGGTTGATTTTTAAATTTCCAGGTAACAAAGACATACCATCTTACTCTTTGGGCATGAATGGAATTATTAAGTAATATTAATAACCATTAATATTTATATAAAGAGTTTTTCCAAAGTCACAAATTGTGTTGTTCTCTAACAGTAGCAGGATATGAAATATGAGTTGTATAAATAATAGAAGATTGCACAGTAATAAAATGATACTAGTAACATTAGAAAATATAGTGCATTCACTTCAAAAGAAAATTGAGTTCCTAGTTATGCTAGATTTAGGTTACAACTTACAAGTAAATATGTTGGCTCATATGCGTATACGAATGTATTAACTGTAACACAGTAGATTCAAGGGAGAACTCAAATAGCATAACTCCTTAGAAAGGCAAAGTCAAAGTTAAAAAAAAGAGTAGGGGGCACTACTTGACATGGGTGAGGTGTGGTCAAGGGAAAAGGGGTAGGCAAATGAAGAGGAGAAGAAGGAGGAGAATGCAGTCAAGAATCCAGTGTATATCCTATAAAATTAAGAAGATGAGGATAGGGGTAGGTAAGGGAGGGATGGGTGAGAATATTGAAAGGGGTGATATTGACCAAGATATTCATATTCAAGATATTCATATTCAAGTATTCATAAACTGCTTTGTTAGATGGAAATTCAGTCATAAATTACTTAAAGATAATAAAACAACAACAACAAAAGGAAACTCTGAAAAGAAATACCTGGTAATACTAACCATTTTTAATGGTTTAATTAGTGGTAGTGTTTCATTATATATTTATTTTTATATTTTTAAATGTTCCACAATGAATATATATTGCTGCTAATACTACTACTACTACTACTAATAATAATAATAAGAAGAAGAAGAAGAAGGAGAAGAAAATCAAACATTAAAATGCATCACAGCCTTCATTGTTATCTATGGCATTTTATTATTATGATTATCTTTACGCATACCAAGAAGTTTCAGTTGAACATGTCAGTGCATGAGTACAGTGAGTCTTCACCGGTGTTATCCCTCCCATCTTTCTCCTTCTGTCTGTCCCTTCCATCTTCCCTCAAGTTACCTGGCTCCATGGGCACATGTGGGCTTGGAGTCTTATGGCTGCATTCACCTACCCTTCTCAGGGCATTTTAAAATGCTTGTAGCCATGAGAAGCTCAGCCTTCTGGTTGGCTGACTGGAGGCTGAATTTGTTGGAGTGGAAGTTTCCCATGTGATGGTCAGCTGGTGAACTCAGCTAGCTCATCACCAGCCAGCACATTTCCCATTAAGGAAGGCAGAGGGCTCCTGAAAGCCATCATTTCTCCATCACAGACCATCTGCGTTGTCTCTGAGCTGATCGCACCTGTGGATGGTGCCCAGGTATCTCTGGCTATGTCTACAACTGGTAGAAAACTCCTCTTTGGGTCTCAGCTGTGTTCTTGCACAGCTTGTAATTTTTTAATTACCAGGCAACCACAAAGCCGAGAGGGTCTCAGTGCAGCTTTGATAACATCAGAGGACAGGCCTGGTTGGTCTGAGAGTTGGTTCCTAATTACTTGTGGGTAACTAGGAAGGCAGCCATCCTGACTACTCAGCTGGGTGTAGGACTCTGATCTCAGGGTGCCAAAATTGCTGCCTTCATTTCTCCCCGATTCAATGGGATTTACACTTATTACATCCCGAAAATCAAAATGAAGGACTCCCTGAGGTGGAGAGCTGGAGTTGTTCACACATGCCATGAAGGAAAATAATGATCTGGACTTTACATGGTGTTCTATTTTATCATTCCCACACACAGAGGGAAATACCAGCTACTGTACATTTCCTGGGTGCTAGACACTAAGTCAAGATTTTGGAGTTTGTAAACTCCATTTGAGTTCAGAATGGATTTTAGCATCACAAGTTTTTAAGGGAAAACATGTCTGTTGTAAAAAAAGCAGTTATTTGGTTTGGTGAGGTGTCCCTGATGATAAATATATAAAAGGTTTTATTAGTCATTGAAGAGTAGTTTAATATAGCACACATGTTCCATGTGAGAGATCTGTGGCTTCAGTTTCTGTGGCTGTGGGAATGTTGTGTTTCTCAGGTGGCTCTCAGCCTGACAATAGGGGCAGTGCATTTGCTGAACAGCTACGAAGCCTCACCCAAATCCTCACGTGAAATGGCTAGCAGAGTGCTGGATTGTGGGAGACTAAGTTGATAACTTTTGCATACATTTTACCCTCTCGTTTGCCTCATTACCTTTGGAATTCATCTGAGAAAAGCAGTATGTGAGGAAGTGTCCACTGTTTTGCTAAGCAGAATGTATATGGCCAATGATTAACATTCGTATGAGGGTGACTTTGTTGGTACCAACAATTATATCTTAGAAAGGAGTGAACTCTTCATCTCAGCACAATTTGAGTGAAGAGTCTCAGTTGTGTCTCAAAGAGCTCTTGCAAAGAGCATGATGGCCGCTCTATGACTCCAAGACTCTTGTCAACCTCTAGAATCTCGCTATTTTATTGGGTTTTATTTGATATCAAAACTCTTTCCAAAGTAAGTAAATATGAGGATAGGTCCACTAATGCAATGAAAGAAAGATTGGGTTATTGAACTTCCTTGAGTCCATTTTCTGAGCAACGCTAGAGACTTGAGTGGCTTTCAAGTAGTCATAGAACTATTTCATGAAACTGCATAGGAGGCAACTGTCTAGCATCAGAAACATGATGGAATAAAACCACTGGGCAAACACAGGTCTCCCATCTTTACTCAGACTCCTTAGGACCAAGAGTGTGCAGCATATTGTGTACCTAAAGGGCCAAGTACTGTCTTCTCTGAGATGGGCCTGCAGAGATCTGGAGCTTCCTCTGGTTACTAAATGGTGGAACACAGTTTTGCTAAGTAGTAAAGATGTGGAACATGCATATATCCCACTGCAGGTCAAACTTTTGCTGCCAGTCATTACAAGAGCCTTTCAGTATTTCAGAGCCCTTTGAACTTGCAATTACAGTGTAGGGAGTTGTCAATCTTATTTAAGTAGTAAAATTATAACACTATGGATCTGGGGAAAACCTAACTGTCTGGGCCAATGTTTATAACATAAAATGGTAGATTTTAATAAGATTATTGGAGAGAGTATGTGTTAATAGTTTAAAAAATTTAAAAAGCATTCCATATACAGGATAGCAAGTGTGGAGGAGAACTGATTGCTTCTTGGTGCTGGGATAATTGTGAGTTTTCAATTTTTTCTTATTTCCATTAGGACTAGCTCGCTTTGGTATGTTTTTAGTGTAATTTAAAGTGGACACTTGGGGTGCTGATCTTTCCTAGCATGCCCTTTGAGTGCCCAGAGGATCCTGGTCTAGTAGGGTATGGCTTACTAGAAAAGCTCCAGGATCAGTTGCTCTGGAAAGCCTACCTCTTCCTGAACACTCAGAACCACAGCAGCTAGGTTCTTCTCAGTCCTGTCCACAGTGGAGCAGGTATACTGCAAACCCAACCTCCGGATTCCTCCACCCTCATCTCTCTGCCCATGTGCTTCAAGGAATGAGGTGCTTTTTTTTTTTTTTTTTTTGCTGTTTAATAGATTCTTAGGGAAGCTGTGAGTTTGTTACACAGACAACCAATTTAAAATAGCCTGCTAATTTCAGAAGCAATTTAGAAGCATGACACCCAGCCCCTTCTGAGTTCTCATAAAGTTTTCCTGCCATTTTCTTCATAATACTAGAAGGATCTGGTGCACATATGGCTAATATTCTCTGAAGGCCTGAACTAATTCTCATCTTTATAAATGAGGCCCCTAGCTCAGTGCAGAAATCATGTATACTCAGTGAACAAATACTTTTGACAGCACGGATACAATTACATGGAAGATGTGTACAAACACATGTACTGTTTGCATATTCATACCTGAGTACCCATGCTTATGTTGTTCATACCTGTATGTATCTACAGGTTTGTATAAACATATTTATACATATATCATAGCTATTCCTGAATCATAATTTTTATTTGTTGATTTATTCATTGTAAAAGTGCCTAATAAGAAATACCACAATAAACCCATGCTGGAGATATGAGGATTGTAGTTCAAAGCCAGCCCTGATTGGAAAGTCTGTGAGATTCATCTCTACAATTAATTAACCACCAAAAAGCTGAAGTAGAGCTATGGCTCAGTGGTAGAGCACTAGCTTTGGGTAAAAGTACTCAGGGATAGCACCCAGGCCCTGAGTTCAAGCCCCAGGACCAGCACACACACACACACACACACACACACACACACACACACACACACACACACACACAGATATCACGTTAAACCTTAGCCACCAGAGTGATGGTATGAAATTGGTGGCTGGAAGCTGACTAGATCATAGGGGTCGGAACTTGCGGGAATAGCATTTGTGACCTCATAAGAGAGGCCCCGGGGAACCCTCTTGCCTTTTCAATGAGGGGATACAGCAGGCAGTCCTCCATGTACTAGTCATGACGCAGGCCGTCAGCAGACAGGACGTCTGCCAGCACCTTGTGCTTGGAGGTCTCAGGCTCAGAATGGTGGGAAAATAAATTTCTTTTGTGTGTGAGTCACCCAGTCTAAGGCATTTTGTTTCAGCAGCTCAAGCAGACAAAGACAGCAAGGAATTAGTCACAGTTACAAAGGCGGTCTAAAATTCTCGCTGTGGGAACTGCAAGAAATTAAGAAATTCCAGCTTAGGGAATTATAAGATGCCATTCTTCAACCCTGGCTTCATGCTAGACTCAGCCAAGTATTAAAAATACACAGTGCTCTGATCGCTTTGGCCTGGGGAAGAACACTGGATGGCTTGCTGGCTAGAGCTTCCTCAATGATTCTAATGTTGTGTCCGGTTTACAGTCTGCTGCCGAGAACCGAGTTAATAATTTCTTTTTTCCTTGAGAAAAGTGGGAGTCCCAATATGGCAACGAAACACGTGCGTGCATGTGTGTGCACGCACGCACACGCACACACACACACGCACACGCACGCACGCACGCACACACGCACGCACGCACGCACACACACACACACACACACACACACATACATACAAACATACTCTGTAGGTCTTGGCAACCTGCCTTCTGGTTTTAGAACTACTGCTGTTACTCTCCAGCCTACTGGGAGGGAAATGGTACTGGGCATTGTTGTTCTGGTCCAGTGCTTTGGCGTTTGCAAAAGTGCAGAATCTGATCCAGGGTGTCTGCGTTTGGGCTGTGCTTGTGGGATTTTGCTTTTAACAAGCTCCCGGGTAAATGCCACGATTGATACACAGACTTCACTTAGGGTGACAAAATCCTGTAAATTAGGAGACGCTGGATAAACTATGATGGTTGAGAGTGATGCCGTGTGTGTGAGGGTGGCCAGGTTTCCACGTGGGTGGTGGCACTGCAGCCTGTGTGTGCTGCAGGGAGTTTCCACGTTAATGTTCCCTTTCCAGGTTGGGACAGGCCAGGGACAATCCCAGCGGAATGGCTGATCTGAGCTCCATGAAAGGAAAGGGGGACCAAGTTGGGATTGATGGGGAAGGAGGAAAAGGGAAAGAAGTGAAATTGAGCATGGTGAGGGCCTAGGGTTGCTAAGTGAGATCTACAAAGGCTCCACTTTGGCTCTTCTGAAAAGATGAAAACTAGCTCATAGGAGGTGATGGTGGTTTGGGTTTTTGTTTTGTTTTGGTTAATGCATTACCAACTTCACATCTGAGGTTGGATAACCTCAGCTGCAATCTCTCAGCTACACGTTGGAAAGCTTGAAAAGAAGCGGCTGCGGAGAACCATTCCCTGGCTAAAACTAAATAGCACTAAAGTCCTTGCCCGGAAGAGAAGACCTCCTCTCTCAGTTCCACAGGGAAACTGAAATCAATGAAAGACAGAAGCAGAAACCAAAGGGACAAGGGTCCCAAACATCTAAGCCAGATGGAAGGTCAGAGCTTTAGGAATCTCAAAAGCAAGCTTACACTACCCCCAACCAGGGAATGAAGTCCCTGGAATAGATTCCATGGTGGTCCTAAAATACATCTTCAGTCAAGTTCCTGGTACTTGAAAACGTGCCCTAATTTGAAAACAAGGGTCTTTGCAGACATAATGAAGGATTTTGAAGTGAAATCATTCTGGATTAGCTGGGATACATCCAGGTGAATTCTAGGACCGTGTGTGCTTTTATAAAGACATCAAGTATCCTTACAAGAGACAGAAGAGGAAAAGGTCATGTCACATCCACACAGTGGCAGAGACACAAGTGATACAGCCTCAAGACAGAGTTCCTGGAGCAGGAACTGGCTAGAAGGAACTACCAGAAGCTGGCACAGCCGGAAGCATCCTTCCCTAGAGCTTTGGGAGAGAACACGGCGCTGCTAATGTTCTTGGTTTGCATTGCCAGCCTCCAGAATGCAGAGAAGTTTCTGTTGTGGTAAACTATGCACGTGGTAGGTAGTTTGTACCAACAGCCCCACGACATGAACACACCTTTCTTTTCTTTTTTGGGGGGTCCATTCGTGGGGCCTGAACTCTGGGTGTGTGGGCGCTGTCCTTCAGCTCTTCAGCTCAAGGCTAGTGCTCTACCACTTGAGCCACAGCGCCACTTCCGTCTTTTTTCTTTTTGCTTATGTGGTGTTGAGGAATCAAACCCAGGGCCTCATGCATGCAAGGTAAGCGCTTTACCACTGAGCCACCTTCCCAGCCCCCTGATCATAACTTTAGACCCGAGAATGCATTCACAGATAAGCAGTTCACTCTCATAGCAGCCTGGCCTCCCCTCAGTGCCCTGTCTCCATTCTCCGCAGAGCTGGGATCCTGGAAGGAACACTGGCTCGAGCTTGAACTTGACCTCCCTCATCACCTTCTAGCCCATCCCAGATAAGCCAATTGAACAAGGAAGGCGATGGTCAGAGAAGCCGGGGATGCTGGTATCCAGACCTGCTGTAATGGCCACAGAGCAAAGGCCTCACCACACCTATCTTCTGAGAAATGCTCTCAGTCTTGGATTCTGGTTCAGGTGAGGAATCTGTATAGGAGCTCCCGCTACCTTTTTCACGGAAAGTAGAAGGAAGGGCAGAAGCTCTGGTTTCCTCACCCTGTAGGCCGCACCCTAGATAGAGTTGCCCAGCCTTGACCCTGATGTCATCTGTGGGATGGTGTGATGGGCGATTCGGCTTTTCCTTCTCCAGCCCAGATCTTGCTTTCTAGAGTGCCGGGTAACCTCTCAGATACCCACAGGATTGGGCAGTATCCTCGGATCGCACAGCTGTGAGTTGATGGAGGGAGGGCGGGAAGATGCCTGTCTGACTCTGACACTCACAGCTCTCCGTTCTGCACAATCACCCTGCTTTCCCTTGTGCTCCAGAGTAATGATTGTATCTAACCATGTGACAAAATAACAAACCAAGCACATAACTAGATAAGCAACATTTAGAAACAGCAGGCTAGATTTTCTTGAACCAAGATCCTTTTTTTTTTCTTATTGCATGATAAATATTCGTTTGAGGCTGGCTATTTTTTTTTCTGTATTATAGGCATTAGACATTTTTTTTTGAATCAGATAAGCCTTTGTTACCCCAACCCAATCACCTCACTCATCCTGGGTGTCCTAAGAGAGAAAGCTGGATTTGAGTTTTCTCCTGTGGGAACACACCGAAGAACCGCTGGATTTATCTTACACCATCATACATCTGGATGTGCCATGACCTTTGGTATTTCTGGGTGCCCTTTGTTGTGCTAGTGCTGAGGCCTTCCATCCCCGCTTATGCTGAACACTCATCCTAGGTCAGAACAACTGCCCTGTCCGTTAAAAAATGCCATTACTAAGACTGAAGTCCACATCTCAAACCCAGCCTTCGAGGGTATTCCTTTCTACTGTGGCACAGTGACACCTTTATGAATACATCCTCCAGGCCCTAACTCCTGACCCCACTGGATTCTGGGAGTTGCGGATCACAATAAGGCAGCCGTACTTACGGACTGTTCATAGTTCTTGGCATCCGGGAAATAAGAGGGATCTTCAACTCAGCCTGTGGAAACAAAAGCAAAGTCTTCAGTGAATCTTCCGCATCATGTTTTAATTCTGTTGCACATACTCCTAGTGCGTCTTGTTAAAATTGGATGCAGGTGCTGGCTTAGGGAGAAGCGGTCCAGGTCAGGCCAATAATTGGTTTATTTCTGGAACGGGGTAGAGGAGGGGATTTTTTTCCCCTGACATGCTGGCCTCCTTCTGTCAGCATTCATTCCATCTGCCCTGGGGAGCTGAGCAAACATGCACCGTGCTTGCTTTTCCCCGGTGTACAATTGTGTGTTTCCCTTGGGTGTGGGGCACATTAGCCCAGGCTTCGTTGGCTCTGCTCCGGAAGAGTTCACAGGCTTGCCAATGCATGGAGGAGGAGGGATGCTTCTCATTTCTAAGCATGACTCTCCCATGAAATACTTACTGGAAGTTTCATTTCTATACCATTTGCTCAGACCACAGCACTTGGAGTTCTGTGTTCACCCACAAAGGAGACATCATTAGTTCCATTTACCATATAAATTAACAGCAGAGACCCTGGGAGTATCCAATAAATGTGTTACATCAATGATCACATTTAATCTACTCAAATACCCTGGGAGGAACAGATGATTTTTTCCCATTGTATCAAGAAGGGGTCTAGCAAGAAACAGATGGCATCTATGAATTGGGTCACTTGAGAACACTGTAATAAGGCATGGGCCGCATGGAGGGAATCCACAAAGGTCGGTGAGGTACATGGGGGTAGCAGGAAAAGAATGCTGTTGTATTCAGGAGGGCTCAGAGGACTGAGTGCTTGCTCATTTATTAGCCTGACCCAGCCTGAGTCTCTTTCCCCACTTTCCATCCTGGCACCCACAGACAGGGCTGACTGGCTAGCAGAGGAGCTGTGATG
This sequence comes from Dipodomys ordii, assembly GCF_000151885.1. Taxonomy (NCBI): domain Eukaryota; kingdom Metazoa; phylum Chordata; class Mammalia; order Rodentia; family Heteromyidae; genus Dipodomys; species Dipodomys ordii. Next base: position 194,079 of record NW_012267224.1, read on the forward strand.
GAGTAGTTGATGGAGCTGCGGGGAAGGGGCTGGGGTGAACAGAGTGGTCATCTCCACCTCATGATCCTCCCCAGCCTGGGCCTCCTGCTGTTGTCCCCACTGGCCAAATTCATCAGGAAGCCTGGAGTGAGGAGCTGTTGATGTGGTTTATGTCTGTCAGATTCCTGGGGCTCCTGAATGAGTGTAACAGGGTGGAGAGTGGGTTTCACAGTTAGAGAATGAGGCCCAGGGTGGTTAAATTACATACCCAAGATCACCTATTTGCAAGAAGCGCTGGATGCAGACATTCCATTTCCTAACCTGAGAGTGTATCCAATCCCACTGAACCTTATGGCAATTCTTGATGCTGTCAAAACCATATTCTAGCTACCCAGCCACTGTTTATGGAAAGTTGTGTGTCCAATGAGACCTAGTCCCCTCCCTGAAGGTGCTTCTAAAACTAAGGACAGAATGCTTCCTGCCTCCCTATACGACTGATGTTACCAAAGGGTTTTGTAAGCACAGATGCACATAAGACAAAATGTAACAGATCTTAAGTCTTCCCCTGGATGGCCAAGGAAATCTCTGCAAATGGAGAGAGTACTGGGGTGGGTCTGGCTGAAGCACTTTGGATTTTCTCAGCTCAGAGGCAGGGAAGGTGGCCCAGGCTTATAGAGCATCATGTGCAGAGGTATGAAAGCATAAAGATGCATTCAGTGACACAAGAGGTTTGTATGTTTTGGCTTGGATGCTGGAAGATCATGGAAAGGAATTTAGGAAGGGCCCAACGAATGATAGATTATGCATGCCCAGGGTGGGTTTTGGACTTGGTCTATGTCATCTTGGCATATTTTCTAAAGAACTTGGATGGAGCTCTAGGTCTACTGACTCCAAAGCATATTCCCTCCTCTTACGATACTAGGTCACTCACTGGTAATAGGAAAAGGGAAAGAAGCAGCTAGACTTTCATTCACTGGTGGCCCTCTTTAGATGGTGCCGAGTGAGTGCCTAGATCAGGGTCTTCTTTTGGAAGATGTTTCTGCCATGGTGGATAAGAGGAGTAGAACTCACACCAGTGTGATACAGATAATGCCCATGAAGTACTGTAAGCGTCTTAGATTGGGAAATGTTGAAGAAACTCTGTCCAATCCAGTGCTGCTGTTATGTAGCTGTGGAAGCCTGAAACAGTGCTCTCAGTATCCTGGTAATATTAAATGTGAAATAAGCAGGTGCATCTGAAAATGCCTAAGAAACTAAAATATGAGGAAATATTACTCACACAATCAAGTTGCCAAGAGACCTTAACACCAATCCTGTTATATTTGAGCATATAGGATTATGAAGATTGGTTTTTGAATATTAACATGTAGAAGGAATGAACTACTTGGTGGCTAATGTGCCCACCGCCCAGAGCATCTGCTGCTCGACTGCTCTTCCTTGTTCAGTTCTGGCTTCCCTTGGAAAGCACCAAGTGATGCTATATTGATAAAACGAGCTGATCTTTATGGGGGACTTTTGGCTGGCTCTTATGTCCAGAATGAGGGAAGCAGAGACGGAGGATAGTCTTTCCCCAGAATTACTGTTTCCCATCCCCATCAGTAAGGCCGGAAGTAGGCCAGTCCCGACTCTGCCATCCACTGCATAGCTTTGAAGAAAGCACTGGAGCTCCCAGGGCTTGGTTTCTTCACCTGACAAATGAGCAAACTGGGCCTACCAAGTCTTTTTGAGATCAAAGATTCCATAGTGGAGTTCCTTTAAAATAGTACAGTTGATCCAAGTTGTGGTCCAAAAAAAAATCACTTTAAAAAGTTAGAAATAGATCTATACATTTCTTGCATGTTCTTGCCCTTTTCAATGGAGCTCTTGGCAGGGAGAGTGAACTGGAGCGCGTTCTGCTGAAGAAGGCGTGCCCAGGACGTCCAGGAGGGGCTGGAGAGGGCTGGGGAGGCATCTGGGACTACAGCTTACCCAGAAGCCTCACCGTATTGTTGGATGGGTCACATCTCTATATTAAAAAAAATGAATAAAAGTTTTCAAAGATAACCGGTTGCCAGATTTTGAGAGAGAGGAACAATCTGTTGTGTTAAGGTTTTTGTTTTGTTTTGTTTTAGTGGTAGTGGGGCTTGAATTCAGGGCCTGGGCTGTGTCTCTGAGCTCTTTTGCTCAAGGTGAGTGCTCTACCACTTGGAGCCACAGCGCCACTTCTGGTTTTCAGGTGGTTCATTGGAGGTAAGAGTCTCACAGACTTTCTTACCTGGGCTGGCTTTGAACCATGATCCTACGATCTCAGCATCCTGAGTAACTAGGATGACTGGACTGAGGCACCAGTGCCTGGCCTTGTGTAAAGGTTTAAAACATATTTTAAAGGGAGCACCAAATTGTTCTGACATTGTAAAATGTGCAATCTGGGATCTTAATGACCCACTCCAGAGTATAAGCCCAAGCGGGATTATCAGCAAGATAGAACGAAGGATGCACACAGATCTCTCTTCCATCAGACCATTCTACACCCTTCTAGAACACGGTATGCTCATCTGATTTTAGTCCTCTTGTAAACAATGTGGTAAGAAGGCGAGTCAGAAGGAGTTTTATGTCCACAGGATTTATGAAGATCTGATAGCAAAGACAAGGCCCTTTCTTTGGAGACCAGAGCTGTTCACTGCCATGCTCCTCCCCCCTTCCCTCCCCTCCCCCTTCCTGTGTTGGCATCTGTCTTCTACATAACCAACTTGGCCTTAACACAGGTTAAGTAACTGCCCTGCATGGCACATGTAATTACTTGGTATATTAACTTCACAGGCCTTAGCACCTCAGCCATCCTTTGAGACAATCATTTGCTTCTTCTAAACCTGTGTGTACTTATCTGAGGTGTGGGGTAACAGAATGGTCTTTTTGTGAGCTTGCGAGGCTTACATGAGGAAATAAGATGTCTTAAGGCAGAAAGAAATGAAATGATGATGGCTTTGAACTTGAACTTGAATTCAAATGTCTTACGCCACTTTTAGGGTTTGAATCTCCCAAAATGAGAGGCCCTGTGTTCATAGCCACACAACTTCCCTGTGTGCCTTTCAGAATTACCTGGGAGTTTGAAAAAGTATGGTGCTATGTCACATCAGTGTAGCAGCTCTGGGGAGGAGCCACAGATATTAGAATGGGGCGGGAGACAGCAGTGAATGAATGGCCCAGTGACAGCTGGTGCCCACCTCCAATGCCTGACGCCGCTCAGGGTAGTGTCTCCCAGAACTCACAAATGCTCTCTTATCTCTAGGTAAAGAATCGAATCCCCATGCTTCATTTATCTTAATTCTGTTTCAGTCCCACCTGAAACAGAAACAAAGAAACGCTATATTTTTTTCATGAAAAAATATTATACTTTCAGAATTATTTCTGAGTTAATTTTGAATGGAATCCTCTTAAAAATCCAAATCCTTATGCCAGGCCTCCCGCACAGCCGCACAGTGTGGATGATGGATATGCATCACCATGTGGTTTGTTTCTTGAGAGAACATTCATCCGGGCTAGCCCCCATCACCATCCTCCTGTCTCTGCTTCCCTCTTTTTTTTAATTGTGACATAATATTTGTAAGTCTTTGTGGGGTGTAGTATTATAATCTTATCCATACATCCACACACACACATAGTGTAATAATTAGATCAGGGTGCTATGTGCCTCGGTCTCCTCAATCATTGATCATTTCTGATTTGGGAAATCATACAGTTCTGCTGGGAAAGGTTTCTAATCAGGCCAAAGCAGTGATTTCTAGGATTTTGATCTACAGGCAAGGAGGACTAAAATCTAGTAAAATCCAGGCTCACGAAACTTTCAAGGTACAGTTCCTTCATTCGTCCTGCAGTTGCTCATGGAGGCTCTACTGTGAGCTGGGTGCAGACAGGACAGCAGGAATCAGCAGCTGTGTTCTACGAAGACCTGACTCCTCTCAGCCCTGGCTGTGTTCTCCACTGCTCTGCACACGATCACAAAGGAAGGAGGATAAATATTTGCATGTCAATAATAGAGGAGCACAAGGTATCACTGGGACACAAGGGAAGATTGGTCTCAAGCTGGTTTGTATGGTTTCCTGTGGAGTTGGTTAAAGTTTCCTGGCAAGCTACTCTAGGATTCTTGAGTCTGAGGAGTAGCCCCATGGCTGCGGCCTGCATGGTAATCGGCTGGCCGGCAGGATTTCCTGCCGAGGGACCTTCCTCACCCCAAGTTTTCTCCAGAGTCTTCAGGATCTGTTTAAGATAGGAGAGCACATAACATGGTGTCACACTGACTGGAGACCTTGAAAAGCTGAGAAGCCAGCAGTGAGTAAAATCTGGCTGTGTTCTGTGCATGCATGCCCCTGCAGAGAGCAGGACATTCCCTCTCTTCCTCCGAATCCTCAGCACTGAAGTGCATGGTGGCTCTCCTTGACAAACACAAGTGGCCCCCGGGCGCCATCTGTCTGTCCTTCTTGTGGAAACTTGAATCCCAGCCAGACACCCAGGCACAGGGGATGCTAATTTTTCACACTGAAGGGACGCACAATCGGTCAGGAAGGAATTGAACAGGAAGAGGTGGTGTCCATGGACTTAGGTGTACCTGGGCATGCCACCAAGAGAGGCTGCCTCTTATCACGATGTCAGTTTATTTATCCAACAGGAAAATACCACCCTGCTCAGTGTTAGGTGCTAGTACAAGCTGACTGGGCGCTAGAATTGCCTGACTCTCAACCAGGCTCCAATATCAACAGAACTGGCTCATTATTTGCTTATTTTGTGTTAGGCATCTTTGTTTCTAATTGTCATTTCCATGGAATCAGCACATTGTGATCTGGACTTCTTTGGGAATGGAACGTGATCTTCTGTTTGAAACTGTTTACCTAATTTTGCCTTTCTCTAGGGCTCACTTTGTACCCTTCAGGGTAGGTCAAAGGTCATGTGTGGATCATGGCCTAGGAGCGAACAAACCTGCCTCTCCCATCCATTTGACCCCAACAATCACACAGTCTTGGCTGCTATCATTGTATTTGATTAGCTCACTCAAGTACTTACTTTATAGGTGTGAGAAATGTTTTGCAGAGAATAATGTATTGATGAATAAAACCTAATTTTTTAAAAAAACTTTTATTTTTTAACCTGGAAACTAGAATAATGGAAATAAATTTCTATATTGGAACTCTCCTGGAGTCGGTGAAAGTGTTAGAAAGCAAAGACTTGTATAAATGGATTGGAATTTTGGTGTGGATCTTAATCCAAAAATAATTAATACCCTTATGGTATCATAAGCAGTTTAAACAATTGAAAGTATGTAATGCAGCAAATCGCATTTCCTTGTCATCCTTGAAAGCTCCTGCTAGCCAGGGGGAATTCACCAACATTACCAAGCTGAGCTTGCAAAAGAGGCATTTTTATCATAAATATTTCTCCTGCCTTTTCCTTGATACAAAATTAATAGTTCGTGAATAAAAAACAATGCTTTACAGTAAGGAATTATTTTTGCTTTCAAATATTTTCATTTATTCCTGGATGAGAAAGCTGATAAAAATTCTAGCTTTAGCTTCTCTGAAAGCTTAAACAGCATCATTTTAATGACCATGTGTCTAACTAGATACAGGAAATGGTCAAGAGCAAAGAACAGCTTGCTGACTTTGTGTGGTTGGGAAGACAGGTTGTGGCTAGTCAGCCTCAATTGGGACAAGGCTGAAGGATAAGGTCTAAATGAAAGCTTGATGCTTTTTTCTCATTAAAATAGGAAAACAAAAATTCAGTATATACAACCACACACATCTCATTGTCTAACAAGCAATCGCTCAATCGCTCAATATATTCAAAATGACAGAGGTTGGGTGAAGAATAATGCATATATCTGGGGAAGGGGTCTGTGTGTGTGTGTGTGTGTGTGTGTGTGTGTGTGTGTGAATATGTATATGTGTCTGTGAATTTGGGCACATAAATGTGAGAGCTTGGGATAAACATGCTGAAATGAAGATTCCTCAGACCTAGAGATTTATTAATATCTGCCATAATTCAAAATTATGTATGATTTTCTTCTCTTTTCATATCAAAAATTAGAAAGTCACATTTTAGAGATGCTCCTTTTCAGAGGAAAATAGACGCTGATTGAATTTCTGATTCTAATTCTGGTCAGGACAACCGGCTCAATTTAATTAAATATAACATTTAATTTTATTGGATTTCCAGTGAGTGGAAGCATTTGAAGTCAAATGGATTGTTATTATAGATTTTTTTTGAATAATAGAGTTGGCTAGTTTTTAAATTTTTCTGCTATTAAGTATGAACATATTTTTTTTTTAAAGAATTTGCAATTGTCTGGGCAAAAGCAACCTTCCCTTAAGTGTCTCAAGGGACCATGTGTGTATCCATTGTTTATTTCAAGCAATTCTGAAAACATCCCTAATGTGCTGATCCAATCTATAGCTTTTGAATTTATTGCTCTTAGGGCATTTGTTTATAAAAGCCATTTCTTTTCTTTCTTCTGATGTCTAATTCTGCAGAAAGGGCTCCATCCTATAGTGTTAAGCTTTTCCCTTTATTCTGCCATAAATGGATACCATTGGCCTTCTCTTTTCTTATTTACCTATCTGGTCTCATATGCTTTTCTTTCTACTGTAAGCTCTTTGTCCTTCTTTCTCCTCTGCTTCTGTCTGCCTCACCTCCTTCTCCTTTATTCTGTTACTAACACTATTTGTGCTTTTCAGCTCAAATGAAACTATAGCAAAAATGGACAAACTTTTGTCTATCTCATCTGTCTATCTACCTATCTATTTATCATGCACACATGCATGCATCCATCCATTGTCTACTGAGTAAATTGTGATGTATTATATTTGGCATGGTTGGCACTGATCTTAATGAGCTGATCCTTATTTTTATTTTAAGCATTACCCTTGTCAAACCCTTATTTCCATGAGGCTCTTACAGGTGGTGAGAGCCCACAGATCAGGGGTATGACTGGTAGTCTAAGGCTCATCAGAATATCCCAACTGTGACTGTTTCTCCATTAACTGATGAATGACTCAGGTAGTACTGAAAGGAGTTTGGGAAAAGGACAGTTAGAAGATAATAAGATTCAGGCGTCAGGATACCATCACATGCAGGCTGGGTTTGGGTGAAGACAGCCCTAGCCAATCCTACTTTTTCCTCAGATTGCTAAAGGCCAGCAGAGAAGACGAATGTCCTTCCAAGGTTATTTATTGAACCCCTGCTGTATGCTGGTGATAGCTGGTTAGTTTTTGGGTAATAACAACAGCCTGAAAGAGGTTTGCATGAGACTGAATACCCCAAGTGGAGGCATGATGGCTCAGGTAATCTAATTAATACTGAACTAAGAGTAATGCAATTTATAACAGTCATAATAATAATAACAATAATGGCTCTCACCATGTATCAGAACCCTATGTAAAGACATTCTGCTTCATTTAGATTTCATTGTAGGGCAGCAATCCAAATGACCCAGATCTTTCTAGATGGGACAATTCTGTCATTTTGTTCAGTGAGAGGCAAATCTGTCCAGCAAACAGATGAGACTGTCTCTTTGTGTGTGACTGAAAGTACCCTCAGAACCCTACATTAGAATTAAGCTTCTTCCTCTATAACTAGCTATTGTTTACCACCACTTTTATTTAGGCTCCTCTGGTAAGACATGAGACAAGTCTTGATGCCCCAAACTCCATGATCTGACCTGGAACATTAGGGCACTGGTGGTTACCATTATTTGTTCATGGGATTATTTTGTAGACCAAAGAATCTGATGGAAATGAAAGCATCTTGTAAATATTCAACTGTTATGAAAATATAACTGAGATAGTTATCGAGTCATTTGTGTGTATTGTTATCATGAAGGATCCTGTGAATTTGAAATTTATAAGGGGAGTATTCCAAAGAAATTTCTCTATGCCTTTTCCATTCAATCTTAAACATTTCAGAGGGTCAGTGTATTTGAGGAACTGCAAGACACTACTGATAAATAATAAAGTTTAATACAATTATGATGAGATTAACTTTTTGTAGAAATCATCTTAAAATAGAATATATTTAGGTTAATTTTCTTTTGGTGCCATTCATGGGGCTTAAACTCAGGGCCTAGGTTCTGTCCCTAAGCATTTTTGCTCAAGGCTAGCACTCTACCACTTGAGTCACAGCTCCATTTCTGTTTTTATCTTTTGGTAGTTAATTGGAGATGATAGTCTCCTGGCCTTTCCTACTTGGGCTAGTTTTGAACTGCAGTCCTTTGATTTCAACATTCTGATTAGCTAGGATCATGGGCATAAGCCATTGGTGCTTGACAGGTTAATATTTTTCAATAGGATTAAAGATCAAGGATCTAAGGAACATTTGTCTGCGATAAAGTCATGGTAGTAATACTAACAGAAGTAATGGTAGACATCATTTACTTTGAGCTTAATCATTGTTAGACATTATAATGTACAGTTTTTCTATATCGTATCTCTTTCCTCACCACAAATACTAATGGTTACCACAGTCACATTGAAACAAGGATAAAGTGAGGTTTTGAGAGGTTAAACAACTTGCCTAAAATCCTGCTCCTAATAACAATTGTGATTTCAAACCCAGGCAATCCATGTCTCAAAGATGGATGGGCTAGAGAGGAGGAAGAACTCAGGAATAGATGTAAGAGTGTGGGATGGGGAGAGTGTAGAGGTGTCCTACAAAAGACTGCCTGGAGAGATGAGATTGACCAGGGGAACCTTAAGCCTGGATGTGGACTTGGTGGAACTAGAGCATCTATAGGCATCTATCAGTTGTCACGGAGCAGAACAACTCCTAGGGCCTGCCTAGACCTGTCAATCACCCCCTCAGCCAAGACATCAGCCAATCACCACCTCAGTCCAGACAGCTGCCAATCACCACCTCAGCCCAGACAGCAGCCAATCACCCACCACCTCAGCCCAGACAGCAGCCAATCACCACCTCAGCCCAGACAGCAGCCAATCACCCACCACCTCAGCCCAGACATCAGCCAATCACTACCTCAGCCAAGACACCAGCCAATCACCCCCTCAGCCAAGAAATCAGCCAATTATCACTTCAGCAATCCACCTCTTGCAATGGTGATGTGACTTCTGACACTGTGTTCTCCAAACGAAATATAGCAGTTTGGTATCCCATGTAAATGTGTGTCCACTGAGTAAGCATGCTGATCCCTGGAACTTAGGACCTGAGCATACTTGAACAAAGTATATATGTAAAGATATATGTAAAGGCCAAAATGATAGAATGGGACAACTGCTTGTGCTCCCTCACATTTGAACATCCTGAAGGAAGCATTGTGTTGAATTGAAGCCCCTTTCGGCAACTACTTAAACATATTAAACTAAAACAAAGCACTAATAGAATGTATTTCAAATGTTCTCACCAAAAAATTAAGTATTTGAGAGGATGCATGTTAATTGGCTTGCTTTAATTATTCCACATTGAATTCCCAAGTTACAACATGGCTTTTCACCATCCCCAAACATATACACATAAATTTTGCTAATTTAGAGGTATAAAATAAAAATTGAAAGAGGAAGTGTGGTTTGACTGTGATGTCAGACACACCCAGTGCCAAACAAGAAGTTAGAATTCAAGGTCATTCCTGTCATATTCTTTCACCCCCTGACTGAGTTTCAGAGACAGACTGGAGTCTCTCAGGATCCTAGTGTCCTCTTCTGTAAAGTAAGAATAAGTACATGTAGTAAACACAGAAAACTGAGTATTCATCGTCTGTCTGATACACAGCAGCCCACACACAGCTGTACAAATCATTAGTGGAGGACATGGTTAAAGTAATCTGAATAATTATTCTCAAAGTGTTCTGTCAGAAAGTAACAAAAAATAGATAAAAGCACAAGAATTGCTCTGCAATAGGTCCCACCCCATTTCCATTTTTCATTGTTTTTCTTTTGAGATACTCATCTGAAGCTTCTCGTCTCTCCCCTCCTCCCCTCCCCCCATCACTTACTTTGCAAAATCTCTAGCCATTTGGGCTCAATCTATTAAACATCTTAAATACAATTAGATTCAAGTGCTTATCTCTCTTCTTAATAATTTAATTCTTTCCAACATCCAGTCTCTCTCCTGCTAGGAGGGGTAGTGGGTCTGGAGGAACTCTGTAGGCTTTGACCTTCGTGGACCTTGATGGTTGTTTGTGGGGCTGGGACGGGTGGGGGATGTGAATGCTCTATGAATGGAGTTGGATTCTGAGTAGGATACTCCAGGTCTCTGGTACCCTGTGACCTTGGGTATCACACTGCATGGCCCTACAGCCAATCATAGTGTCAGAAACACTATGTGCATTTGCTGACAATGTCATAGATACTCACAAAGTGTGTTAATCTTCACAGTTTCAAATTTTGCAACACCAAAAACAGCTAACTGGAGATCAGAGAGGTCAAGCCATTATACAAAGCCTCGCCCGGCACACACTGGATTCCTGCACCACTTTTTAGCTGAGCTCAGAGCATTTTCTCTTTCCATTTCACCGTCTCTCCACCTGGTCAATGTCTCTGGGCCTCAGTTTCTCTCTTTTGGCAGATGTAACATACAGCCTACCTACTTCCTTAAGGTGCTAAAGTCATTAAGGAAGAAAACATAGTCAAATGCTTTGTAGTATGAACAAGCCTAGGCAAAGGTAGTATGCTTTTATTCTCTAGTGGGATTATTCAAATAAAATATGAGTACCTTGATGTAGATTAATGAAAGCCATGCTGACTGTGGGCCTGCTTTATGAATAAAGTCAAACTGATTTGGGTGAGGAAATGGAAATAATGGAGAATGAAAGTAATATTTACTTGATGTATATACCAAGTACATACTATAGCAAATACAAACACAGTATTAAGTCTAATTATTTGTATAGGCCTTAGGTGACACTATTGTCCTATTCTAAGGAGGCAGGAATTAAGGATAGGAGAGAAGAGGCGGTTCTGTCCAAGTGGCAGAATTGGGATCCTGACCCTCTCAGGCAAGGATCAACTCCCATAGTCTTTCCAAGAGTGCACCTGACTTAGGACCAAGTGAGCTAGACATTAGAGTCCCCTGATGTTGAGGCCAGAGCTGTCCAGATGGCACAGAAAGCTTTAGCCTTTGTTTTCAGAGTGGCCTTGTTCCTGGAGTCATCTGAGAGGACTCCCTGGGGGGAAGAATCAGAAGCTCTGCCATTCATGCAGATGTCTGGGGCCATTAGATCACCCCGAGAGTGGATTCAAGGGTGAATTCTGTGGAACTGCCAACAGGGTTCACCGTCCATACCAGCCAGTCCCAGGCAAAAGGCAATTTCGTTTTGAATTTTGTTAGTGAATCCCCTAGGGTTTGAAAAACCTGGATGGTGCTCCTTCAGCCACTCAACCTCTGCATGGGTGAACCATGGCAAGGGACACCTCATCTTCAAGGGTAGGTGCAAGGATTAAGTGAGTTAATGCACCAGGCTGGCTGGCAAGAGCCAACATTAAATCAATGCAACTTGCCCTTCCTGCTTCTCTAGGGCATATTTTATCTGAGGCTCGTCAGAGGATTTCTGAAGCTTTGCCATTTCTCTGGCAGGCCTTGGCATTCTTTATCCCGTGGTTTGTCTCCTGAGAATCTGAAGAGTCACTACCATTGGAGGCACTGGGCCACCGTGCAGACAAAGATTGAAAAATCAAAGGGCATTTGTAAAAAATAAAATGAAATCAAGTGGACATCAGCAATATGCAATCCCATCAGCATTGTTCGAAATTAAATGGTCTGGGCTTTGATGGCACTTTTCTCTTTTCTCTCTCACTGCAGCTTATTTGTTTGTTCTAACCTAGAGGAAAAACCTGGAAGAGAGAGCTCCTGGCACAGTTCAAGGGTAAGTGTTTGATCCTGGCTTTCATCTCGCTCTTGAGCTCCTCAACCACAGGAGCTGGGGCAGAATGCCTGCATGGCTCCAAAGCCTACATCTTCTTTGTTAAACTCGAGAGAAAATCGTACTGATTTGGAAACTAGCAAAGCTAAACTTCCACCGAGGCTCTAGAAGTTAACTTCTTTGAATGACCCATTTTGAATTGAGGCTGCCTTGCGAGGAGCCTGTCCTAGTGCTCAGAGTCGGTCTCTTGACTTTAGTAGGGGGTCCAAGATTAGGTTGAACACATTTAACCTGCTCATTCTTTCTGGCTAGCCATCTTGATTCCTTTTCCCAGTAGGAAAGGAATGAAGGAATCCTTAAAAAACGGGGCTAAGGCAACCAGCTTTTTTTTCCTTCAGTCGATGAGCTACAAGGCCCCTCATTTCTTTATAGGAAGGTTGTTTCCGCTTGATGTGGAGCTCTTTCCTAATGATCACTTATAACCACGAGATGCTGCACAGTTAGTTTACCTGGCCAGCTGGAGACGTGTCAGGAGCTCAGGGTGGAAAAGTCCTGGGAGAGGGCCTGGTGGCGACATCAGGGAGAAGTCAAGATGCCGGAGGCCTGGAAGGCAAGGTGAGGGGGACTGAACTGGTCCAGAGTCTGGCATGCCCTTCTGCAGAGGCCGGCGCAGATGGCCTTTTAGTTCTGGTTTCCTGTGAGCTGTGGCCACAGACCTGGGGAGGAACGGCTGTGGCAGGCTGAACTTCCTCTTCTTGAGATGTAGTGTGGCTAAAGTAAGGTGTTGGAGACTTTGTCTTCAACCCAAAGGGGATTCTTAATGTCACACAAGGTCCTTACCCTTACTTATCCTTGGCAACTCCCCAGAATACCTTAAAACAGACCACCAAGCAAGTGTGAAAGGTAGGCTTTCTTCATCTTACTTCTCCTGTGCATACTGGACATTTCGTTATCTTGTGACTGGATGTTGTAATGACATCCCAAGCCATCCAGGAAACATGGAGAAACACCCTCAGGGATGGCAGTGAGAAATGGCCACTACTTCTTCTTGCTATGTTCGTTATTAGCTATGGGATGCTGGGCAAAAGGCTATTTATTTCTCAACTCATTCCCATATCTACGATGGCAGAATTTTAGAATTTTAGAATTAGTATAAGAAATGAACAAAACAACATCGATAAATTTGTGGACTCCCTACAAGGTACTCAATATAATTTAATTTCCTTCTGACTTAAGTTTGATCCACACAGGGGTCTTGTTAAGAACCTATTGTTCTTCATCTTGATACTTCACTTTTTTTTTATTGTGAAAATACTGTACAGAGGAGTTACAATTACATGGGCAAGATAATGAGTACATTTCTTATCAAGCATTGTAGTCACCTCTCTGTTTCCACTTCCCATCCCTTCCCATCCTCCCCCGCCCTCCCACCCAATCCTCCTCCCCCCTTCTCCCCCCCCCCGCAACCAAAGTTGTAAAGTTCATTTTCAACAAAGTTGTAAAGTTCATTTTCAACATAACGACTTGTACATCTCGTTGTTGCAATGGGTCCACCAGTATCCCTATTTAAACGCTTTGTTTTTTCCCCCTGCCCCTCCACAAATTATACAAACATCAAATACAGTGAAAGCAGGGGTTATACCGTGGGGAAGGGACAGACAACGCAACAAAGAAATCATCTTATAAATATGTTAGAAACAATCACATGAAAGAAAAAACATTTGAATACATATCTTAGGGTTCATTTCCCTAACATCAACTTATCTGACCTTTTCTGCTTGTCTCAGTCATATACTAGTTACTACAAATAGGGAAACCATGGGACCTATGTTTCTTTGGGCCTGGCTTACTTCACTTAATATAATTTTTTCCAAGTCTTTCCATTTCCTAACAAATGGGGCAACGTCACTTCTATATATGTGGATGTTACTGGTGTTGAATTCCCCAACAGTAGCCCATCTTTATTTGAAGTAAATTCAAAGAAAATTTATATGTTCTTGGGCAAATACTAAAGTTTTGACTTACAAGGGAAACATGGAATTAAGTGCTCACGGCCTGGGGCCAGGACCTTGCTAAGCAACTTGCAAGCCTTATCTTACTTAATCTTCTAATAACCATGTAAGGAAGATACTTGAAATGATATTTGTGTAACAGTGAAAGATACTGTCCAAGGAGATGGAAGCAATTTATTCATTTTGTCTATTAGTGTTTGTTGTATTTGGGACTTAAAGCAACCGAAAACATCCAGTTTTTTTCAGCTCACTCTTTTTTTTTTTTTTTTTGTCGGTCGTGGGGCTTGAACTCTGGGCCTGGGCGCTGTCCTTCAGCTCTTCTGCTCAAGGCGAGCGCTCTACCACTTGATACAGCGCCACTTCCGGTTTTCTGGTGGTTTATTGGAAATAGGAGTCTCACGGTCTCTCCTGCCCGGGCTGGCTTTGAACCGCGCTCCTCAGATCTCAGCCTCCTGAGTAGCTAGGATTACAGGCGTGAGCCACCAGCGCCCGGCTTCAGCTCACTCTTATGTGGGTCACTGGGTCAGTTATTTGGGTCTAGATGCTTACTATTCAAAAAAATTATTATCTCTAAGTACAAAGGAGTTGCCACTTAACAAAGCAGCTCTTGAACACAATGTATCTTGATCAATGAATGCCAACATTCTCACCCATCCCTCCCTCCCCACCCTTTCCTTCACGCTTCTTCATTTTGTAGGCTATACATTGGATTCCTGCTTACATTTTCCCTTTCTCCTTCCCTTCATTTGGCTCTTCCTTTCTCTTTGACCTCCCACTCCACCATTTTAGGGTACAAAGCACCACATGGGGTATAGAAACAGAACAGACGTTTCTTGTTTCAGGCTCTGGAGCAGCCAGAGGGCCAAGGGCCAGGTGTCAGGCAAGGTTGGTTTCCTTTGGATGCTGTGGTGAGAAGCTGAACTTCAGCCTCTTGTAAGCTTGCAGTTGCTGTCTTTGTTTCTACACAGCATTCTCTCTGTGTGTACGTGTCCCCTTCATGAAAGGACACCAGACCCATTGGGTTAGGGTCTACTCTATGGCCTCTCTGCCTCAGCAGGTTTCACTTTCACCCATGTATACAGCATTTTGATCCTGTTTACCCTCATTAGGACCCATACCCCAGAGAGCCATGTTTTACATCTTGTCATTATTTTATTTTATTTCATGTTTGTTGGTTGTGGGGCTTGAACTCAGGGCCTGGGTGCTGTCCCTGAGCTCTTTGGCTAAAGGCTAGTTCTCTACCACTGTGTGCCACAGTGCCACTTCCAGTTTTTGAGTGGTTAAATATAGATTAAAGTCTTACAGACTTTCCTGTCCGGGGTGGCTTCAAACTGAGATCCTCAGATCTCAGCCTCCTGAGTAGTTAGGATTATATTAGCCACTGGTGTCAGGCTGTCATTTATTTTTTAAATTATATGTTAATACATTTTAAAAAGGGGTTCTGTCATGGTATTTTATACTTTAGTGAGATTGACTCTCTTCAATTACTTTCTGTTTCATTCTTTCCCTACCTCTTATTACTGGGCAATTTTTAGTGGGTTTTGCTATGACATCTTTGTATACATTCACAGTGTATTGTTCACATAAAATTTTCATTTTCTCTTCCCTTTGCCCCTAGTCATCTAAAACAGAAACAGTTCCACAGTTGCCAACATGTAATGGGATAAATAGGAATTTGCTAGACCAACAGAGAAGAATAGAGAGGGAAAGAGAAAAGGTAGTAATAGGATGAAAGAAAGGAAAAAATAAAGAAGGAAGCAGGATAGAATGGAGGAGGGAAGATGCTTATGCAGAAAGGCATCACAAGAGAGAACGTTCAAGGCCCAGGAGATTCTATGTCTGAATGCAAAAGGAGTAGACAGGACTTGCCACAGAAACGGCTAGAGTCAGACTACACACTCCCAGAGCCAAGGCCAGACACCCACACGTTCCGGCCTATGTTTTCTCTTCTTGCAAGGCTGCCCTACATTGCACTGGTGGATGGAATCCCACGTTCATCTTCTGTTTAGCTGCTTCGTGAGTTCTTGCCTCTTACCCCCTACTTCCCATTCCTGGCCTTCACGATCTGTGGGTCCGTACTCTTGAGTCACAGTATGGCTTAAGAGGACAATCCAGGAGTGTCTGGACTTTGACAAACTGGTGGCGATTCTCTAGTGCTATTGCTCAGAGGATGTGTGGCTTTGGGCGAGGAACTGAATCATTCCCATCCTTGGAAGCGTGGCTGCGATGATCACATGAGTTACCTCCCACAAGTGTCTAGCTCTGTGCTTGGCACCTCACCTCCTTTGGTTTTCCCCGTCTCTCTCCAGTACCGCGAAAACATGCTATGGGGTTAGCAGCCATATGAACCAATGGATTAATGCACCGCATCTGTGGGTAGAGGACCTGCAATGCATACAGAGCAGCACGTGGGTCTGAAGGGGATATTTTGGGTCCACTCTCCATTTATTGAGTTTTTTTTCTCTTCTTCCTGGATATTTCTTTCAAAAGTATGAAGCTCCTGAGCAGGTCATAACTCAAAAAATTACAGAGTAAGAAAACAAGTAAGTAAACAAACCCCAAATAAAATGCAAAGGAAAAACCAAGCATGATGTTGAGGACCAAATTGTACACACAGAGAGAGTCAGGTTTCCAGGAATGACCAGCAAGAAAATGGCAGGGAGGATGAAGTATCAGATGGAGTAGCTCCACTCATGAAAGGAATTCAGACAGGTTTATCAAACCAATTCTCTCATTCTTAGTCTCTAAAAATGGGGTGTGATACTAAGAGCTTCCTAGCATTGTTAATGCATGAAATTAAAAAAAAGTTACCTTGCAAATACAGGAGAGAGACATATGTTAGCAAGCTGGAACTCATTTCAACAGGAGGTCTTTACAGTTTTTCAACTTTATGGCACATGAGGAGGGGACTGATATTTTCATTTGTACTTTAAAAATACTTTTTATGTTTAACCTTTTAATTTTGAAATGTTATAGACTCATAAGAATTTTTTTTAAAAAATGGTTTCCACTAGTACCTCTTCTCCCAAATCCTACCCCTAGACGCTGAATTCATTTTAACAACCATTCTGAGCACAAGCAAATTTGATTCTTCATTCACTCCCTCTTCTTAAAGTAAGGAGTGAGGGAATGTGTTGGGGAGGAGCGAGGGAGAAAATGGCAGTACCTCAGCTAACCTTTCGCTTTCCTGCTGATTTTGCTCTTGGTTTCCTTTGCAATTTTTTTTTGTCTTTCCCAACAAGACAAATTTAGGTGTTAAAAGAGAAGGCTGGTTCTGGGTAAACAGCCTGACACCCTGCGGCATTCTGTTTTCCTGCTTTCAGCGGGTAGTGACTGCTATGCTCAGCCTCATACCTGACAACTGGTCTCAGGCCAATGTCAAGAGCTGAAGCTGAGCCCTGAAACCTAAACATCCACATATCCCCAAACACAAAAGAGACAGTTTCACCACCATCAGTGACGGATGCGTTTTATGGTTCATAAATCCCCACCTGACAGTACTGTCTGTCTTCTGCAAGAGATCAACAACTGTATATTTTTAAGAATTATTATTATTTTTTATAGCGGAAGTCTTGTGTGAAAACCTGGGTTAATTAGCAGCAGCATTTCTGATTCATTAGAGCTGGGCAACTGTTTATTATAGGTACCTCAAGCAGTTGGCCTCTGGATCACACTAATTGTCATTCCCTCCTTGTTTCCTGTCCTGTCACACCGTGAGTCCTCTCCCCGCAATTAGCTGTGCCCTCTCTCCCACACCATGTGGCCCCTTTCAAAGTGAGATGTCTGTGTGAGCTGGAGTGGTGACCTCTTGTGGATACAAGACATGTTCAACTTTTGCTCGCCTGGTGACACCAGATGGAAAGTCTTTATGAATGCTATGAAAGAACTTCTTGGCACGGAGCTCAACATTATAAACACAAATAAGCTCAAAATTATGTTTCTGTTTTTCTGGGGACACTGTAGTGGTTTGGGTGATCCATGGATCTTCTGGTATCCTCCAGCTCTGGGCCACCCATCCAGACCAGGCCCCATCCAGGAAAGAACTCCACATGGTATGTCCAGAACTCCGTGGGGAGCTCACAGTGGAAGGGCCAGTCTGAGGCCCACAGGGTTTCTGATCTTTGTATTTTCCTAATCCTGTTTTATTGCATCGTCATCTTAAGGTTTTTGAACAAGTCAAGGTGCTGAGTGCATGTACCGATTGCTCTTCCTTTCAATCTTTGCCTGGGATTTCTTGGATGTCCCTCTTTCCTTCTTCAAACAATAGCTTGGTTGCCAATGCAACAGTCTCTGTGAACTACACATTCATTGTTGAATTCATTCTGCTCTTTCCCAGAAAGGCTTCACGGGGCTAATCCTAGGACTTTTCAGTAAATGCAATAATTGTTCTAGACATTCTACATAAATGTATAATTTATTCACAACTATTGTTGTGGTTGTATCTTATAAACAGCAGGATCAGCGTTGCTGACTTCCTGCAACACTGGTGATGGATTCATTCGTCACCTTATCCTACCTCTGTCCCTATGTGCTCTGCAGAGCACGGGTGTTCCTGTCCTACTGTGGTTGTGGGAGCAAGTGGTGGCAGAGGCGACTTCCTGAACCAGGAAATGCCAGGGATGCAGGAATGCAGAATAGATGCAGTGTGGCAAAGTGAAGGCATAACAAGGGCGAAAATGATACTAAGGGGCAGCAGGATTATAAGGGACAGAATGTTTGAGGGATATGGGGTGAGACTTTAGGTAAGGTGGTTTGAGTTTGAACCTCTGCCGAGTGGGTGTTGGAACTCAAATCTGAATGAAAAGACCCTGCCAGGGATTACTCTGGAGGAGAGAGATTTCCAAAGGAAAGGCTGGGTTTATGGGTATGCACGCTTTCAATGATAAACCCCAGAAGGAGGCTGTGGTTAACTTTCTTTTTGGAATCCATTATAATACCAAGGACTCACATGGCATTACTCATGTGCTGCAATAGCTGAATTGCTGTTGTTCTACTACTTTAGCCATGCCTGCCATCCAGCTTTTTGGCTGGTTAAGAAGAGAGTCTCAGGGACTTTTCTGCCTGGACTGGTTTCATGCCAGGATCATTGGATCCCAGCATCTCCAGTAGCTAGAATTACAGGCAGGACCTATTGATACTTGGCTTAAATTTCACATTTTTAGTGGAGAAAATAGAGTCTTAACAAGATGGAGTGGCTTACCAACATGGTGATCTGAGGAGAAACTAAGACAGAGCCCAAGTTTTAGCATCCAGAGCAAATGCTCTTCTTCTAGCTCAGGATCGTTCTGTCTCCTCATTTTGCATTGTAATAGTTGCCGTCATAATCCATTTTTTTTTCTTGGGCAGAGCCTTGTTTAGAAAAATCTGTCTGGGTATGTGACATCATCCACAAGGGGAAAAATCTGCTGTAGATTGTTTGCCAAACACTTTTCCCTGAGGTTATAAAACACTGGAGTATTCTTAAACTCTGCAGGCAAATCACTGCTTTTCATGCAGGGACCAAATTGTTGGCAAGGTTGCTAAATTGGTAGGCCAGAGGGCCCCAAGCCTTCGGTCCTCACAGAGGCTGAATCTAGGTCTTGAAGTAAGAATCAGATGAAGAAAAAGGAAACAGTATGGAGCAATCACGAGGAAACCCTTCCTAGGGTGTACATTAGCTTGTATGAAGAGCAGGCTGTGGGTGGGACCAAGGACTCAGAATAGGAGAGGAAGGAAGCCACAATGAACACCACTGGGGAGTTAGGCCTGTGCTTGTATGTAGGCATAGTCTTTAACTTCACTTTTACATTTCTCTCCCCTTCCCTACCCTCCCCACCCCTCCCCACTCCTCCCCTTCCCCTCCCTTTCCTCTCCTTCCCTTCCATTTTTCCTCTCCTCCCCTCCCCTTCCTCTCCTCCCTCCCCTCTTTTTCCTTCCCCTCCCCTTTTCCTCTCCTCCCCTCTCCTTCCCTCTCCTCTCTTCTCTTCTCCTCTCCTCTCCTCTCCTCTGTTCTTTTATCTCTCACTTTTTAAAACAATGCCTTTTGGATTTTTTAGGAAGAATAAGGAATCCAAGGCAGCAGGAAGAGTAAGAAAAGGTGTATGGAAAGGATCTTAACCATTTGCAACCTCTTTCTTGTACTTTGTTTCCTCCTATTTGCATTTCAGTCTGTGATGCATCTAGCATTCCATATAATGACTCAAAGGCATTCACTTGAAAATCTTGTGTGAATCCAGCAGTTGGTGAAGCACAGAGCAAGGTCAAGCTCTTATCTCAACTTTCAGATCGCTTGCCTTGGTCAGTGGTATTTTTTTTTTTCCCCACAGAGATTCAGCACAGTGAAGCCCAAGGGCTGAGTTTCCAGTCAGCAGTTGGTGACCCAGGTCCTCTGTGGGGGAAGGTGTGGTTCTGTGGCAGCTTTGTGCAGCTGCTTTCTAAGGGAACATTCTGCACTTTGAGGTTTTGTATGAGACGGAAGGTCTGTGGTTCTTAGGTAGGGATCAAATCTACAATCAAAACCCCACAGACAGTTCATAGTATATAGCAGAGGACTAGGGGCCTAAGAAGAAGTTTCAAAGAGGTAAAATATGGAGGAAAGAATTCAAAGACACTTTAAGGACTGCTCAGGGTGTGTTCTTAAAATGAGCGCTCTCTGAGTGTGGGGTTTTATGTCTCCTAAAATCAGCCACATAGAAGATCTCCAGGTACACAGCTCATGCTCAGTGAATATTAACACAAGAATGAGTGACTAGCCTTGTGGCTAGGGGTTTCTCTGTCTGTTTGAGTCATCTGTTTCCATGCCTGCATCAGCCCTTCAACAACTTTGTAAATTAGACCATGGAAAAGGGAAGAGGTTTAATAGCTTCCTAAATAACTTGAATAATAAGCCCTCCTATAATTTGAATAACAAGCCTCCCTATGTTTGCTGATAGGCTTCAGGCGAATGTATAAAGTCTGTACTAAGCAAATACCTAATATGGACTGAGTCAATAGTCTAGTCAGTGAACCAGTGGGCAGATTTTCATTGAAGGGCTTTATAGGGATGGAGCACAGAGTTTCTGCTGGGAAGGAGCACTGCTTCTGTAGCACTAGGGAAGCAGTTGTGCCTGCAAGACTGCTGTTTTACTTGGCTGTCCTTGAGTCTAGCACATTCTAACAATGGGTGTGAAAGGGATGTGAATGTGTAAAAGCAATGTGATAATGATCTTGATGGTGTTGATGGGCGGAAAGATTCAGGAACAAAAGTTAGGTATAATTAAAGACTAGATTTTTCTCTGGGATGTTTTGGCTTTGGAGCCTGCCATGAGTTGAATTGTGTCTTCCAAGGGGAGACCCTGGTTTGTCACAAGGTGACTTTCTTCCTGAGGGGGAGCAAAGCGTCTTACTTAACAAAATTAAGATGAGGTGACTAAAGCAACCTCTAGTCACATGACTTATAAGAACAGACAGACACCAAGTGATGGTACAGCACCACACAGGGAGGAGGGGGGCCGTGTGCAGAAGGGAACAGAGAATGGAGTCCCACCTCCACAAAGCAAAGTGGAAAGAGGAAGAGGGATCCTCTCCTATAGACTCTGGAGGGAGCTTTGGCCCTGTCCACATCTTGATTTCAGATGCCCAGCTACCAGAATCCTGAAGGACTACATTTCTCTTGTTGAAAGCCACCCAGCCTGTGATCCTTGTTCCAGGAGTCCAGCAATGGAGATCACACACACACACACACACACACACACACACACACACACACACACACACACGGCTGTCACTGTGGAACCTCGTTGTTTTGAACACTCTTGTAGAAAAATTGTCATACTGAAAGCCACACTATGTTTCATCCTCACTGAAACAGCTTTTAAAATACTCATCGTAGGTTTCTCAGGGACGTAAATAGGACAGATCATAACCATGTGTTGTAGAGTGGGAAGAACTTGGTTGAAAATGTCTTGCAGCTCCGCCGGCCAGAGATCCTAGGAATAGCAGCTGTCATTTTTTTTTTTTTTAAATAGCAGTTGAGATCGTGCAGCCAAACACTCAAGGCTTTCCCACCGGATGTCCCTGTTTTCAGGACACGGCGTACAGTTTCCTTGGTCTTTCTGAGTACTTTTAGTAGCGGTGAGGTGGGGGAGCAATCTCAAGGCCCTGTCTAGGTGGCCCTGGTCCTATGATTGCGAGGTTCCTAGAAGTATGAATGCCAATGGAGTCAGAACAGTCATGTGTGTCTTTGACAGATTCCTACAGCTCGTTGTCTCATGCCTAATGTATATCTGATGACTTGAAGGGCAGTACGGGCCTTCAGCTTCTTATCAAAGTCTGTAGATTGCACCTCAGCCAGAAAACAAGGAATTAGAACCCTTACACCGACGGAACCTTTGTCCAGCCCCAGTTATGGCGACAGGCTGTCCTGTGGGATTTAGACAGCTTGCCAGTTCTCAGAGTCAGAGATATGCCCATCTATGAAGAAGGAGCTTTTGTTCATGAGAGTTTGGGCCACAGAACCAGACAGTGGGCTGAGTGTGAATGGATTCATACTTGGCTCAGGCTAAGCCCTTTCTAGCTTACATTCAGTTGCTTGCTTTGTGTCCTCTTCTCTATTCTAAGCTTGCTGTGGCCTTACAGGGACTATTAAGTATTATTCAGTCACACCTGCAGCAATTGTTTCCTTCCTTTCCCAGCCTGATTCTGATTCAAGCCAGGTTTCCAAGCAAGTGCTTCTCTAAAAAAAAAAACACAGGGGAACATGGGAAAAGGAAAAGGACTGGAGATCTAGCTGGGTTTCATAGACTACATCAGCCTAGAGAGTTCCAATTTCCTAGCTTTGTCTTTGAGAATACTATCTTTTCCTTACTCACAAGTAGCCTTTCTTAGCTAAGCAGAACTTATCTTCCTAGATTTCTTCAGTTTGATGTGTTCAAGTCATCTACCATCCTTCGTGACCCTAACATCAGCACTCTGGAAATACAGTCACGTCCTGCTAGATCCCCTATGAGCCCTAGCAACTCCCGGGGCCTTGTTGTTCTTTGTCCCTCTCCCTCTGCGTAGACTCAGCTTTGTCAGGTTGGTAGTCACCATCTAACTAAGCCTCATCAACTATCTTTGTGGTGTGATACTGGATCTGTGATTGCACCATGAGATGGCGGGAAGGAGCCATGACTTGGGTAGGCATGCTACAAAACATTCAGGCAGCTCAAAGCCATCTCCTTGTGTCGGGCCATTTGTGCTCATGGTAGCCTCCTTAGGATCTCATTTTCAATAGATTTGCCAGTCAAAATGTTTTAGAGTGATTTATGAGAAAACCAGTTTAGGATAATCCTTATGTGGGTTGACCCTAACACAGAACAAAGATTAGAATATCTGTTTCAGCTGTATTCTGAAGATCTGCTGGTGGTTCACTTTCACATTAAAGACTCAGAAGCAATATCTGATCAAGGGTAAATTGAGGAAGAAGCAACAAGTATGTGATCCACATTTAGCTTTCTGTATCCTTGGAATAACTAAAAAATATCTCTAGCTTTGAGTGGCAGGTTCATGTGTTAGTCTTCAACCTTTGCTATATCTCCTATCAGTGAATACGTAGAGACTCACATGATTGCAGAAGAAATCTGAAAGCAGCCTCCTTAAAGAGTCAGTAGAGCACCTGGTATTGTCAGGAATTTCCACAGTGTCTGCATTTGAACTTCACGGACATGGGCCCCATGTACGTGACCATATCCATGAACAGCTGCTGAGTCCTTAACATCCGGAGTGTGGTCCATTCACTTGTGGGGTCCAGAGAGACCTGTGCTTCAGCAGCAGGGGCTCATTCAGGAAATGTCACCCCATTGTCTTTCTTTGCAAGAGGAGATCTTGCAAGTATGAATGCACCGCAAGTGTGATTATGCTAATGGAAGACAGTGTCAGTTAGAAAGTGATTTCCATCCCATTTCCTGGATGGCATTTTTTCTGTCAGCTCAGGAGTCCAGCAAGGATGGATTATCCACTATATAATCAGGAAGGTCACTGTGTGTAGAGCGTGCATTGGTTAGAATTTTTTTTTGACTCCTGTCAGGCAAAGCCTCCTGAATGTACAAGATGTAGAAGCGTCAGGTAAGTCATACAGAATGTTTCAACACTAGCCTGGGCTTTTTATCTCATAGAAGCATTAGAGCAAAGTATTAAGGTGCTGTCAACTTGGGTCTAGTCAAGTGGACATTTGTTTTAAAATGTGTGGCTGTAATAACAGAATAAAAGAACTTCTTGGAACAGCCATGGCATTTCATAAAATCTGAAAACATTGCGGTATCATCATCTTCATGGCCTTGATCATCAGAATAGATCTAGGAGGCAGGCACTGGGTAGATGTCCACAGAAATATGAAGTATTTGGTGTCACTTATGTGACATTAACAGGACTCTGGGGGTAAAAGCGAAGAGAGGGGCTTTGGTTCATAATTAAGACCTTTATCAGAGTTAAACACCAGTGGAATGCTCACTCCAGATGTGGGTCGTGGGTCCTTCATCTCTGTGGATACGGCACTGTAAGGAAGTGCCACAGCGGTGATGTTCGTGGAATTGGTGGTGGAGTAGTAAGATGGTGGTTTGGCACCAGAATTCTAGGGTATCATGAGCATATTACACTAAAGACCTCTAGAAATGTGATTGAGTTTCTAGCAACCTATAGAAATGTGATTGAGTTTCTAGCAAACTTGGTGGGTAAACAAGGTCCTGCTTCCATTAAGTCTATGACCCCAGAACCAGGTATAATAGCTGGACCATTATTATACCTTCAGTAAATGTTACTTGGAAAGTGACTACATATAAAAAGGAATGGATGACTAATGGAAAAATAAAATGTGACAATACATATAAAGCAGATGCCACGTTCCAGAAAATCTGTGAAGCTAATTTTGTCCCTGGCATTCTTTGCTTTTTTCTTTTTTTTCATAATCAGATCCCCACCCATGCTTCCTGTCCGTTGATACAGCTTCCTCCCAAGGTTTTATAGCTCTCAGATAGTTCTACTCTCTAACCAAAATATTCAAGAGAACAGTAGGGGGTGCTGTTCTACTTAACGTGTGAAGGAATTCTCATGGATCCTTACTTTGTGGGTGAACTTGACTGGCCTTGAGGGTTAAGACATTCCTGGTGCTCCGGACTGAGCCCGCCGCAGTTGCGAAGCTCATGTAAATGGTGGACCTTAGCTAATTTGTTGAAGATTGGAATCGAAGAAAAAAGGTTTAGGAGGAACTTCTTTTGGGTTACAACTTGAATTAGAACACTGGTCTTTCCAGCTTTCAAACTCAGACTGACATAATAGCTCTTGTTGGGCCCCAGAGCTGTTATTTCTTATGCCATTAGTTCTTCTGGTTCTCAGGACTTGCACTCAGACCAGAGCTACATCCTTGGCTCTTTTAGGACTTTAAGCTCCTGATTACTGATATTAGCCAATTCCTTGTGATTATCTGTCTGTCTGTCTGTCTGTGTCTGTCTGTCATCTATCAATCATATGCTATCCCTCCCCCCCCCACCCGCCCGCCCCTCTCATCTGCTATTTACTTCTTGGTTCCCATCACCTACAGGACTTCAATACCCTTAAGTCATAAAGAATTTTCATTTTAGTAAAGATTAGAGAAAAACAAGTTTGTCAAAGGGAAGAAGTACTAGTTATGGAGTTTAAGGAAAAAGGAGATCAAGGTTAAAAACACTGACTTCGGGGATAAAGAGTTGGAATTGCAATGGTGATAACTTGGGATTATCTGCATAATTCGTGTCAGTAAATCTGGTAGGAGTGACAGGGTTAGTCTATAAGAAGCCAAAGTCACTGCAGCTCAGACACACCCAGAGTATGGAATCTAACTGAAATCAAATTCTGTGCATTTTCCAAGCCCATGACGTTCCCGGACAACTTCCCAGAGTTCCTGGAATCACCCGCTGTTCTCGGACAGATGTAGGTGGGTTCCCATTGTATATTCATAGTGCTTCACACTTTCCACGAGCTTAAGAAACATTACCTCATTCAAATCGCAGAGCCTGACTTGTGATGTTGGCGCTATTTCTGATTTTACAGAAAAGCCAGCTCAAGCCTTGGAGAAGTGATTTGTTAATATGCAGCTTGAACACAGGGTCACGCTGGCGCTGTGACCTCCTCACTCCAGGCCACTCAATTTGCCCTTTATTTAGCAGAGAGGGTTCTTAAGTGAGCTGATAAAGAAACAAGTACGGATGGGAAAAATTATCTACAATAATCCCCATATCCTTCAGAAAGTAAAAGAAGCAGGGTTTTATGTAAACAACAGCAAGCTGTAATATGAAAAGCCATGATAGAACGTATAATGATGCATATATAATTACACAGAGGCTTTGTATTCAGAAATAAAATCATTCAACTGTTTTACTGCTTGAAACATTTTAGCAAATGACAATGATTTGAACTTGCTGGAAATGGCCATTACCTTCTACACCTGCAAAAGGATGTTTTTTTTTTAACCAGCTCTTCAACCTTTTCCTAGTTAAATTTCCCTGCACCAACAATTAATTCTTCTATTTCTTTCCTACCAGACATCCATGAGGCCATCATCATCTAACTGTCCTGGCTTACAGTAGGAAGTCATTATTTCATTTTTTGTTGCTTTTTTGACAAGGAATCCTGCTGTTGACTTTGCAAGGAGACATTGTGCAATTCAGGCTTGGTTGCATCCATTGTGTGTCAACATAAACCAAGATACCTGAGTGAAAACTATTACATCCCTTGCCTCTCTCCTAGCCAGATTGGTGGAATAACTTATATAAACCCTGTGAAACAGGGAGATCACTGTGGAAGACCAGCATCATTGGAGGCTAATGAAGACCGTTACTGAATCTCCTGTCCATTAATAGACATTAAAGAACCTGCTCTCCAGGCAGTTGAAGTGAGGTAAGAGACTCAAAATAGATACACAAGTTGTTTGCTAAAGGAAAACAGAGTTAGGCATAATGAATTAAATTTGGTGAGGGAAGGAAGCCAATTATTTGCAAAAGGAAGTCATAATAAATATTCACAGTACATGTACCAGCCACCATACTAAGGCGTATGCCTGTATTGGTTCATTCAAATGGCCATTCCTGTCCCTCAGTGACACAGTATCATTCCATTTTAGAGATGGAATAGGAGACAAAGGGGAAGGGACATGGGGCCACCCAGCAGTTTCATGAGCGGAATGATGATCCTCAAATCCTAGCTGTAGGGTTCATTTGCCTAGCTGCTATCCTCCACTTTTTCAGCAGTGGAGGGCATCAGGAATGGCTACCCAGTCTAGGATGTAAGAAGCACATTCTAAGTAGATTGACCTGTGTTTTTAGAATGCAGAGAGCCTAGAAGGTAAGTTTGGGATAATCTGATACATTGGGTCGCCAATTTTCTCTAAATTGGTTATTAAAAGTACCAATTCTGCAGACCAGTGATTGGACTATCTGAGTTTGGGTGTAGGACTTTTTATTCCATGCAAATAACACTCTGAGGACAGCATCCTAGGGAAGGAAGGGGAGGCTGAAGTAGGAGGACAGGGTTTGTAATCAGCACTTGGCATCCTGACTGCTTGTAGTCTCTGAGAAATTGTGAGCTGTGAACAGCAAGCCTACCTGTCCTCCCTCAACCCAGGCTACATTTTCTGCCACCAGCAAATGTTTTCAGATACACATAATTATAAAAGATGTCATAAAGTATTAGAATGCTTGTACTGCACAGGTGTGGAGACATAATTGCCAAGAAAATGAGGCCAAACAGGTCAGTCTATTTATCTTGGTCTTCCCAGATAAGAGCTTCCCTGGTTCATTCTGAAAATGAGAAGCCATTGCATTTTACAGAGTGGCATGCTGTGGTTTCCATGCTCCATGAGGCCACTTGGAGGAGTTGCAGAGTAGCTGTTTTATTCATAGAGACCTGAATTGAAGCCTGGAAGGAGACAGATTGAAAAGTGCAATGGAGAACATAGACCAGAATGGACTGGGAGACATAGGAGAAGCAGACTGGCTTATTAGACCAGGCAGATGAGAGAGAGAGAGAGAGAGAGAGAGAGAGAGAGAGAGAGAGCGCACACGTGCACGAGAGATATTGAGGGTGAAGGAGTTGAGGAGGGAGAATTCTTTATTGGTAATAAAACTCCAGCTTCTTCCTTTATGCATTTCATAGTCTCCCAGAGGCACAGTCCTCAAAAAAAAATCATGCAGTACTTCTTAAGAACAATCTTGTCCCACTGGATACCAGTTGGGCTGCAATCAGCTTCCTGGGATCATTGAGATTGCACTTAGTGCCAACTTTCTCCCCAAGTTACAAGCCACCTTGCTCATTCTGGCTGCAGCTGGAATTGCACCCAGCCAGCAGACACCACAGCATCCTCTTGACCAGGCTTCTTAGAGCTGTCTTTATAACACGGCATCCAGACAGCAATCACTTAGGGAACAAAGGCCAAAGGACACTGTGAGCCAGCCAGTCTTCTGAGCACTGCTCCATGGTGCCACCCTTTCTTAGCCTGGATTCTGTGGTCAGATTCACTTTGAAGCTGTGGAAGTGAGCAGACTTACCTTTATTACTATTTATAAACCATCTCCAATGGAATGTGGAAGCACTAGTTTAATAAGTAAACAAATGAGCCACAATTTCCATGATAGCAGGAAGGCTTATCTTTTCATTAGATACATGCTGGTCTTCAGAAGTAGAGAGAAATAAGCGGAGGGCAATTAATTAAAGATGGGATTCATCATGAGCACTACCTGCTTCAAGGATGCGCTGTGGTTTGCACGTCTCACCAAGGATGAGCCTGTGCTTGGCGTGATCAGTGGTGGCATTAGTGGAAGTGCATATCATTTAGGAACCACTGTAAAGGCCCAATACTGAGTCGCCTGTGGGGCACATAGAACAAACCCTGTGGCAGTTTAGTTTGGGAACTACAAACTAGGTGCTTATTCCACAGGAGGTATCTAAGTGCTGCTGTTTCTTGGCTGGGGGAGGCGCTGGGATTTTGCATGCTTTTGGGTCACGAATGAAGGATACAATTAGGATGCTCTGCAGAGTATGTGTGACCTCCCTGGGAGCAGGGTGATGTGTTCGCTAAGCACCAAGTACATAAACACAGACAGAATGATTACCATAATCCTAGTAATGAAGCAATAGTTCATCTTCTTTGAGGTATACGACAATAGCGGTGTGTCTTATCGACATTAAGGGGGTCTTCCTCAGGGGTGATCTCTGAGGAAGGGATAGTTTCAATGCGATTTCAGGAAGAACAGGAGGAAAGTAGAGAAGAGAAGGAGAAGGACATTGCAGGTGGCAGAGAGGAGAGAGAAAAGGAGGAAGAGAGAAAGAGAAAAGAGAAAGGATAGACAGCGAGAAAGAGAGACAGAGAGACAAGAGAGAGAGAGAGAGAGAGAGAGAGAGAGAGAGAGAGAGAGCAAGAGCGCTCCTAAGTGAGCAATTCCCTTGCATTCTATTTTGCTCACATCCAGGACTGGTTGCCTTTAAGTTCTGTAAAGTACCATTTCAGGAAATCATGTTTTCTGTGTTTTTTAAAATGACTCATATAAAAGCTCTTTTGTTGTCATTGGCATTAAAAATAAATTGAGGAAAAAATAACTTGGAACTATTTTTTTGTATTTTTCATTTTTGTTTCTTGTAAAAGTATGAAATGATAGGATGCCAAGTTTGATTCTTCTTATGCTGTTAGAAACGGATGTCTTCTTGCAGATGCACACCAGCTGCCTACCCTGAGCCCCTGCAGTAGCCCTGCCTCAGCCCCTCCCGGACACCTTTCTCAGCCATATGCTGGAGAAGGCCCTGTCTTAACCCTTCAGGCTTGGCAGGGTGGCTTATCAGAACACATATTACCCTTTGGTTCAGGACAAGACACTTCTGTCCAGGAGCTGGTGTGCACAGTGCCTTCCTGTCCAGGCCTGACATGGTAGCCTGAGCTGCTGTGACTATAGATTCTCATGGCTGTCAGAAATACCTGAGGAAAATGACAAGAAAGATTTAACTCAGGGTTCAGTCCAAGCTCTGCTGGCTCCATGGTTGTGGGTGCATGTGAAGACAGAGGCGGCTCATCTTGGACAGCCAGTAGGTAGAGAGAAACAAGGAACCAGGACCACAATAGACCCTTCAAAATCAAACCCTCAGGTGAGCTACTTCATCCAACCAGGCCCCACCTTGTCTAGTACCATCATCTCCCAATCCATCGACAGATCAAGCCATTCATCGGGTCAAAGCCATCATGATTATCTCTGAAAATTCTTCTCACAGACATACTGTGCTAGAAACTCTTAGATGTCTCTCAGTCAAATCAACTCAATAATTAAGACTGACCATCGCATAGGGCTATAGTGACGCTCTGGGGAGAGCTTTGAGCTAGTACCAGGATTTTTTTCTCTCTGGAACTGATTTTACACAGAGTTCCCAGCTGAAGGCCACATGCCTGAAGTTCCTGGTGTAGAGGCAGAGATGCCAAAATAAGCATTTATATTTCTCTGGGAAAGGGGCAGCTTTCATTTCAAGCCTTCCTTATAAACATCTCTGAAAATATCAAGTCTGTTTTCTATCAGATGTAGGGGCATCAGGGAGAACGAGGCCACACCTCGCAATTTCTGTACATCTTGAGTGTATTTCAGGATCTGTTTGATCTATCTTCCTTATTTGAACCCATCTGCCAAATCTTGCAGTCCATACAGGGAAGATTTTCTATTAGTTTCTCACTGACCATGCAGTAGATGACACCTGTGTCCTTAGGGTGTGTCTAGGCTACTTTCCAAGGCGGTGAGGGCAGGTCTGCCGCTGGACAGTGGTTTTTTGGAAGCAGGAAGGCCTCAAGTCGTCCTGGCCTTTTCTGCTTCAATGTTTGACTCAGACCTTACTCAGTTCTATATGAAGGTGTACTGATTATTTAAAACTATTTTGCCTACAACTTGACCTAGATTTTCCTAATCTGTCTCTCTCCAATTCAAGGCTAAAGATACCCGCTAGACACCATGAACAGAACTCTAGTGAAAAGAGATGACCCTTCAGTTGCTGGAGTGCCCCAGTCTTTTTCCAGAAAAGACATCAATGTACTTCTTAATGACTCCATCAATCAATTGGATTTTCCCTCATTGTTCTTATCCTGTATTTGTAACTCTTCAGTAGGATGGAGAAGCTGATTTGCAGGCAAATCTTCCTTCTACATTCTTTAACCAGCCAATGAAGTTTTTCTTCCTCCCAACATTCAACTCTCAATGTTGGACGAGCCTCTGGACATGGGTTCAGTCATCAGCTCACAACGCCATTGGCCAAAAGAGGGCTTTCCTGTCATACTCTCCTTTTCTTCTGGACTCACAGGCTGAAATCCAGGCAAGGAGACCCTGTGGGGGAGGGTGGAGGAGAAAGCTCTGGGGAGATGAAGGAGTAAAACTGAAGGAGCCCTGTCCTGGAGTGGGGGCGTCACTCAAGTCACCCCAAGGGAGGAGGCTCAGAACCAAAGCTGGAAGTTTCTTTAATTGCAATGAGTTTTATAAAGCAAGATAGTTGTACTTGTGAGTTAAACTGAGTGAACTGCTTTATTACTGAAAACCAGGGGCAGAGAAAGAAATAGCCCCTCAATGAATGAACTGTAGGAAATAGATGAAGCTATTGGAAGTTGGTGACAGGTGACAGCTTCTTCTCTGCAAATTCCTTCAGCAGAGAGATTGTTAACTTTGACACAGGTTTTCCAAACTTACTGCCTTATCAACTTCCATTTCTTTCCTACATAAGAGCAATTCTGATTCCACAGAAAAAATAGAACGTTGGAAACATACTTAAATGAGTGTTATTCAAATGGTTAAGTGTGTTCTTTTTTTGTGCCATACTGGGGATTGAACTCAGAACCTCAGGCTGTCATTGGCTTTGTTGTTATTGTTACTAGCTTTGTTGTTGTTTAAGCTGGGAGATGCTGTATCACTGGAGCTATCTCTACTTGCAGCTTTTTCCCCATAAGGTATGAACTTTAGAATTTTCTGCCTGGGCTAGTTTTGGATCAAGATGTTCAGATCTCAGCCCTGTAAGTAGCAAGGATTACAGGTAGGAGCCAGCACTTGGCTTCAATATTTTCTTTTGGATTAATACAAAGGGGATTATCATTTTGGTTTAAAGAAAGCATAACCTCCCCAAACAGTATGTAAACATCAGCTTCTCACATCTCTTTTAGTGTAAAGTATCTTAGATAGCACATTTATAGACATATGCTTGCATGGGAGCTGTGTGTGTGTGTGTGTGTGTGTGTGTGTGTGTGTGTGTACTTTCATGTTTATACCATAGCAAATAGTGAAGTATTTCAGATACCAGTGGAAAAGTCACCCTAATTATCAAAATAGTTATTTCAACATTTGGGATTGTGACAATTGATCAAAACATATATTTGGATATCTCATTTAGAAATTGTGATCAATGTAGACAGAGAAAACTGCTGCTAACAGGTGAAGGCTTAATCTTCTCTTTTATTTTAGACCTTTTTATTTTTAACTCACTTATGCTCCTGAAAGTATTTTTCACTGCCTTGAATCAACATCCTTACTCAGTAATGAGCCTACCAGTAATGATCTAGCCATGTAATTTTTATGACTCAGTTGCATTTTTTTAAAAGAGGCAAATGATGAGTTGCCTGAAATACCTTCAATTAAAAACCAGACGCATGTTACTTCTTTTACGTATTATTCACATGGACCTCTCAGAGTCCTGCTTTGTCAAATGTCCTTTGTAGACAGAAGCACCAGACAGTCTTGGGATCTTGGTAGATCTCTAGGCCTGCTTCCTCACCTGGAAGCAGTCTGCCCAGTAGAGCTGGAGATGCACCTTTAGACAGTATGGCGCCTTTAGTGCAGGTTCATAGTCGGCCTGTTTAGACGTAGACTTCATGGCTTCCCCCCCTGGGTTCCATCATAGAGAAAACCATAAGAGCAAGATTAACTCTTAAACCACCACCGGGCTGGCAGAGGTGTGATTATGGGCAATTCACTTACATGTCTGGCCCCAGTTCTCTCATTTTCTAAATGTGGGTAAAATTCTTTGTCACAATTCTGAAGAGCAGGACTTATTAAAAATAATAGTATTTATAATAAACCAAGTATACTCCTGACTCAAACCTACACTCCATAAATGCATGACAGTCCTTCCCTCCTCTTCCTCCTTCCTGTTTTCCACTTTCCTTTCCTCTTCCCTCTTGCTTCTTCCCCTTGTACCTCTTAACCTTCCCTTCCCCTTTCCTCTTCTCTTCCCTTCCTCCTTCTTATTCTTCTCCCCCTCTTTCTTCCTTTTATTCTTCCTCATTGTCCTCTTCCTCCTGCTTATTCTTTCCCTCCTCATCTTACTTTTTGAGTAAATGTAGCTACCTGGAATATCAGTAAGAATACTGAATTTTCTACATTAATTTAATACCTGTAAAATTATCATGACAGCTGGGTGCCAGTGGTTCATGCCTTAATCCTAGCTACTCAGGAGGCTGAGATCTGAGGATCATGGTTCAAAGCCAGCCCGGGCAGTAAAGTTTGTAAGACTCTTATCTCCAATAAACCATTAGAAAACTGGAAGTGTTGCTGTGGCTCAAGCAGTAGAGCACTTATCTTGAACTGAAGAGCCCAGGCCCAGAGTTCAAGCCCCATGACCAACAAAACAAAAACAAAAAACTAAAAACAACAACAACAAAACTATCATCAAAGCTCCCCAAGTCACAATTCTTGCTTGTTGTTGGTGAGAGAGGCCCTGTGTTTTCAAGCCAAACACTTGATCCTTCATTTACCCACAACTTTGCAGGTAGGGTCTTTTCATTTCTAATCCCCTAGAATATTACAAGCAAGGACTGGGGTTGTGGGACCCAGTGGCTTTGGGGAAGGGCATTAAAGCTTACAGCTGCCTGGCAGAGAGAAGCTTAGAATTAGAATCTGAGTCATCAGAAAGAGGTGAATTCTTTTCCTGAGCTTCTACCCTTGGAGAAGGTAGGGAGACTTTTAATGATATCTAACCAAAAGTTGAGCATGCAAGATTATTTTTAAAATTGGGATTTCTGAGTGAATGCCACCAAATGGAGGTTTCAGCAGTATTACATCAACAATAAGCAGTTTCTATCTGAAATAATTCTCAAGAAGTTTCTTCTTTAGAAATGTTAACATTAACTTGCTCCTGACCTGAGAAAATCTCTATGACTCCCCTCCCCCTTTGCTTTCTTTCTTTCTTTTTTTAACTTTTTATTGGCTTTGAGGTTTAAGACTATGGCAATGTCAAACAAATAGATTAAGAAGTATTTCATCAAGGTTCAGTTAAGGTGGAATGTATGCAGTTTAGCACTTTATTTTTATTATCTTTTTTTTCCATATGTTGGCACTGAGGATTGAACTCTGGGACCTGGGCACTGCCATTTAGCATTTTTGCTCAAGGATAGTTCTATACTACTTAAGCCACATCTCTATTTCAGGCTTTTTAATTGGAGATAACAGTCTTATGGTCTTTCTTGTCTAGGCTGGCTTTGAACTGTGATGCTCAGATCTCAGCTTCCTGAGTGGCTAGGATTTTAAGCATGAACCACTGATTCCCAGTTCTTTTCCATCATCGTTAAATAGTTATTGAAAGAGGTTTCAATTCTACATGTCACTGTACAGTGTCACCTCTTCCATCATTCATCATCCACACAATTTCCAGCAGGATAACAACCCACCCTTCTCCTCAAGTAACAATTCACTATTTCTGAAAGAGGATGACGAGCAGCATATTGACAGTTCTGCTTTTGGAAATATGGGCTAGATATATTTTTTTACTTAATCTTCCCAGTAAGCACCACTAGAAATCCTTGAATGTTATAGCTTAAAACTTGAAGAAAACTCTGAAATGTGAGGACAAGGTGATAGACAAACCAGGGGCCTGTGAACCCAAATGTAGTAAGTTCCCTGAGCTTTTTTTCTGTTCCTTGTATCTGAAACTTGAGGCTGAAGACTTGGAATGCTAACAGACACAGACAGGAAAGACTCAATAACTCAAAGGAATAGAAAGGACCAGGCTGGAGAGACAATTTTTTCCCAGAAAATAAATATTGCTCCAAACCACTGACTGTGGTCTTCACAGCAGTAGAACTGGAGTTGGGAGCCTAGACCTCTATTGGTATAATGAGCTCTGCAGGCTGCTGGTGTTATAAGTGGGCAGCTGTGTGGGGTTTTCCTCTTTGCTAGGAAGGAGCCCTCTGCCCATGAACATGT
This sequence comes from Dipodomys ordii, assembly GCF_000151885.1. Taxonomy (NCBI): domain Eukaryota; kingdom Metazoa; phylum Chordata; class Mammalia; order Rodentia; family Heteromyidae; genus Dipodomys; species Dipodomys ordii. The sequence goes on from NW_012267224.1 coordinate 229,079, forward strand.
GGAGCTCATGTAGGATGCTTGGACTTTTCTCCTCACTGAACAGGAAGGGACTCCTCTCTCTTCCTCCTGGGGACCGCCTCTTCCTAAAACAGAATCATTATGGGGATTCTCAACGTCTCCATCTACATTTTCCCCTGAGAAAAGGAGACAGCATCTCCCTTTTCTAGTATGAGTGGTCTTGAGAGAGACGGGGGGCAGGGAGAGAGAGAGAGAGAGAGAGAGAGAGAGAGAGAGAGAGAGGGAGAGGGAGAAGGAGAGGGAGAAGGAGAGGGAGAGAGAGAGAGAGCACACAAAAGTACAAGTTTAAATAAGGCTCAGGGTCTCATAATTCCCAGAGTACACATGTTTTAGTAAAAAAAAAAAAGTCACGCATCATACCAAGAAACTGAGAGTTCTGATTGATGAGAAAGAGACAATTGATAGATTCCAACAGGGAGATGACAGTAATATTATAGTTATTATCTAATGTCATAAAAATTTAAAGATCTATCTTCCAAAATACTTTATTGAGAAATAAAGAACATGCTTGAAGCAAATGAAAAAGTGTCTTAGCAAAGAAATGTGAAATCCCAGCAAAGAAAAAAAGATATAAAGGAATACCCAAAAGGAAGTGCTAGAAGTAAAAACTACCTATAATAAAGTTAAAAACAAAAACAAATTGTGCCTTAATCGATGGAAGAGTCAGAGTGAAGTGTGAGTTATCTGGAAGTAGAACAATAGAAGTTTTTCAGACTGAAGGGTGTAGAGAAAATAGACTAAACAAATAAGCAAATAAACAAAACACCCGAGAGCCTGGGAGACCTGTAACACAGTGATCAGAGGTCTCACACAAGTGCCACTGGAATTCCAGAAGGAGAAGAGAAAGAGGTCAGGGTGAAAACACATACTTGAAGAATTAACTACTGATTACTTTTCAGTTTTGTAAAAGACAAAAGTCTATGTAGCTAAGAAGTGGAGCAAACAAGATAAACACAAAGGGACCACACCAAGGCATAGTGAACTTTCTTTAAAGGAATCTTGAAAAACATCAGTTCAGAACAATATAATGCAAAGAAAAGATGATTTTTGTTGGTATTGATATGTAAATTGATTTTTAAATGCTGGTGTGCCCACACAATAGAGTATTATTCAGCCTTTGGGAAGAATAAAATTATGAATTGTGTCATTTTTCTGGTCTGGATAGAAGTGGAGATCATGTTGTTACACAAAATAAGTCTTACTTTTTTTTAAGATTATACATATGTTTCCTCTGACATGTGATAGTCAAGAAAACTCAAGAAAAGGAAGTAAAATTCATACTCATAAAAAGGAAGAAATAAAACTTTTTTGTGTGTATGATTTTTTTTGTCAGTTGTGGGGCTTGATGCACTGCCTGGGTGCTATCCTTGAGTTCTTTTGCTCCAGGATAGCATTCTACCAAGTTAAGCTACAGTGCTACTTCCAGTTTTCTGTGGTTAATGAGAGATAAGAGTCTCACAAACTTTCCTGCCTGGACTGGCTTTGAACCACAGTCCTTAGATCTTAGCCTCCTGAGTAGATAGGATTACAGGTGTGAGCCACCAGTGCCCAGCAACATGATTTTTTAATATAAAAACATCTAATTTATCTATAAAACAACTCCTGGAACTAAGGAAGCCATTCAAAAAGGTCACACACATTAGCAAGGAATATGTGAGTACTGAAGTTTAAAAAGGAAAACCCTTGGAAGTGGCGCTGTAGCTCAAGTGGTAGAGCGCT